>NW_026781949.1:0-596445 GCF_031769215.1 Ylistrum balloti | reverse complement strand
ATTAGTATGATACTGGTTATATCTATAACATGTATTATTAGGACAGACATTGGTTATATCTATAACATGTATTATTAGGAGGGACACTGGTTATATCTATGACATGTATTATTAGGACAGACACAGGTTATATCTATAACGTATTATTAGGACAGACACTGGTTATATCTATAACATGTATTATTAGGACAGACACTGGTTATATCTATAAGGTATTATTAGTATGATACTGGTTATATCTATAACGTATTATTAGGACAGACACTGGTTATATCTATAACATGTATTATTAGGACAGACACTGGTTATATCTATAACATGTATTATTAGTATGATACTGGTTATATCTATAACGTATTATTAGGACAGACACTGGTTATATCTATAACATGTATTATTAGTATGATACTGGTTATATCTATAACATGTATTATTAGGACAGACACTGGTTATATCTATAACTTGTATTATTAGGACAGACACTGGTTATATCTATAACATGTATTATTAGTATGATACTGGTTATATCTATAACATGTATTATTAGGACATACACTGGTTATATCTATAACATGTATTATTAGTATGATACTGGTTATATCTATAACGTATTATTAGGACAGACACTGGTTATATCTATAACATGTATTATTAGGAGGGACACTGGTTATATCTATAACATTTATTATTAGGACAGACACTGGTTATATCTATAACATGTATTATTAGGACAGACACTGGTTATATCTATAACATGTATTATTAGTATGATACTGGTTATATCTATAACGTATTATTAGGAGAGACACTGGTTATATCTATAACATGTATTATTAGGACAGACATTGGTTATATCTATAACATGTATTATTAGGAGGGACACTGGTTATATCTATAACATGTATTATTAGGACAGACACTGGTTATATCTATAACATGTATTATTAGTATGATACTGGTTATATCTATAACATGTATTATTAGGACAGACACTAGATATATCTATAACATGTATTATTAGTATGATACTGGTTATATCTATAACATGTATTATTAGGACAGACACTAGTTATATCTATAACATGTATTATTAGTATGATACTGGTTATATCTATAACATGTATTATTAGGACAGACATTGGTTATATCTATAACATGTATTATTAGGAGGGACACAGGTTATATCTATAACATGTATTATTAGGACAGACACTGGTTATATCTATAACATTTATTATTAGTATGATACTGGTTATATCTATAACGTATTATTAGGACAGACACTGGTTATATCTATAACATGTATTATTAGGATAGACACTGGTTATATCTATAACATGTATTATTAGTATGATACTGGTTATATCTATAACGTATTATTAGGACAGACATTGGTTATATCTATAACATGTATTATTAGGACAGACACTGGTTATATCTATAACATGTATTATTAGGACAGACACTGGTTATATCTATAACATGTTTTACTAGTATGATGCTGGTTATATCTATAACGTATTATTAGGACAGACACTGGTTATATCTATAACATGTATTATTAGGACAGACACTGGTTATATCTATAACATTTATTATTAGGACAGACACTGGTTATATCTATAACATGTATTATTAGGACAGACACTGGTTATATCTATAACGTATTATTAGTATGATACTGGTTATATTTATAACGTATTATTAGGACAGACACTGGTTATATCTATAACATGTATTATTAGGAGAGACACTGGTTATATCTAAAATATGTATTTTTAGGAAAGACACTGGTTATATCTATGACATGTATTACTAGGATAGACACTGGTTATATCTGTACAGTGTATTATTAAGAGTGACACTGGTTATATCTGTAACGTGTATTATTAGGAGGGACACTGGTTATATCTATAACATATTTTATTAGCAGGGACACAGGTTATATCTATGACATGTATTATTAGGAGGGACACTGGTTATATATATAATATGTTTTATTAGGACAGACACTGGTTATATCTATAACGTATTATTAGGAGGGACACTGGTTATATCTATAACATGTATTATTAGAAGGGACACTGGTTATATCTATAACATGTATTATTAGGACAGACACTGGTTATATCTATAACGCATTATTAGGAGGGACACTGGTTATATCTATAACAAGTATTAATAGGAGGGACACTGGTTATATCTATAACATGTATTATTAGGACAGACACTGGTTATATCTATAACATGTATTATTTGGAGGGACACATGTTATATCTATAACATGTATTATTAGGACAGACACTGGTTATATCTATAACATGTTTTATTAGGACAGACACTGGTTATATCTATCACATGTATTATTAGGAGGGACACATGTTATATATATAACGTATTATTAGGAGGGACACTGGTTATATCTATAACAAGTATTATTATGAGGGTCACAGGTTATTTCTTTAACATGTATTATTAGGAGGGACACTGGTTATATCTATAACATGTATTATTAGGAGGGACACTGGTTATATCTATAACATGTATTATTAGTATGATACTGGTTATATCTATAACATGTATTATTAGGACAGACACTGGTTATATCTATAACATGTATTATTAGGATAGACACTGGTTATATCTATCTGTATTATTAGGAGTTATATCTATAACATGTATTATTAGGACAGACACTGGTTATATCTATAACATGTATTATTAGGATGACACTGGTTATATCTATAACATGTATTATTAGTAGGTACACTGGTTATATCTATAACAAGTATTATTAGGACAGACACTGGTTATATCTATAACATGTATTATTAGGAGGGACACAGGTTATATCTATAACATGTATTATTAGGAGGGACACTGATTATATCTATAACATGTATTATTAGGACAGACACTGGTTATATCTATAACATGTATTATTAGGACAGACACTGGTTATATCTATAACATGTATTATTAGGACAGACACTGGTTATATCTATAACGTATTATTAGGACAGACAGTGGTTATATCTATAACATGTATTATTAGGACAGACACTGGTTATATCTATAACATGTATTATTAGTATGATACTGGTTATATCTATAACATGTATTATTAGTATTATACTGGTTATATCTATAACATGTATTATTAGGATTATAGACACTGGTTATATCTATAACATGTATTATTAGGACAGACACTGGTTATATCTATAACATGTATTATTAGTATGATACTGGTTATATCTATAACATGTATTATTAGGACAGACACTGGTTATATCTAAAATATGTATCATTAGGACAGACACTGGTTATATCTATAACATGTATTATTAGGACAGACACTGGTTATATCTATAACATGCTTTATTAGGACAGACACTGGTTATATCTATAACGTATTATTAGGACAGACAGTGGTTATATCTATAACATGTATTATTAGGACAGACACTGGTTATATCTATAACATGTATTATTAGTATGATACTGGTTATATCTATAACATGTATTATTAGGACATGGTTATATCTATAACATGTATTATTAGGACATACTGGTTATATCTATAACATGTATTATTAGGACAGACACTGGTTATATCTATAACATGTATTATTAGGACAGTTATATCTATAACATGTATTATTAGGACAGACACTGGTTATATCTATAACATGTATTATTAGGACAGACACTGGTTATATCTATAACATGTTATTATTAGGTTATATCTATAACGATTATTAGGACAGACACTGGTTATATCTATAACATGTATTATTAGGACAGACACTGGTTATATCTATAACATGTATTATTAGGACAGAGACTGGTTATATCTGTAACATTTATTATTAGTATGATACTGGTTATATCTATAACATGTATTATTAGGACAGACACTGGTTATATCTATAACATGTATTATTAGGATGACACTGGTTATATCTATAACATGTATTATTAGGACAGACACTGGTTATATCTATAACATGTATTATTAGGATGACACTGGTTATATCTATAACATGTATTATTAGGACGGACACTGGTTATATCTATAACATGTATTAATAGGAGGGACACTGGTGATATCTATAACATGTATTATTAGGACAGACACTGATTATATCTATAACATGTATTATTAGGACAGACACTGGTTATATCTATAACATGTATTATTAGGACAGACACAGGTTACATCTATAACATGTATTATTAGGATGACACTGGTTATATCTATAACATATTATTAGGACAGACACTGGTTATATCTATAACATGTATTATTAGGACAGACACTGGTTATATCTATAACATGGTTATATCTATAACATGTATTATTAGTATGATACTGGTTATATCTATAACATGTATTATTAGGACAGACACTGGTTATATCTATAACATGTATTATTAGGACAGACACTGGTTATATCTATAACATGTATTATTAGGATACTATAACGACACTGGTTATATCTATAACATGTATGTGGTTATTATTAGGACAGACACTGGTTATATCTATAACATGTATTATTAGGACAGACACTGGTTATATCTATAACATGTTTAACTAGTAGGATGCGGGTTATATCTATAACATGTATTATTAGGACAGACACTGGTTATATCTATAACATGTATTATTAGGACGGACACTGGTTATATCTATAACATGTATTATTAGGACAGACACTGGTTATATCTATAACATGTATTATTCTATAACATGTATTATTAGGAGGGACACTGGTTATATCTATAACATGTTATTATTAGGACAGACACTGGTTATATCTATAACATGTATTATTAGGAGGGACACACTGGTTATATCTATAACATGTATTATTAGGAGGGACAGACACTGGTTATATCTATAACATGTATTATTAGGAGGGACACTGGTTATATATATAATATGTTTTATTAGGACAGACACTGGTTATATCTATAACATGTATTATTAGTATGATACTGGTTATATCTATAACATGTATTATTAGTACAGATACTGGTTATATCTATAACATGTATTATTAGGATTATATCTATAACATGTATTATTAGTTATATCTATAACATACAGACACTGGTTATATCTATAACATGTATTATTAGGACAGACACTGGTTATATCTATAACATTTATTATTAGTATGATACTGGTTATATCTATAACATGTATTATTAGGACAGACACTGGTTATATCTATAACATGTATTATTAGGACAGGCACTGGTTATATCTATAACATGTATGATTAGGAGGGACACAGGTTATATCTATAACATGGATTATTAGGACAGACACTGGTTATATCTATAACATGTATTATTAGTATGACACTGGTTATATCTATAACATGTATTATTAGGATTGGTTATATCTATAACATTTATTATTAGTATGATACTGGTTATATCTATAACATTTATTATTAGGACAGACACTGGTTATATCTATAACGTATTATTAGGACAGACACTGGTTATATCTATAACATGTATTATTAGGATAGACACTGGTTATATCTATAACATGTATTATTAGTATGATACTGGTTATATCTATAACGTATTATTAGGACAGACATTGGTTATATCTATAACATGTATTATTAGGACAGACACTGGTTATATCTATAACATGTATTATTAGGACAGACACTGGTTATATCTATAACATGTTTTATTAGTATGATACTGGTTATATCTATAACGTATTATTAGGACAGACACTGGTTATATCTATAACATGTATTATTAGGACAGACACTGGTTATATCTATAACATTTATTATTAGGACAGACACTGGTTATATCTATAACATGTATTATTAGGACAGACACTGGTTATATCTATAACGTATTATTAGTATGATACTGGTTATATTTATAACGTATTATTAGGACAGACACTGGTTATATCTATAACATGTATTATTAGGACAGACACTGGTTATATCTATAACGTATTATTAGGACAGACACTGGTTATATCTATAACATGTATTATTAGGAGAGACACTGGTTATATCTAAAATATGTATTTTTAGGAAAGACACTGGTTATATCTATGACATGTATTACTAGGATAGACACTGGTTATATCTGTACCGTGTATTATTAAGAGTGACACTGGTTATATCTGTAACGTGTATTATTAGGAGGGACACTGGTTATATCTATAACATATTTTATTAGCAGGGACACAGGTTATATCTATGACATGTATTATTAGGAGGGACACTGGTTATATATATAATATGTATTATTAGGACAGACACTGGTTATATCTATAACGTGTATTAATAGTATGATACTGGTTATATCTATAACATGTATTATTAGCAGGGACACAGGTTATATCTATGACATGTATTATTAGGACAGACACTGGTTATATCTATAACATGTATTATTAGGAGGGACACAGGTTATATCTATGACATGTATTATTAGGACAGACACTGGTTATATCTATAACATGTATTATTAGGACAGACACTGGTTATATCTATAACATGTATTATTAGTATTAACATGTAGGAGGGACACTGGTTATATCTATAACATGTATTAATAGGAGGGACACTGGTGATATCTATAACATGTATTATTAGGACAGACACTGGTTATATATATAACGTATTATTAGGACACACATGGTTATATCTATAACATGTATTATTAGGACAGACACTGGTTATATCTATAACATGTATTATTAGTAGACACTGGTTATATCTATAACATGTATTATTAGGACAGACACTGGTTATATCTATAACATGTATTATTAGTAGGGACACAGGTTATATCTATAACATTTATTATTAGGACAGACACTGGTTATATCTATAACATGTATTATTAGGACACACACTGGTTATATCTATAACGTATTATTAGGACAGACACTGGTTATATCTATAACATGTATTATTAGGACAGACACTGGTTATATCTATAACATGTATTATTAGTATGATATTGGTTATATCTATAACGTATTATTAGGACAGACACTGGTTCTATCTATAACATGTATTATTAGGACAGACACTGGTTATATCTATAACATGTATTATTAGGACAGACACTGGTTATATCTATAACATGTATTAATAGGACAGACACTGGTTATATCTATAACATGTATAATTAGGACAGACACTGGTTATATCTATAACATGTATTATTAGGACAGTTATATCTAAAACATGTATAATTAGGACAGACACTGGTTATATCTATAACATTTTTTATTAGGACAGACACAGGTTATATCTATAACATGTATTATTAGGTACTGGTTATATCTATAACATGTATTATTAGGACATACACTGGTTATATCTATAACGTATTATTAGTATGATACTGGTTATATCTATAACATGTATTATTAGGACAGACATTGGTTATATCTATAACATGTATTATTAGGAGGGCCACTGGTTATATCTATAACATGTATTATTAGGACAGACACTGGTTATATCTATAACATGTATTATTAGTATGATACTGGTTATATCTATAACATGTATTATTAGGACAGACACTGGTTATATCTAAAATATGTATCATTAGGACAGACACTGGTTATATCTATGACATGTATTACTAGGATAGACACTGGTTATATATATAACATGTATTATTAGGACAGACACAGGTTATATATATAACATGTATTATTAGGACTGACACTGGTTATATCTATAACATGTATTATTAGGACAGACACTGGTTATATCTATACCATGTATTATTAGGACAGACACTGGTTATATATATAACATGTATTATTAGGTTATATCTATAACATGTATTATTAGGACAGACACTGGTTATATCTATAACATTTATTATTAGGACAGACACTGGTTATATCTATCTATAACATTTATTATTAGGACAGACACTGGTTATATCTATAACATGTATTATTAGGACAGACACTGGTTATATCTATAACATGTATTATTAGGACAGACACTGGTTATATCTATAACATGTATTATTAGGACAGACACTGGTTATATCTATAACATGTATTATTAGGATGACACTGGTTATATCTATAACATGTATTATTAGGACAGTACACTGGTTATATCTATAACATGTATTATTAGGACAGACACTGGTTATATCTAAAACATGTATTATTAGGACAGGCACTGGTTATATCTATAACATGTATTATTAGGACACTGGTTATACATAACATGGTTATATCTATAACATGTATTATTAGGACAGACACTGGTTATATCTATAACATGTATTATTAGGACAGACACTGGTTATATCTATAACATGTATTATTAGTATGATACTGGTTATATCTATAACATGTATTATTAGGACAGACACAGGTTAAATCTATAACATGTATTACTAGGACAGATATCATAACTGGTTATATCTATAACATGTATTATTAGGACAGACACTGGTTATATCTATAACATGTATTATTAGGACAGACACTGGTTATATCTATAACATGTATTTAGTATGACACTGGTTATATCTATAACATGTATTATTAGGACAGACACTGGTTATATCTATAACATGTATTATTAGGACAGACACTGGTTATATCTATAACATGTATTATTAGGACAGACACTGGTTATATCTATAACATGTATTATTAGGACAGACACTGGTTATATCTATAACATGTATTATTAGGACAGACACTGGTTATATCTATAACATGTATTATTAGTATGATACTGGTTATATCTATAACATGTATTATTAGGACAGACACTGGTTATATCTGGTTATATCTATAACATTTATTATTAGTATGATACTGGTTATATCTATAACGTATTATTAGGACAGACACTGGTTATATCTATAACATGTATTATTAGGACAGACACTGGTTATATCTATAACATGTATTATTAGGACAGACACTGGTTATATCTATAACATGTATTATTAGGACAGACACTGGTTATATCTATAACATGTATTATTAGTATGATACTGGTTATATCTATAACATGTATTATTAGGACAGACATTGATATCTACTGGTTATATCTATAACATGTATTATTAGGACAGACACTGGTTATATCTATAACATGTATTATTAGTATGATACTGGTTATATCTATAACGTATTATTAGGACAGACACTGGTTATATCTATAACATGTATTATTAGGACAGACACTGGTTATATCTATACCATGTATTATTAGTATGATACTGGTTATATCTATAACGTATTATTAGGACAGACACAGGTTATATCTATAACATGTATTATTAGGACAGACACTGGTTATATCTATAACATGTATTATTAGGATGACACTGGTTATATATATAACATGTATTATTAGGACAGACACTGGTTATATCTATAACATTTATTATTAGGACAGACACTGGTTATATCTATAACATTTATTATTAGTATGATACTGGTTATATCTATAACGTATTATTAGGACAGACACTGGTTATATCTATAACATGTATTATTAGGACAGACACTGGTTATATCTATAACATTTATTATTAGTATGATACTGGTTATATCTATAACGTATTATTAGGACAGACACTGGTTATATCTATAACATGTATTATTAGGAGGGACACTGGTTATATCTATAACATGTATTATTAGGACAGACACTGGTTATATCTATAACATGTATTATTAGGACAGACACTGGTTATATCAATAACGTTATTATCTGGTTATATCTATAACATGTATTATTAGGACAGACACTGGTTATATCTATAACATGTATTATTAGGACAGGTTATATCTATAACATGGTTATATCTATAACATGTATTATTAGGACAGACACTGGTTATATCTATAACATGTATTATTAGTATGATACTGGTTATATCTATAACATGTATTATTAGTACAGATACTGGTTATATCTATAACATGTATTATTAGGAGGACACTGGTTATATCTATAACATGTATTATTAGGACAGACACTGGTTATATCTATAACATTTATTATTAGTATGATACTGGTTATATCTATAACATGTATTATTAGGACAGACACTGGTTATATCTATAACATGTATTATTAGGACAGACAATGGTTATATCTATAACATGTATTATTAGGACAGACACTGGTTATATCTATAACATGTATTATTAGGACAGACACTGGTTATATCTATAACATGTATTATTAGGACAGACACTGGTTATATCTATAACATGTATTATTAAGACAGACACTGGTTATATATATAACATGTATAATTAGGAGGGACACTGGTTATATCCATAACATGCTTTATTAGGACAGACACTGGTTATATCTATAACATGTATTATTAGGACAGACACTGGTTATATCTATAATATGTATTATTAGGACAGACACTGGTTCTATCTATAACATGTATTATTAGGACAGACACTGGTTATATCTATAACATTTATTATTAGGACAGACACTGGTTATATCTATAACATGTATTATTAGGACAGACACTGGTTATATCTATAACATGTATTATTAAGACACACTGGTTATATATATAACATGTATTATTAGGAGGGACACTGGTTATATCTATAACATGTATTATTAGGACAGACACTGGTTATATCTATAACATGTATTATTAGGAGGGACACTGGTTATATCTATAACATGTATTAATAGGAGGGACACTGGTTATATCTATAACATGTATTATTAGGACAGACACTGGTTATATCTATAACATGTATTATTTGGAGGGACACATGTTATATCTATAACATGTATTATTAGGACAGACACTGGTTATATCTATAACATGTTTTATTAGGACAGACACTGGTTATATCTATCACAGGTATTATTAGGAGGGACACTGGTTATATCTATAACATGTATTATTAGTATGATACTGGTTATATCTATAACGTATTATTAGGACAGACACTGGTTACATATATAACGTATTATTAGGACAGACATTGGTTATATCTATAACATGTATTATTAGGACAGACACTTGTTATATCTATAACATGTTTTATTAGTATGATACTGGTTATATCTATAACGTATTATTAGGACAGACACTGGTTATATCTATAACACGTATTATTAGGACAGACACTGGTTATATCTATAACATTTATTATTAGGACAGACACTGGTTATATCTATAACATGTATTATTAGGACAGACACTGGTTATATCAATAACGTATTATTAGTATGATACTGGTTATATCTATAACGTATTATTAGGACAGACACTGGTTCTATCTATAACATGTATTATTAGGACAGACACTGGTTATATCTATAACATTTATTATTAGTATGATATTGGTTATATCTATAACGTATTATTAGGACAGACACTGGTTCTATCTATAACATGTATTATTAGGACAGACACTGGTTATATCTATAACATTTATTATTAGTATGATACTGGTTATATCTATAACGTATTATTAGGACAGACACTGGTTCTATCTATAACATGTATTATTAGGACAGTTATATCTATAACATGTATTATTAGGACAGACACTGGTTATATCTATAACGTATTATTAGTATGATACTAGTTATATCTATAACGTATTATTAGGACAGACACTGGTTATATCTATAACATGTATTATTAGGACAGACACTGGTTATATCTATAACATGTATTATTAGGACATACACTGGTTATATCTATAACATGTATTATTAGTATGATACTGGTTATATCTATAACATGTATTATTAGGACAGACATTGGTTATATCTATAACATGTATTATTAGGAGGGACACTGGTTATATCTATAACATGTATTATTAGGACAGACACTGGTTATATCTATAACATGTATTATTAGTATGATACTGGTTATATCTATAACGTATTATTAGGACAGACACTGGTTCTATCTATAACATGTATTATCAGGACAGACACTGGTTATATCTATAACATTTATTATTAGTACGATACTGGTTATATATATAACGTATTATTAGGACAGACACAGGTTATATCTATAACATGTATTATTAGGACAGACACTGGTTATATCTATAACATGTATTATTAGGACAGACACTGGTTATATATATAACATGTATTATTAGGACAGACACTGGTTATATCTATAACATGTATTATTAGTATGATATTGGTTATATCTATAACGGGACAGACACTGGTTATATCTATAACATGTATTATTAGGACAGACACTGGTTATATCTATAACATTTATTATTAGTATGATATCTGGTTATATCTATAACGTATTATTAGGACAGACACTGGTTCTATCTATAACATGTATTATTAGGACAGACACTGGTTATATCTATAACATTTATTATTAGTATGATACTGGTTATATCTATAACGTATTATTAGGACAGACACTGGTATATCTATAACATGTATTATTAGGACAGACACTGGTTATATCTATAACATGTATTATTAGTTTGAGACTGGTTCTATCTATAACATGTATTATTAGGACAGTTATATCTATAACATGTATTATTAGGACAGACACTGGTTATATCTATAACGTATTATTAGGACTGACACTGGTTATATCTATAACATGTATTATTAGGACAGACACTGGTTATATCTATAACATGTATTATTAGTATGATACTGGTTATATCTATAACATGTATTATTAGGACAGACACTGGTTATATATATAACATGTATTATTAGGACAGACACTGGTTATATCTATAACATGTATTATTAGGACAGACACTGGTTATATCTATAACATGTATTATTAGGACAGACACTGGTTATATCTATAACATGTATTATTAGTATGATACTGGTTATATCTATAACGTATTATTAGGACAGACACTGGATATCTATAACATGTATTATTAGGACAGACACTGGTTATATCTATAACATGTATTATTAGGAGAGACACTGGTTATATCTAAAATATGTATTATTAGGACAGACACTGGTTATATCTATAACATGTATTATTAGGACGGACACTGGTTATATCTATAACATGTATTATTAGGACAGACACTGGTTATATCTATAACATGTATTATTAGGACAGACACTGGTTATATCAATAACGTATTATTAGTATGATACTGGTTATATCTATAACGTATTATTAGGACAGACACTGGTTATATCTATAACATGTATTATTAGTAGGGAGACAGGTTATATCTATAACATGTATTATTAGTATGATACTGGTTATATCTATAACATGTATTATTAGGACATACACTGGTTATATCTATAACATGTATTATTAGTATGATACTGGTTATATCTATAACATGTATTATTAGGACAGACATTGGTTATATCTATAACATGTATTATTAGGAGGGACACTGGTTATATCTATAACATGTATTATTAGGACAGACACTGGTTATATCTATAACATTTATTATTAGTATGATACTGGTTATATCTATAACGTATTATTAGGACAGACACAGGTTATATCTATAACATGTATTATTAGGACAGACACTGGTTATATCTATAACATGTATTATTAGGACAGACACTGGTTATATATATAACATGTATTATTAGGACAGACACTGGTTATATCTATAACATGTATTATTAGGACAGACACTGGTTATATCTATAACATGTATTATTAGGACAGACACTGGTTATATCTATAACATGTATTATTAAGACAGACACTGGCTATATATATAACATATATAATTAGGAGGGACACTGGTTATATCTATAACATGCTTTATTAGGACAGACACTGGTTATATCTATAACATGTATTATTAGGACAGACACTGGTTATATCTATAACATGTATTATTAGGACAGACACTGGTTATATCGATAACGTATTATTAGGACAGACACTGGTTTTATCTATAACATGTATTATTAGGACAGACACTGGTTATATCTATAACATGTATTATTAGGACAGACACTGGTTATATCTATAACATGTATTATTAAGACAGACACTGGTTATATATATAACATGTATAATTAGGAGGGACACTGGTTATATCTATAACATGCTTTATTAGGACAGACACTGGTTATATCTATAACATGTATTATTAAGACAGACACTGGTTATATATATAACATGTATAATTAGGAGGAACACTGGTTATATCTGTACCGTGTATTATTAGTAGGGACACAGGTTATATCTATAACATGTATTATTAGGAGAGACACTGGTTATATCTATAACATGTATTATTAGGACAGACACAGGTTACATCTATAACATGTATTACTAGGACAGACACTGGTTATATCTATCACATGTATTATTAGTATGATACTGGTTATATCTATAACGTATTATTAGGACAGACACTGGTTCTATCTATAACATGTATTATTAGGACAGACACTGGTTATATCTATAACATGTATTATTAGTATGATACTGGTTATATCTATAACGTATTATTAGGACAGACACTGGTTATATCTATAACGTATTATTAGGACAGACACTGGTTATATCTATAACGTATTATTAGGAGGGACACTGGTAAATCTATAACATTTATTAATTGTATGATACTGGTTATATCTATAACGCATTATTAGGACAGACACTGGTTATATCTATAATATGTATTATTAGGACAGACACTGGTTATATCTATAACATGTATTATTAGTATGATACTGGTTATATCTATAACGTATTATTAGGACAGACACTGGTTATATCTATAATATGTATTATTAGGACAGACACTGGTTATATCTATAACGTATTATTAGGACTGGTTATATCTATAACGACAGACACTGGTTATATCTATAACATGTATTATTAGGACAGACACTGGTTATATCTATAACATTTATTAATTGAATGATACTGGTAATATATATAACGTATTATTAGGACAGACACTGGTTATATCTATAACGTATTATTAGGACAGACACTGGTTATATCTATAACGTATTATTAGGACAGACACTGGTTATATCTATAACGTATTATTAGGACAGATCTGGTTATATCTATAACGTATTATTAGGACAGACACTGGTTATATCTATAACATGTATTATTAGGACAGACACTGGTTATATCTATAACATGTATTATTAGTATGATACTGGTTATATATATAACGTATTATTAGGACAGACACTGGTTATATCTATAATATGTATTATTAGGACAGACACTGGTTATATCTATAACGTATTATTAGGACAGACACTGGTTATATCTATAACATGTATTATTAGGACAGACACTGGTTATATCTATAACATGTATTATTAGGAGGGACACTGGTTATATCTATAACATGTATCATTAGGAGAGACACAGGTTATATCTATAACATGTATTATTAGGAGGAACACAGGTTATATCTATATCATGTATTACTAGGATAGACACTGGTTATATCTGTAACGTGTATTATTAGGACAGACTCTGGTTATATCTATAACATTTATTATTAGGAGGGACACTGGATATATCTATAACATGTTTTTTTAGGAGGGACACAGGTTATATCTATAACATGTATTATTAGGAGGGACACTGGTTATATATATAATATGTATTATTAGGACAGACACTGGTTATATCTATAACGTATTATTAGGACAGACACTGGTTATATCTATAACATGTATTATTAGGACAGACACTGGTTATATCTATAATATGTATTATTAGGACAGACACTGGTTATATCTATAACGTGTATTATTAGGACAGACACTGGTTATATCTATAACATGTATTATTAGGACAGACATTGGTTATATCTATAACATGTATTATTAGGAGGGACACTGGTTATATCTATAACATGTATTATTTGGAGGGACACATGTTATATCTATAACATGTATTATTAGGAGGGACACTGGTTATACATGTATTACTGGTTATATCTATATTATTAGGACATGTATATATTAGGAGGGACACTGGATATATCACATGGTTATATCTATAACATGTATTATTAGGAGGGACACTGGTTATATATATAACATGTATTATTAGGAGTGACACATGTTATTTCTATAACATGTATTATTAGGAGGGACACTGGTATATCTATAACATGTTTTATTAGGACAGACACTGGTTATATCTATAACATGTATTATTAGGAGGGACACTGGTTATATCTATAACTATTAACACTGGTTATATCTATAACAGGTATTAATAGGAGGGACACTGACAGACACTGGTTATATCTATAACATGTATTATTAGGAGGGACACTGGTTATATCTATATCATTAGGAGAGACACAGGTTATATCTATAACATGTATTATTAGGAGGAACACACACATGGTTATATCTGTAACGTGTATTATTAGGACAGACTCTGGTTATATCTATAACATTGATTATTAGGAGGGACACTGGATATATCTATAACATGTTTTTTTAGGAGGGACACAGGTTATATCTATAACATGTATTATTAGGAGGGACACTGGTTATATATATAATATGTATTATTAGGACACACACTGGTTATATCTATAACGTATTATTAGGAGGGACACTGGTTATATCTATAATATGTTTTATTAGGACAGACACTGGTTATATCTATAGCATGTATTATTAGGAGGGACACTGGCTATATCTATAACGCATTATTAGGAGGGACACTGGTTATATCTATAACAGGTATTAATAGGAGGGACACTGGTAATATCTGTAACATGTTTTATTAGGACAGACACTGGTTATATCTATAACATGTATTATTAGGACAGACACTGGTTATATCTATAACGTATTATTAGGAGGGACACTGGTTATATCTATAACATGTATTATTAGGAGAGACACCGGTTATATCTGCAACATGTATTATTAGGAGGGACACTGGTTATATCTATAACAGGTATTTGCAGAGAAAGGATGCAGGCTATATCAGGAAAACACATCACTACAAGGGGGAGATAATGTTATGTTAGTAACATACAGCACTTACCTGTTGTAACGTTTGTACATTAACACAAGTCACTAGGGAAGGTGAACCAGCGATATAAGTAATGTATATTACTAATGACAGTGAATTGCGTGCGTGTTGTCGATGATGATGAACAAATCTTCCTATTCTTGACATCATTTTCAGTTTCATTTAGAGATGTAAATGTAATCACTTCGTATAATATGTAATATTCCTTGAAACTATAGATTTTATACTTCAACATTTCCTTGAATATATATATTTTCAAACATGTATCAAATAAACGTATCTTGGGATCTTCATTGTTTTCTTCGCGTGTATATATGAATTTGGAGCTAGTTTCGTATATCCCTGTCATCTGACCAGTGAATTGTGGTATATCCACGTATAGCACGTGACTTTTTCTATACTACTGTTAATATCAATAATATAAAGTTGCATGTGCAAATGATGACATGGCACGATTAACACAATTGCAGAGAGGTATGGTTCTTGGAAGTTTGCAGGCAGGTGCCTCCGCCACTATTGCAGCCAAGCGCATGGGATTTTATGTTAGCATTATCACCAGGCTTGCTGGACGCTTCTAACATACGGGCTCTGTTTTTGATCGGTCCGGACGGGGAGATTAAGGATGACAAACTAAGGCCCAAGATCGCTACAACCGGGTAACTTACCTTCGCTATCGGACCGTTCGGTGTCGCCTACGTGAACACGGCATTAACTGCCGACGTCCTTACGTAGGGCCTATTTTAACTCAACACCATTGACAGCAACGTCTTCAATGGGCAAGGCATCATTAGCGATAGCATCATGTTGACTGGCGACAAGTTCTCCTCTCAGACGAGTCTCAATTCCATCTTTGCCATGCTGATGGCCGCCAAACGATACTCATTGATATTTATATAATGGTTTAACAAATCTCAAACACTTTGAAGGGGTTTACATCCGATTAACCATTGAAGGATTTATTATAGAGAGAAAATTCGTCCGGTATTCATCAACAGCTAGTAAATGACCAATAAACAGCATTACTCGTTACGTCGGAAGTTGACGAAATCAACCTATTTCCGATACTTATTGACTGACAGGTAAAACAACCGTTATCTCATTTTGCTGCTGTAGGTTTATTACTTAAAACCATTGATCTCGGATCTTCTGTTATTTGTGTTTTGTCACGCTTTTGCATTTTTCCTTCGATATTTTACTTCTCATTCCGTTAAATTAGTCTTCAACTCTCTGTTCTCTGACCTTATCTTTTGCTTTTATGATCCTGAAACTCTGTGCTCCTTAACGTTGCTGTTTTTTGTACCTCGGTGTTGCGTTTACTTGCAAGGGCGTCATTCAGATTGCGTATTTCAGCGTATTGGTAGATCGACAAAAACGTATTCACAAATATCGGTATTACGAGTGAAAACATGAAAACTCCAGAGAGTGCACACACTGATCCAATAATTTTACCAATAACTGTTTTCGGTGCCATGTCTCCATAGCCAACAGTTGTAATGGTAACAATGCTCCACCACCAAGCGTCGGGAATACTTGGAAAATCTTCGTTCTTTTCAAAAAAATAGATGAAGTTTGAAAAGAATAATACGCCGATGAAGACATAAAGGACGATGAGAAAAACGTCTTTTTTCCCAACTCTCATTGCGTAACAGAGGACCTTATAAGCTGTAACGTTCTTTAACAGACGAAGAAGGCGGAGCACCCTAAACATCTGTATGTAAAGAAGTATGTCAATATAGCCGAGACTGTCCTCTGCATCGAGAAGGATGACAATTCCCCGTGTATAGACTGCCGCTAAAACAAGCATGTCGATTACATTTTGAAATGAAAAAAAGTACTTTATCGCACGAGGACAGGATAGGACACGAAAACACAGCTCACATGTGAAGAAAGCGTTAGTGGCATATTCAATATAAACGTAAGTCATCTGACTTTCGTCCTCAGTGGTCTCCATGGTACGTACCTTTGAGGTTGGAGTTTCGGGGAAGATCGTGTCGATTGCATCCTTGACTTTATCAAAATATCTTGCACCGTCATATAAGTCAGGATTGATATCTAAGGAAGTGTTGTCTCTTGTGACGAACTCGAAAACATCGTATTCTTCATGAGAACGTGATATGTTACTACTTTCCTTTAACGTGGCATTATTTTTGTTCAAAATGCGCCTTTCATAATTGATTGAAGCCGGTAAAGTCACTTCACCGTAATCAACATATATTGCTAGTTTTTCATCATTTCCAGAGATTCCACTGATATTAGTAGTGATGTTTCCATACGCCATTGTCTTGTTTTCATCGACAGAATCTAGGCTTCGTGACATACGGATATGATGTCGGTCTTGTGATGGCTCATTTCCACGTTTTGAAAGTAAAAATGTTATAAGTAAATGCTTTAGATTGTCATCAAATGTGTTGCTTATGATCATCATCTCCCTGCTTCTAACATTGAGACTTCTTAACTCATCTTTTCCAAATACTTTTCTTGACATCTTGTTTTTCCGTTCGGATGCAACATCGTTTACAAAATCACCCTGGGTCTTATCGAATTGCCCTTGGTGGTACTTTTCATGGTTCTTTTGTTGATGCTTCTCGTAGTAAGGTTTTATGTTCCCCTGTCGTTTTTTCACTGTGTTGTATTTCTGTTGATCAGTGTTACGACGTTCGTGTAGTCTAAAATGCACTGTTTCATGTTTATCTGTTCTAACTTGTTGATGTTTCTCTAAATTCCCTTGTTGAATTTTTTCAGTCTTTCCATCTTTATGTTTCTCAGCCTTTCCTTGCTGACGATTCTCAATTTTTCCTATTCTAAGATTTTCTGTGTTACCTTGTTGGACTTTTTTGGTCGTTCTTTCTGTTTGTTTCTCTTTGTTCCATTGTTGACTTTTCTCAACCTCGGAGCTCATTTGTTGATTGCGGATATGTTCATCTTTACCAGGCGCTTCAGCACTGGGAGCTAAATTCCGATTTGTATCAAGGCCTGGATGAAAGATGTGGTTATATAGTCGATGAGTATGTGACTGTTCAACTTGGGCCCACAGTAACATAACAGCCAGTAATTGTCTAACCCGTTCATTGGGAGCTGTATTCATGCGCTCAGTTTGATGGCTATTCAAACGATCACCGTCTTTTCTTTCAGACAAATCAGTTTGTTCCAACAGTGACCTGGACAATAATTTATCTAAATGTTCTTTTTCTGAAAATGAACGCAGTACTCTTCGATGCATTGGGAAAGCAGATGGCATGACTTTCAGGCCAGTGACATGTGTGTTTTCACGAGGAGTAAAGTTGGTTTCCGCAGTGGTATTGATATTGGTGTAGGTAATGATGTTTGTGTTACGCAGTGTTCCCAGCGCTGTGGCGAAGATGGCTATCAGTATGAAAGCAGTGGCCACACAGAAATAGATCTGAAAGTACATAATTGACAATAATATGTCTCATCCATACGACAGGAAACACAATATTTTCAAAATTCCTGTTGTTACTCACCATTTCCAAACATTAAGTATAAATTCGTTTTGTTATGATTACTACAAATTTCCAGTTCAGTTAGTTTTGTGTGGCCCTAACTTCTAATTTTGTTTATTTACATTCATCAATACGACTTTCCATATATCAACTGACCTATAGCTCGAAATGCATGCAAAGTGCAGTACAAAAACAAGAGAAGAGTGAAGCAAATAATGTAATGAAAGTTCGTTTAAGACACCAAAGCATGCAGAATCAGCAACCAACTTTCGAGATTCGAACTGGAAATTTTACCATCACCATTATATCATTTGAAGATACTTCCATTTTTCTATATGATACTTTATGTTTTCAAACCTCGTTAGTGCCTGCTCGCTTTGTAGCTATATATCAGGTTTCATTTAAGAATGTTACATTATTTACTCGGAATGACGAAGATTCACATGACGGGTAAATACAGAAATTCGGACATATTGTCCTTGTACGTTTGCAACATTCTCTGAGTGAACTATTCGTTTCCCTATATTTTGCCATACTTTCATCTGTTGTGAGTTTGGCTTTTGTTTTCCTACCGTGTTCATAGCCTCTTGTTATTCCTGGACAGTTACTAAACAATGGGACAAAAAAGACATTAAAGGGGAAAGGGTTTTCTACTCCAAATACCCCGGTCAAGATAAATTCAATCTAGATTTCATTGATATTAGATATTATATCATGTTATAACAATGAACAACGTGGCTTTTGATTTCATTTTTTTAAAAATCACTTTATAAAAATATTTAGATACAACTAGTTTGTCAGGAGGAAAATAGTCAACGGAGATAGAGATGAACATTGAGTTACTATTACAAATATGCAAGGACAAACGATGAAAAAACCTTGCAGAACGGTGGGCAATGCTAGGCAAAATCTTAATGGAAAAGAGGGGCTATAATGCTCTCACTTCTTTCAGGTAAGATTTCTAGCTATGACCAGCTTGACCAATTTTGTATTATCATCTCATATATGTTTGATGAAGAAGACAGATTACATCACCTCACCAACCGCGAAATACATGCAAACTAGCTGTACGCAATGAAAATATGATTCCGACATTATCTTTGTTACATAACCAAGGAGAAGAACGCATGTATGTTCGTTAATTGATTTCCAATCAAAAAGATGAATATGGGCTTAGCTATATTATTAAATTCAACTCAATTACCTTTGTAGCCCGGGAATCATCCCTGTTGTCAAGAACACTCCACATCCGGGCTCTCAGTCGTGATATTCGTGCCGACTTGTCCGATAGAAGAGCTAGCATCGTCTTCTCTTTCTGCGCTAGGAAACCATTCATAATGTCTTGGTCTTTGAGAAACGTAACGTATCGATGATAGCAACAATTCTCCATCAAATCTGGATTTACACCCCAGAATTCCATTTCTTGGCTCCAGGACACACGTTTGATGGTACGCTAAGATAGATTCAAACGCCTCGCGATGACGTTCGAACAAAAGGCCACATTTGTTGTCTTTAGTTATCCGGTAGAGACGTGATCCTGACACTGACAACATCGTATCCCTACTGATCTCGTAAAGATTGCCGCCAACATTGATGTGATAGAATTCCCTGACGTACTCCTTTGGTTTAGACTCCTTGAGACAGCCTGGAACAAGAATATACAAATACGGAATACTTTCCTTCCTTCACTTGACTTAAACTTAATTTTACTCCCAAGTCCTCGGATTATCAGTGGATTCATTGTTACAAAGTCACTATTCCAATTATTCCAACTATGTTTACACCGGATTACATACAAGTTTATTTGCGCGTTTGCAATGTTATTTTGCTTGGCTTCATGTGTTATAAAACTGAGAGATATCAAACATACATGCAATTTTATCAGGGACAATCAAAATCGTGGTAAATTCCTAACTAAACTAAATATCGAATTTTGTGTCAGAAATTGAGAGGGAATGATCTTTTAATCGATTGGAATGGTACTGGAAACTGCAGAGAAATCATGGTATCTGTTATGTAATGTAAAAATGAAAAACACCGATTTTCATTTATCATTTACTCCAAAATTAAGGAGCAGCATAATACTGCTCAAGGAATTGTGTCCGTGCAACTTATCTGCGATATTTGTCACTGATTATTATGTAAATGATAACTTTTATTCCGCGAACTACAACTGCTACTGAATTTGGCTGCATTATTTTTGAAAATTTAGAGAGGCCAGTTGTGTGAAGTACGAGAAAAAGTTGTGGTAACAATTTCTGAGCAGTGCTAATGTTGCTCCTTTTTAAACTCACCAGATCCATCGGAAGGAACGTTATCTGCGTTATACATTGTATACATGTCTCTAATATTCATGTACCACAATAAAACATGCCAAAGATGATTATATGACAATACGATAAATAAAATAATAGTTTTCGTGGAGATGACTTTTCGAATAATGTTAAAGGGCCTGTCGTAATCATTCAATATTAGATGTTTACGTGACGATAAACACAACGTTTTGAAAAAAAAATTCTAGCTTGAATGCGACGAAATATCAGCACATACAATACAACATTTCGTTGTTAATATAGAAAAAAAAATTGGTAATGTTTTGTGGTGAAAACAGTGGAATTGCCTTTCGCTTCCTTACTTACAGTTATAATACATATAACCGCTTTAGGTACTGGCCGATCCTGCCATATCAAAAAGTCAGATCAATCATAATCTAAACTCAAATTGAAATAAAACTGTAACGCAATATGAAAAAAGTAAAAGAATAAGACCAGGCGTTCAGGGAAAGTAAACGTCATCAACGACATCCGTCATGAAAGTCTTTAAGTAATGTCGTGTACTCAAGTGAGTATAAAACAAATGAACCAGCAGGAAAATTAATGAGCGAGCACCGAATGCTTCTAGCTTCGTATGGCATAAAGAAGTAGAAAACGATTGGAACACCATTGCTATTCTGGAAAAGAAAATTGATAGTAAGACAATAAGAGATAACCGGCTGGTGTTAAAGGATGCATCCTATCACTGATATCTAATGCATTGAAAAGATGTCAAACCATTCTGTAGATCTGTTCAAGCTGAACAGTTAAAAGTGAGCTGAAAAGTACCTCATAACTGGAATTATAGAAATCACTTACTAAAGTAGAAGAAAGAGCGTATATTACACAAAATGAAGATATAGGCCTCATTTAACAGTGTGTCCTTCCGGGCACATAAATAGAACAAAATATGCCAAAAAGGATTGTATCACTACAGCACATAGTGTACATCATTTCATTGTAATAAATAAGTATGCATCTGCTATGATAAATATTAACTAACCTTGTGGACTACATTCATGGAAAACAACGTGGAAACATAAATGAGGTCAGAGGTTTCTCTTAAATGTTTACTTCATCGGTCACAATATATCTTCCTTTGATTGGAAGTTCATATATGAGTATATCAGAATATTTCTTGCTACCGTGTTTAGTTTCTTTTAGTTTTGTTTTTTTGTTTTCCCTGTAACTATAACTTGGTTTAATTGAATGAAGCCATTATCAGTAATATGATGAATTAGCATTAACATTGTAAATTAAGATTAGGAAATAAGGCAATTATATACCGACATGAGGTCAAAATGATAATCCAAACTCCAATTCAATTCAACTAGATGGGGCAAAATATGAACAAAAGAAAGATTTTTACAAAGACTGTTGAAAAGCTACAAAGAAAATAATACCAGGTGGTTCCGAAAAGTAAGCCTCTTCTGCTTCCTAAATTGCACTTCTGATTCATATCACACAATGCAATTACTTTGACAGTCGTATTTTTTTCCCATACTTTTCATAAGCTTGCATCTCTTGAACCTTGACATGGTTGACGACATCTTGCACGGATGCACATGCCTTTGATAATCAAATCAACTGCGACATGTTGGGGATGCTTGGATGTTGCTTTCCAGAGATGGAAACTTTAGGGAAATTGAAATGTTCACGTTTATCAT
The DNA here is from genome assembly GCF_031769215.1 of Ylistrum balloti. Taxonomy (NCBI): domain Eukaryota; kingdom Metazoa; phylum Mollusca; class Bivalvia; order Pectinida; family Pectinidae; genus Ylistrum; species Ylistrum balloti. The sequence continues at coordinate 571,947 of NW_026781949.1, read as the reverse complement.
ACAGTTTGATGAAGATCGTAAGATTTCTTTGTATGCTGAAATTTGAAAGACAAAGAAGGACTACAACGTTGGCGGCTATCTATGATTAATAAAACTGGCCCAGAACAGTAAAACCAATGGAATGAGATTACATGTAAGTGACACATAATGTATTCAGGGAAGTAAATGAGAGTAAGTATATAGTTGAGAAAATAGACAAACATAGATCCTACACAAGTAGACCCTGTTGTTGACGCAGAATTTAGAGGATTGATAACTTTTAAAAGGTGAAATTGTTAATCACAAATAACAAACAAGTTATTATGTTTCTAAACTATTTAGATAAAAGATAGTATCATTGAAATATTTGAGACAATGAGAAGACAGTTAAGCGATGATCCGTACAGCCTTCAAACACCAAAGAACTGAAAACAATGCTTAAGCGTTATCATCAAATTTCAAAAGCATAAAATTCGAGTCTCTCAATGCACACGATGATGCTATATTAGCATATGTTGCAAATGACCTATGTGAAAACAGAAGTAGATCGCCGAGGAAAAGTACAGCAGTCGAAGGTTCCAATGTGGTGTTAAGACAGCGAATGAAGGCGAAAAGTACGAGAATAAGGTTAGTTTGAGAAGAACAGACGTAAAGAAAAGGTCTGAAGAAGCTGAATTAAAAACCCATAGGGAAATGGAACAGGCTAGGTGGTGGTTTAGTTAGCCGGAAAGAGATATTTGAGAGTTCAGACTTGAAGGAATATACATTGACAAAGGGAGACAGCTGATTTAAAGGTTGAAGATTAACCTCACCATCGCACCGTTTTAGCGGCAGTGAACAAAATCACTAAGCTACCGGTAATTACACGGTGAAAGATGTGTCCAGCTTGCTATTGGAGAATATTCTTGACAGCGACTCACTCAGTTTGATGACAAACCAGAACCTTTCGTTGTCGATGAAAAGAAAAACTTTTATGTCGATATCCAGTGCCTTGGGCCTGAATTCAAACGTCATGCTTCGAATTCCAACAACCACGCTGCTGGTCTAAGGATGTTTGCTAGACTTATTGAAAGGTGTTGAAGCCCAAAATGTATTGAGGCATTGGTAAAATATGAACTTGCAAAGTTGCCTTAAGTCGCAATCAAGGTCAAGTTGGAAAATTGAAACTAATAGATGTCTGAATTGAAATAACTTAAGAATAATTTCATTCAAGAACAGAGAAAGATTGCAAAAGAACATCAATCCTGTTTCAAATTATTTTGATTTCCTAGTCGCGATTAATTGTAAAGAAAGTTGTAGCCAAAACTACTTTACAGGAATCTACAAGAAACTTTACGGTTGCTAATGTACCAGCAGGACATTTATCCTCACATGAGCGGAGAGTTGATGACACATTTTTCTCTAAGACAGTTTTAGTAAAAGATATAAGGGACCAATAGCCTAGTCATTACAAAATTGCTTATGCAGTTCTGGTTGATTGCAGCATTATATTCGAATTTGGCAACTTTGATTCATAAGATATCAATTCTAAACTATCCTCATAGGAGGACAGGTATCGGCATTCGGACAAGATAAAAGAAAAAATACCAAGTCAAGAATTGTGTGGTATTATTCACCTTTCAGCAATATTCTGTATTTAACTCTATATGTACACGACGACTGTTATATTACTTTGCTAATTACATTACACTAGCCTGGTTTTTGGACCAGTGTGTACACAGCCTTTTCCCATAGCTTGGGTGATCTGTGGGCATAATGCATGCTCGACAAACATCAACGTGAACAAGATTAGCTCCTACTCTGTTGGAGCATTGTTTACAGTCAGTTACTTGTTTAAGGATTCTTTGATTTTTGTCAAAACGAATACAGCGACAAGTTAGTAATGTATGATGAGGAGAAGATGTCCATGAAACTAATTTGGTAAAGACCATGATGAGTATTTGTCTGCACTATTGCCTTCCAATACCTGAGACCTCGTCTTTCGAGAAACGAAGAGTTAGCAGCCAAGAGAGCCAAGATTCTCGACAAGCGATCCAAACGGATGTCAATATTAATACTTAAAAATTCTAACCTTTCCTATTCATCCTTCGATTTGCCGACAACCCTTTCCATACATAACGGTCCATTTCACAGCTTTCTGAGAAACATAAACTGGGATCTTCACCCGCAGTTAGATAGAACCAAGCTATCGCAGTTTCCACTTTTCAGATGATTCCATCATACATTTCCCGTAGATTCATTCCTGTTATCTAATAAGCCTGATTGTTCTAAGAATACGTTTAGATTAAACCCCATTCTTACCTTGCGCCATGATTGTCGTTAGCCCTGTCGGAGTAATCTGCAAAATCTGCAACTCCAACTGACATTTATATAAGATACCTGACTGACTGCAATTTATTAAAAGCGCGAACGCATTTAGACAATTGCTAATTAATGATTATTGTTCTCTTTGGTCAGTGTATAACAAGTAGTTGCAACCGAAGTCATACACTTATCGTTATCATGTCATTATCATCGATAATTATGACGCCAATCCGTCCTCATCAGTTACGTAAGATTTAATTGAACCAGGCAAAATTGAAATCATACATCATCTTAAAATGCCATGCAGTAATTATGGTATAAATAGAAATAAATCATTTTTCAGTGCTTCTTTCCTGATTAGTCCTTTTCATGGGTGTTTCAGTTTCATTTGACTATGATATGTCTGGATCGTTATGTATTTTAATGAGTAACCGAGTTATCGCCCTTCGTAGAACATTTTTCATGATTTATGTATAATCCTTACAAAAGCACGTCCTTGCGTTAATTCTTTGTTACTGGCTGGTGGCATATTATTATATTAAATATTAATCAGGTTCAATTTATCATTTTACTGCGTTTCAACAATAATGTATAAAAAAAACTTTAATAGAAAATGGAAAGGTAATAAGTAAATATGCAGTTACTTATGTTCTAATCATTCGCAAATAAAAAACTCACCTTTCTAGTCCTTGTTAATTACTTTTTTATATGTAGAGTCTGACCGGAAACATCGGGTAAAATCCACTTTAATTCATTTTTTTATGTTGTACAATTGGGACATAGTGACGTTTAGATATTCCATTTTGAGACAAAGACACTCCCACCGTCCTCACTTAGGTGTATTTCTCATGTCGGTTCCCTGAAATCGTATATGTGGGTGTAGAGTCATTAGCATACATGGTGCTGTTCCACTAAAAATTCAATACAACGAATAAAAGAAACCTATTAAGAGGTATGCAAGTTATGAAAAATAACTAAATATATATAAAAAAGAAGATAAAGCTGAAACATGGGAAGATTTTGAAGATAATGGGTACTGGTGTAGTGGATCTGTTTTACATACGTTCAATATACGTTACCCATCTCATGATAAACAATTATATCATCTATAAGTAATTAAAAGCAATTAGTTGAACGAGTGCGGAAACCGCATTTAATTATCAAAATTAACAAAATGTAATACCCAACATTACTTTTCTGTCTGATTTCGTTAGGATTCTTAAAATAGTGTATTTTGAAATGAATGGTTTGACACTCCACGTTTAAGATTTTTCCTGTTGTATATATAGAATAGTCTGTGGTATTTATCAATTTATTTCCGTTCTTTTCGGTCATATTAATCATGCTTCTTCATAATACCTTGAATTTAAGATTTTAGGTTTAGTCGAAGTGGAGGTATGTGTTCATTCAAGCCGAAATATTGCAAAAACAGCGTTAAGATAAGAAGGTAAAGGTTCACAAGCCTTTGATCATTTCCATATTTTGTGTATTTCCCTTGCATTCATGCCAAGTTATTTCGTTCCATTAATTAATAGTGTTTTCGCATTTACTTTTTACCATAAACTTGCTGTATTATAACATGCAAGTTAGAGTTATTTTATTGTGAAATATGATAATAGTTTTCATTATCAGTGAATCCCTTTTTACAGTTAATTATCATTATTAGTGTGTGAATATATGAATTTATCATAGTCACGTGACACCGATGTTAGTAAACAGTGACACCGGTGTCGGGTGTATAAAGGGTATTACAAGTAATTTGCATAGAGCTTGAAGGTTATGAGGCTGCACGTGATTCACGTATAATTTGCGTGCCAAGAGTTGTAATGGTAAAGTGAAATGATACCATATATCATTCGAGTCTTGACGGTCCACCAGATAACAGCTGTTTTTTTTCATTATGACCGATTCGGAAGGAGAGCCCGTCGTAAACAGAAACAAACAAGCGAAGAAACCCATAACTGCTGATACTGTAAAAGAGAAATTTGATTTGTTAAAAAGTTATTTGAACTCCCAGTTGGCGTCGTTCAAAAGGGATATCTCCGAGGCAAACGAGTTGTCTTCTGAGAGAGCCGCTAAAAATTCAAGGAGGAGTCCACAGTAAAATGTTAAAGACTGGGTAATAAACAGCAGTTTGAATTCAATAAAAGCATCGAAAGTTGGTTGGATGCTGCAGAAAAATCTCTTAGTAAAGGAGATATTCAAAGAACCAGTGATATCATTTCGGATATCAAAGTTTCAATTAAGAAACGTAATAAGTTAATTAGACTGGCTGATAAGTCCCCAGCGGGCTGGGAGGTTGTGAAGGAATACGAGTCCGACGAGCTGGCGTCGGATTCGGAAGACGAAAAACGTATCCGGAAAGCGGAGTTTGTGCCTTGAAGAGCATTAAAACGAGGAAAAATGATAATTCTTTACGTCGTCGTGGTAATTTTGGAAGTGTTTCTACTCGGACTGCTGGAAAGGAAGGAGGGAGTGCGTTATTCACAGGGTAAAATAGCGCTACATCAAGTCAGCCGTATCATGGAAGGTCCGGAAATTCGCCCTTTCGTTACAGCGGCGGACGGACAGGGTCCGTCTCCCCAATGACATGTTACCGATGTGGACAGTTCGGACATTGGCGTTGGCAGTACGGGGAAGTTTTCAAGCAGGAAGCGAACGGAGACAAGCCAAAATGAAACATTCAGTGATAAGTACTGTTTTAATTATTCTGATAGCTATGAAGAGAATGATTTTATATTTGAGAGTAATTATTTTGAATATGAGGAAAAAAGGGTCCTTGCTTAATAATATTCAGTTAAAGGCCGTTTGAGAAAGCATGTAGGTTTTTGGCGGGAAATTAACGCGAATGATCACATTTTAAATGTTGTAGAGAACGGTTATCTTATTCCTTTTTCAAGTAAACCTTCTAGATCAATTAAACGTAATAATAAGTCAGCTTTAGAGCACGCAGATTTTGTATCTGAAGCTATAGGTGAACTTGTTAAAAATCGTGTGTAATTCAGGTTCCATTTTGTCCAGTAGTTGTTAATCCGTTAACCGTTGCGGTAAATAAATCGGGTAAGAAAAGGCTCATTTTAGACCTCAGAAAAGTTGACAACCTAATAAGTAAAGAAAAGGTAAAATTCGAGGATGGGAAGGTGGCCTTGCAATTATTCACGCAAGGAAGTTACATGTTTAAATTTGATCTAAAATCAGGATATCATCATATTGATATTTCAGTTTCACATCAAACATATTTAGGTTTTCAGTGGAATCAAAAGTATTATTGTTTTACCGTTCTTCCATTTGGTTTAAGTTCAGCTCCATATATTTTTACCAAAACACTTAGACCACTTGTAAAGTTCTGGAGGTCGAAATGTATTGATATAGTTGTGTATTTGGACGACGGTTGGGGTTGCAGCAGTACAGCAGTTCGTGTGAGGTAAAGTCGGCTTTTGTTTTAGATACCCTGTTGAAAGCAGGATTTATAGTCAACACAGAAAAGTCCTTATGGAAGCCGGTTCAGACTTTAGAATGGTTAGGTTTGGTTTGGTCTTCGGAACAATTTTGTATTAGTATTCCTGACAGGAGGTTGAGAGATTTATCAGATTCTATAAATTCCGTGCTCATCAAGTAACCCACGGTTTGTGCAAGGCAGATTGCTCAGGTTACAGGTAGAGTTATTTCCCTTGCTCCAGTAGTAGGAAACGTTTGTAGACTGATGACTAGATTCTCACATTTACAGATTGTACGTAGAAAAAGTTGGGATGGTTATGAAATGTTAAAAATCAAATGATATGTGTGTAGAGGAATTATGTTTTTGGAAAAACAATGTTCACAAATTAAACTGTAGAAAGCTTGCCGAATATGTTGTACTTTCAGTGTTTGTGTATTCTGACGCAAGTAGTGTCGCTTGCGGGGCATTCAGGGTGGATGCAGCTGGTAGTATTTTTCATAAATCTTTTACAAATGACGAAAGTGAGGGAAGTTCTACATTGAGAGAGTTGAAGGCTATAGAATTAGCACTGGAATGTTATAGTTCACCTTTTAAGTGTAAAACCGTTAAGTGGTTTACAGACAGTCAAAGCTCTGCTAGGATTTCAGATAGCGGTAGCATGAACGTTGATTTACATGCTATAGCTAATAATATTTTTAAAACTTGTGTTAGCTATAATATTTCATTAAACGTACAGTGGATTCCTGAACCAGCAGGCAGATTACATAAGTAAAATTATCGACTACGATTATTGGGGTGCAAGTGCCGAATTTTTCAGTTTTATGGACTCTCTTTGGGGACCTCATACCATAGACAGATTTGCAGACTGCAATAATAAAAAATTACCCAGGTTTAATTCAAAATTTTGGAATACAGGCTGTGAAGATGTTGACGCTTTGTCACCTAATTGGATCGGTGAAAATAATTGGCTTGTACCTCCTGTATACTTAACAATGTCGGTTATCAAACATTTGGTGGCTTGTAAAGCGAAGGGTACTTTAATTGTACCGAAATGGCCCTCATCACCGATTTGGACATTATTGTTTGGAGATAATTACCAGTATAAAGATTATGTAGAAGACGTTTTTGAATTTTCAGAAAGTAACAGAATTTTTGTGCACGGTAATAATCATTGTTTGGATCTGATAATTTTAACGGATTTGTTTTGGCTTTAAAATTGAATGGAAGCTTTTAAAATCGCAAGTGATTTATTGCTGTATTTGTGTTGGATTAGAGAAAGACAGTTTCTCTGGGGTACGAGGATGTAGAACCAATGATTTACTACTTGAGCTATGAACTGTTATTGGACAATGTGTTTATATATGCATTTTTTGTATGTATGTTCCGATTATTTGGAATCGGATATACTTTCATGGATAACGATTGTAGAGTTCGAATACTGTGATTGATCTTTGATTATCTCCCTTGTTTAAGGAGGCTTCGTTTGTTCCGGATTTAGCTCCCTATGTTGGAGTGGGCACCTTTTTGGAGCCGGTTCCCGCCCTTTAAGTACGTGGCAGGGCTGATCATTATGAGATCTTTGTAATTTATAATATGTCAGCATGTTGATCTGAATACTAAGATAATAAATGTTTAATTAGCCTTTTTTGTGGTTTTACATTTTTCAGTCGTCTTTTCGGATGGACATTGGGAAGAGATTGATAGGATCAAAGACCCTAGGTTACGGGAATTAGCTAAAACTTTGCCAAATGTAGTTCTGAGATCTCGTGCAGACAATACAACTAAAAAATACAGAGCAGGTTTCAACAAATTCTGTAAATGGTGTAACGTTTTTGGTATTACTTCGTTGCCTGCAGAAGAGACTTATGTGGCTTTATATTTGAACTCCTTATTACAGCATCATAATTCTATTTCCGTAGTTGACGAGGCGGTCTACTCTATTAATTGGGTGCATGATATATCTGGTTTACCAGCCCTTGTACGCGTACATTGGTTAAAACTGTACACGAAGGAGATCAGTTACACCAGAAATTTTAGTTACTTTGGTCAGTAGATTCGGAGGGTCTGAAGCGAGTTTGTCTGATTTACGTACGGTTTGTATGTGTATGTTAGCTTATGCAGGATTCCTGAGATACAGTGAATTAAGAAATATCAGAAGAACGGACATATCATTTTCAGATTCTTATATTACGATTCGGATAGTTAAATGGAAGACAGATTTATACAGAGAAGGAGCTGATGTAGTTATTTCACAAACTGGCAATACTACTTGTCCTATCCGTGTATTGAACAGATATTTAGAAAAGGCGGAGATCAATGAGAAATCCGAAGAATTCATTTTTCGTAACTTATCATTTTGTAAATCTACAAATTCATTAAAGCTTAAAGGGAACAAAGCACTTTCTTACACTAGGGCCAGAGAGGTAGTGTTGCAAACTTTCGAGAAGTTAGGTTTGGACAAATCTAGATTTGGCCGACATAGTTTAAGGTCGGGTGGAGCCACGGCAGCCCCAGCAGCAGGAGTGATGGACAGACTTTTCAAAAAACACGGACGATGGCGCACGGATAAAGCAAAGGATGGGTATGTAAAAGAATCAAGGATAGGGCTGGCGTCAGCAGGAGCCTTGTATCTGACAGGTAATTATATTTCTCTTCTTTATCCTTCGAGAAAAGGTGGACCGTTGAATGCCACGCCCACATATTGGTGTTGAGTCTATATGACAAATGTTTTGTGTTCGTTTGAACGAAGTGAATTAGAATATAAATGAATTTATCATAGTCACGTGACACCGATGTTAGTAAACAGTGACACGTGTGTCGGGTGTATAAAGGGTATTACAAGTAATTTGCATAGAGCTTGAAGGTTATGAGGCTGCACGTGATTCACGTATAATTTGCGTGTCAAGAGTTGTAATGGTAAAGTGAAATGATACCATATATCATTCGAGTCTTGACGGTCCACCAGATAACAGTAAATTTCTCATTTTTATATTTATATTTACATTGTAATTGCAGGTGTCACTTAACTCAGATGTATATGTACCAGTACGAACAGTGTACGGCGTTTGTCGATTTTATTGTAAAAAAAAAAGAACATTAAAGGAGTAAAGGTGGACCGTTGAAGGCCAAGTCCATATATTGGTGTTGAGTCTATATTGAATGAAGTGAATTAGAATATAATTAGTATCAGAGACGTATATAACACATACGTCTCTGTTAGTATACTGATGTTGTGACTAGGATCTACAGCTAGTCGGATAACATGGAATAAGACGGTACGAGTTATCTCCCTTTACCAACTTTTCCGGATATTACTATGATCCGTTTTGTAAATGGGAAGGGAATAAAAGATGAAAGCGGCAGAAGGGTTGTCCTGCTACACTGACGTATTGTCAGAACACCTGTACTCACTAGACTCTGTTATATGGAACCTCTATAATGTGAAGTTGTTTTTTTTTTAATTTTGTTCTTATTTTGGAAATATTATCGGTAAGTTATGGATGGTTCTGGGTTTTATCATTGTGACTTTTTTTTTCTGTATTTTTCAGTCTTCACGTTTACATGAGTTTCATCAATTATATGATCTGTCATGTCGTCATTACCAGACTTTCTGCTATCCTCGTTAAAGAAGTTTGATGGGTCAAAATAAACAACACGTACAATGACTTTGCCGATATCGTGCAGTTCCACAAAGTGTGTTGTATTCAATCACCATTTTAAAAAAACTGACTTTTAAATTTGTTTGTATTTCATATCACTAACAGTTCATATTTTTGAGTGGTGATAAAAGGAATGTCTATTCTTGGATCCAGCTAGTGTTCCATAAAAATGTTCATAAAGCACGAGAGATTCCATTCGAATTCCAACACGTGTATACTAATATCCAAAGTTGTATGCAGGTTATAAAACATTAACATAAATTATTGCAATTATTTTGATTTGCAAATGAAAAGCATTTTATACTAGTCACTTGTCAGCCTTTACTATCGTCGGCTGATTCGAAGGATATAACTTTTAAAAAACTCAATGAATTATATTGTCATTTCAAGACAGGAAAAAACTAGTCAAAATCCACGAACTTTCACGTGCAACTGCTAATAACAATACGCATCGGAACAATTATCTGTGCGATTGCGATCGTAATAGTGCAGCTTTCTGTCGTTTTCATGATACGCTATGAATACGGCCGTTTTACTGACAAAATAAAACGAAATGTTCACAAAATATAAATAAATATATCTTAAAACAATAATACCGGGCTGTGTTAACTTACCAAACCCTATTCCTCCGTTAAGAGAATAGAAATCAAGCACATGAAGGTCACGTGTAGTCACAATTATTTTACCTGAAGTGCGATATAACAACTACCTTTACCGAAGGGTAAATATTTTGACAATTTCATGCGAAGATATGTTTCCGATGCGAGACAATGTTTTGCATAGTTCGAAAATTCTAATTGAATTCTGCGGTGTGTTTCTATTCTGACATCCTGCTTTAGACTGTTTTGAATCTTCTTCGTGTAACGGAATGTTATTTCCTTGTCAATTACAAGCGAGTCAAAGGTGTACCTCTTTTCTGGGTGGATTTATCTGTGACAGATGAAGTTTTACCTCTTTTCTGGCTGGATTTATCTGTGACTGATGAAGTTTTACCTCTCTTCGGGGTGGATTTATCTGTGACTGATGGAGGTGTACCTCTTTTCTTGGTGGATTTATCTGTGACTGATGAAGTTTTACCTCTCTTCGGGGTGGATTTATCTGTGACTGATGGAGGTGTACCTCTTTTCTTGGTGGATTTATCTGTGACTGATGAAGTTTTACCTCTCTTCGGGGTGGATTTATCTGTGACTGATGGAGGTGTACCTCTTTTCTGGCTGGATTTATCTGTGACTGATGAAGTTTTACCTCTTTTCTGGCTGGATTTATCTGTGACTGATGAAGGTGTACCTCTTTTCTGGCTGGATTTATCTGTGACTGATGAAGTTTTACCTCTTTTCTGGCTGGATTTATCTGTGACTAATGAAGCTTTACCTCTTTTCTGGGTGGATTTATCTGTGACTGATGAAGTTTTACCTCTTTTCTGGCTGGATTTATCTGTGACTAATGAAGCTTTACCTCTTTTCTGGCTGGATTTATCTGTGACTGATGAAGGTGTACCTCTTTTCTGGCTGGATTTATCTGTGACTAATGAAGTTTTACCTCTTTTCTGGCTGGATTTATCTGTGACTAATGAAGTTTTACCTCTTTTCTGGCTGGATTTATCTGTGACTGATGAAGTTTTACCTCTTTTCTGGCTGGATTTATCTGTGACTGATGAAGTTTTACCTCTCTTCTGGGTGGATTTATCTGTGACTGATGAAGTTTTACCTCTCTTCTGGGTGGATTTATCTGTGACTAATGAAGTTTTACCTCTTTTCTGGCTGGATTTATCTGTGACTAATGAAGCTTTACCTCTTTTCTGGCTGGATTTATCTGTGACTAATGAAGTTTTACCTCTTTTCTGGCTGGATTTATCTGTGACTAATGAAGTTTTACCTCTTTTCTGGCTGGATTTATCTGTGACTAATGAAGTTTTACCTCTTTTCTGGCTGGATTTATCTGTGACCGATGAAGGTTTACCTCTTTTCTGGCTGGATTTATCTGTGACTGATGAAGTTTTACCTCTTTTCTGGCTGGATTTATCTGTGACTGATGAAGTTTTACCTCTTTTCTGGGTGGATTTATCTGTGATTGATGAAGGTGTACCTTTTTTGTGGATGGATTTATCTGACTGATGAAGTTTTACCTCTTTTCTGGGTGGATTTATCTGTGACTGATGAAGTTTTACCTCTTTTCTGGGTGGATTTATCTGTGACTGATGAAGTTTTACCTCTTTTCTGGCTGGATTTATCTGTGACTGATGAAGTTTTACCTCTCTTCTGGGTGGATTTATCTGTGACTGATGAAGTTTTACCTCTCTTCTGGGTGGATTTATCTGTGACTGATGGAGGTGTACCTCTTTTCTGGGTGGATTTATCTGTGACTAATGAAGTTTTACCTCTTTTCTGGGTGGATTTATCTGTGACTGATGAAGCTTTACCTCTTTTCTGGCTGGATTTATCTGTGACTGATGAAGTTTTACCTCTTTTCTGGATGGAGGTGTACCTCTTTTCATGGTGGATTTATCTGTGACTGATGAAGTTTTACCTCTTTTCTGGCTGGATTTATCTGTGACTGATGAAGGTGTACCTCATTTCTGGCTGGATTTATCTGTGACTGATGAAGTTTTACCTCTTTTCTGGCTGGATTTATCTGTGACTGATGAAGGTGTACCTCTTTTCTGGCTGGATTTATCTGTGACTGATGAAGTTTTACCTCTTTTCTGGCTGGATTTATCTGTGACTGATGAAGGTGTACCTCTTTTCTGGCTGGATTTATCTGTGACTGATGAAGTTTTACCTCTTTTCTGGCTGGATTGATCTGTGACTGATGAAGGTGTACCTCTTTTCTGGCTGGATTTATCTGTGACTGATGAAGTTTTACCTCTTTTCTGGCTGGATTGATCTGTGACTGATGAAGGTGTACCTCTTTTCTGGCTGGATTTATCTGTGACTGATGAAGGTGTACCTCTTTTCTGGCTGGATTGATCTGTGACTGATGAAGGTGTACCTCTTTTCTGGCTGGATTTATCTGTGACTGATGAAGTTTTACCTCTTTTCTGGGTGGATTGATCTGTGACTGATGAAGTTTTACCTCTTTTCTGGCTGGATTTATCTGTGACTGATGAAGTTTTACCTCTTTTCTGGGTGGATTGATCTGTGATTGATGAAGTTTTACCTCTCTTCTGGGTGGATTTATCTGTGACTGATGAAGGTGTACCTCTTTTCTGGCTGGATTTATCTGTGACTGATGAAGGTGTACCTCTTTTCTGGCTGGATTTATATGTGACTGATGAAGGTTTTTTGTATTGGTTTTCCCCCCAACAACTCATGGTACTCGTGAGTTGAGAACGACAGCAAATTGTCCTGAACCCTATTAACATACTCACCAATGCAAACAAATCCCTAATTTTTCAATCAAGCTTTTTCTTACATCCTTCAAAACGGATGTAGCGTGAAGTGTACTTTGTGATGCGATATGTTCGTGTTAGCCTCCTTGGTATTGTACATATTTGAAGCCGGCTGTATAGTGTTACCACAGTGAACTTTAATATGCTGCCGAAGGTCTCCAGCTCCGTAAGTTTAATGGATACATAGTATCCCTTATACTATGTATTGTGTGTTTTTGCTGTACGATTACATGCGGTCAAAGATGAACTGTCATGTATGAATAACATCAACACAGTATAATCTTAACTGTCACAGAAATTTCATTATTAAAATACAGGCGGATATAAAATATTCCATACCAATTTATGTTTGTAATTTGATAAATGTCCTATTTATCACCACCATTATAACCGAGAAGCCCGGTATGGACGACGTAAAAGGAAATAAAATCCAGGTAATAAACGGGAAACATTCGCTTTATTAGCACGAAATAACAGCAATGACGTACATGGAATTACAACATAACGTGTGATTGAAGATTATATTACTTTTTGAAGGCATATCTTCATGACAACGAAGCCCTAATTTATATAACAATACAATAATATTATTTGAAAATCTGTGTTAATATCTGAAATGGCATGAACCAAACATTTTCATAGTGGTGACTTCTAAATGTTTTGAATATGATTTGAACAAAAAATTATCCAAATGCAGTAGAAAAGCAGGTGATCGTTATAAACTGTAAAGGCTGTATTGCATTGAAATTACTAGATTGAATGTGAAAATGCATATAATTTCGAGATAATAATGCACCAAAGTTAAGAATGTATAATCTTATGGTGAATGTTTATTGACAATGAGCAGTAAATTGGCAAAGCAATAACTTATTGTAACCATATTCCTCTGAGCATGTAGAATGCAGTGGTATGGTGATTTGGCCCGTTTGGTTTAATTTGTTTAACAGCAATTACCATTTAAGGATGGTCTCAATATGGAGAACTGTCGCTGAGTGTGTCGGATGGTGCACTATCACGAGTAAACCTCCTTGTGATAGTGTGGAACTGATATCAAAGTATACTGCCGCAGCACACAGACAGGAGTCTCAATCTTATACTGACAACGTATAACCAGTAACTACAATGTCACAATGCTGAGCATCAAGCAGGCAGTGGTAACTATCACTGACAAGTCACTGACCTTTACAAAATAGTTTTTACTGACTTTTTTTAGATTGCTGGCAACTTTGCAAGTCAATTGGAGAGTTAAATGTAAAGATTCAGTACATCAACTCATTTATAAAGTTCTAAACTTCTGTCAGAAGACATGGTGTTGTTTAAATATTTTGCTTAAAGTTAGTCTTCAATCATCATTTTTTTCACAGCTCTTTTACGATGTGAAACATCGTTTTTGTAATTTCTCCCTTCTGATCTCAAAAGAACAAAATTTGACAGATTTTGGAAGACCCCATCCATTGTACATCAACATGAACGTGTATATCAAATTTGTACTTCTTTGTTTTAGTTTTCTGAGACAGAATTTCCACCTACAAATAGTACGAACTATCAAATCCTCAGCACTTTTGCAGGCATTATTATCCGTCTGTTCAATTTGACATACCTGGACTGCAAAAGGATCCAGACGGTTCAATAGGATTGTCTACACAATCATCGATATCCTCATACAGCTGTCCAGAATAATTTTGCACATATAAATTATTGAGCAGTTCCTCTTCCCTCTGGTTTCCACATGCACTTGTTTCAGACTCATCATGTTTAAACAGCATAGACCTTTTTCGCTCTCCATATGATTGTCTTGGGAATTGCTTTTTGACAATATGGGTTTTTCCACAGCCAGTAAGTTTTTGCCACAGAAGATTTTAAAATTAACAGAGTTTTAAATACAAACAATTAAGTAACGATGAGGGTATGCTCAATGCAAAACTGTTCATTCACGGATCTGAACTGGAAAATGTGCCAATGAAAACAGCAGTCCATTCAGCAGCATAGTCCTGGTGAAACCACAGGTCACAAACACCACATTGTAACTAGCTTCGTCTTCTTCTTCTGTCTCTTTTACATCTGTTTTATTACAAACACCACACTGTAACTAGCCTCGTCTTCTTCTGTCTCTTTTACACCTGTTTTATTACAAACACCACACTGAAACTAGCTTCGTCTTCTCCCTCTGTCTCTTTTACATCTGTTTTATTACAAACACCACACTGTAACTAGCCTCGTCTTCTTCTGTCTCTTTTACACCTGTTTTATTACAAACACCACACTGTAACTAGCTTCGTCTTCTCCCTCTGTCTCTTTTACATCTGTTTTATTACAAACACCACACTGTAACTAGCTTCGTCTTCTTCTGTCTCTTTTACACCTGTTTTATTACAAACACCACACTGTAACTAGCTTCGTCTTCTCCCTCTGTCTCTTTTACATCTGTTTTATTACAAACACCACACTGTAACTAGCTTCGTCTTCTTCTGTCTCTTTTACACCTGTTTTATTACAAACACCACACTGTAACTAGCTTCGTCTTCTCCTTCTGTCTCTTTTACATCTGTTTTATTACAAACACCACACTGTAACTAGCTTCGTCTTCTCCCTCTGTCTCTTTTACACCTGTTTTATTACAAACACCACACTGTAACTAGCTTCGTCTTCTCCCTCTGTCTCTTTTACATCTGTTTTATTACAAACACCACACTGTAACTAGCTTCGTCTTCTTCTGTCTCTTTTACATCTGTTTTATTACAAACACCACACTGTAACTAGCTTCGTCTTCTCCCTCTGTCTCTTTTACATCTGTTTTATTACAAACACCACACTGTAACTAGCTTCGTCTTCTTCTGTCTCTTTTACACCTGTTTTATTACAAACACCACACTGTAACTAGCTTCGTCTTCTCCCTCTGTCTCTTTTACATCTGTTTTATTACAAACACCACACTGAAACTAGCTTCGTCTTCTTCTGTCTCTTTTACATCTGTTTGATTACAAACACCACACTGTAACTGGCTTCGTCTTCTCCCTCTGTCTCTTTTACATCTGTTTTATTACAAACATCACACTGTAACTAGCTTCGTCTTCTCCCTCTGTCTCTTTTACATCTGTTTACTACAAACACCACACTGTAACTAGCTTCGTCTTCTTCTGTCTCTTTTACATCTGTTTTATTACAAACACCACACTGTCACTAGCTTCGTCTTCTCCCTCTGTCTCTTTTACATCTGTTTTATTACAAACACCACACTGTAACTAGCTTCGTCTTCTCCCTCTGTCTCTTTTACATCTGTTTTATTACAAACACCACACTGTAACTAGCTTCGTCTTCTTCTGTCTCTTTTACACCTGTTTTATTACAAACACCACACTGTAACTAGCTTCGTCTTCTTCTGTCTCTTTTACATCTGTTTGATTACAAACACCACACTGTAACTGGCTTCGTCTTCTCCCTCTGTCTCTTTTACATCTGTTTTATTACAAACATCACACTGTAACTAGCTTCGTCTTCTCCCTCTGTCTCTTTTACATCTGTTTTATTACAAACACCACACTGTAACTAGCTTCGTCTTCTCCCTCTGTCTCTTTTACATCTGTTTACTACAAACACCACACTGTAACTAGCTTCGTCTTCTTCTGTCTCTTTTACATCTGTTTTATTACAAACACCACACTGTCACTAGCTTCGTCTTCTCCCTCTGTCTCTTTTACATCTGTTTTATTACAAACACCACACTGTAACTAGCTTCGTCTTCTCCCTCTGTCTCTTTTACATCTGTTTTATTACAAACACCACACTGTAACTAGCTTCGTCTTCTTCTGTCTCTTTTACACCTGTTTTATTACAAACACCACACTGTAACTAGCTTCGTCTTCTTCTGTCTCTTTTACATCTGTTTGATTACAAACACCACACTGTAACTGGCTTCGTCTTCTCCCTCTGTCTCTTTTACATCTGTTTTATTACAAACATCACACTGTAACTAGCTTCGTCTTCTCCCTCTGTCTCTTTTACATCTGTTTTATTACAAACACCACACTGTAACTAGCTTCGTCTTCTCCCTCTGTCTCTTTTACATCTGTTTACTACAAACACCACACACTACGTTATCATCTGCATCATCCTCAACGTCTTTTTAACTTTATTTTTTTTGCCACTTGGAAAAAAAAATGCCAATACTCGTTTTTAAAAAAAATACCAACCAACGACAATTTTTTCAACTTAAACTAACCAACGACAAAAAGGGGAAAAAATGGATTTTTTTCATATTTTTTTCATGAAAACTTACCGAATTCACACCAAAGTCAGTATTATCACCACAGATATCATTCCGAAAGTTTACTTTTGAATTTACCAGAAATGAATACCAGTAATACGAATGTAGACAACCTGACACATGTAAAAAAAAACGATATAGCTCAGAAATCTTTTATTTTTTAGCTCGTTTCCATCGTAGAGACTGGAGGAATGTCCCGAAAATTAAGTGTGGTGAATACCAATGTCCGAATCATGAGTTGGCAGGATACGTAAGCTTGTGAACAGAGGAATTGAAACTAACTAATGACATCAGTACTTGGTTAAAAAAAACTAGAAACGTACGGCAGGATATCGCACATTAGTAGAGAGACAGAGACTTTCCTCGCATACCCGTGCATATTCGGGTTTTTTCATGTAAAATCAATTGTCATGAGGTAATACATACCATAACAAATATGATACCTACACCCATCTTTATATACCACCCCCATCCCCCCACCCCCCACCCACCCCCCCCCCCCCCGCCCCCACCCCACTCCCCATAAAAAAAAAAAAAAAAAAATCCCGCCCTCCCTACGATCCATGAGCCATCACGACAGAAACATAGTGATCTTCCTTCCTCTAACAACAATTATGAAGCACCACTGAGTGGGCAGCCAGGCAGAAAAGGAAGAGGGGAGGGTAGAATGGGACTCCATAAAGTTATGGTAAGTATAATCTCATGAAAATTTCATTTCAGTTATAATTACCATAACTTTCGTATGCGAATTCGTCTTACCGTAGTGGTGACTAGATGCCAGGCAGCCCATCCAGTACAACCAAAGTAGTAGGGATGGGGAACAGAATGCCAGAGATTTGAAAGGGACCTCCCCATGTAGGAGTAGGTGTACCCACGTGCCGCCGTAAGGAAAGACATGCCCCGGGGGTAACGAGGAAGCACAGCCACTGACTGTGCCACCACCAGAGGTTCCAGTGACTACAGGCCTTTAGAGTGGGAAGCTAGGGATCGCAGATAAAAATCTTTGAAGGTATTCCTGCTCCGCCAAAAAGCTGCAGATATCACCTCCTGAAAAGAGGACCCATTGAGAAGGGCCCAGGATGCAGCGAGGGCCCTGACCTCATGAGCCCGCACGTTCACCCTCGCCCGAGCCTGATCATCAGAATGTCCGTAAGCGTACGTAACGACCTGGTAAACCCACTTGGAAACCGACTGGGAGGAGATATCTCGTTGTCCCTGTTTGATGGACCGAAACAGACGGGATCGAAAGCGCCCCCACCCCCTACCCCCATCCCCACCCAAACCTGGTTTTATCAGGATGAAACCTATGAGGGCGAGAACCCCGGGACCTGATTCGTCGCTAAAAAGGAAGGATCAGTTAAGAGAGTTATGGCAGCGTAGCTTCTGGACTAATGTAGGCAAGGAGGAAGCGACGACAAGGTATGGACTTCACTCCTCCTACGTCCAGAGCCCAGACACAAAAGGAAGACTGCTTTAAAAGTTACGAACTTTAACGAGGCAGATTCCAAAGGTTCATAAGGAGCCTTAGTCAGGGCTCGATTCCACTGTGGGGCCAGCTGCCGAACTCAACAGCACAGAGGTTTCGAACGGATCAACCTCCCTGCCAACACACCAATCACAGAAGATCTTCCATCGTGACTGGTAGACGGCAAAAGAGGAAGCCTTGATTTATCGCACGATGCGATCTGACACCTCTCGAGAAAAAACCTGTCTTTGCGAGTCTTCCAGAGATAGCTTCCACGCGTTAAAGTGGAGGATCTCTGGTCTAGGGTGTGTCGTTCTGGACATAGGCTGGCGAAGCATTCCCCGGAGGAGGAAAGAAAGTAGGCTGGGCGGTGATTTCGAAATAGGGGATACCTAGACCCTCTCTGACCACAGCCAATGCCCAAGCATCTTCTATGATATCCCGCCACTGCGGAGCGGAAGATAAGCTGAGAGACGCACCCGCAAAGGAAGCTCCGCATGGGGCCGCTTGTCACCCATCGTGCTATTCCAGTCGTCCTCTCCCCCGTCAACATGGCCGCATGTTACCCATCGTGCTATTCCGGTCGTCCCTTCCCTCGTCAACATGGCTGCTTGTTACCCATCGTGCTATTCCAGTCGTCCCTTCCCTCGTCAACATGGCCGCTTGTTACTCATCGTGCTATTCCAGTCGTCCCTTCCCCGTCAACATGGCCGCTTGTTACCCATCGTGCTATTCCAGTCGTCCCTTTCCCCGTCAACATGGCCGCTTGTTACCCATCGTGCTATTCCAGTCGTCCCTTCCCTCGTCAACATGGCCGCTTGTTACCCATCGTGCTATTCCAGCCGTCCCTTCCCCCGTCAACATGGCCGCTTGTTACCCATCATGCTATTCCAGTCGTCCTTTCCCCGTAAACATGGCCGCTTGTTACCCATCGTGCTATTCCAGTCGTCCCTTCCCCCGTCAACATGGCCGCTTGTTACCCATCATGCTATTCCAGTCGTCCTTTCCCCGTAAACATGGCCGCTTGTTACCCATCGTGCTATTCCAGCCGTCCCTTCCCCCGTCAACATGGCCGCTTGTTACCCATCATGCTATTCCAGTCGTCCTTTCCCCGTAAACATGGCCGCTTGTTACCCATCGTGCTATTCCAGTCGTCCCTTCCCCCGTCAACATGGCCGCTTGTTACCGATCGTGCTATTCCAGTCGTCCCTTTCCCCGTCAACATGGCCGCTTGTTACCCATCATGCTATTCCAGTAGCCCCCCCCCCCCCTCCCTCAAACAGTCGTTTGTTACCCATTGTGCTATTCCAGTACCCCCCCCCCCCCCCAAACAGTCGTTTGTTACCCATTGTGCTATTCCAGTAGCCCCCCTCCCTCAAACAGTCGTTTGTTACCCATTGTGCTATTCCAGTAGCCATCCCCCTCAAACAGTCGTTTGTTACCCATTGTGCTATTCCAGTAGCCCCCCCCCCCAAACAGTCGTTTGTTACTCATTGTGCTATTCCAGTAGCCTCCCCTCCAAGACGGCCGCTTGTTACCCATTGTGCTATTCCAGTAGCCACCCCCCTCAAACAGTCGTTTGTTACCCATTGTGCTATTCCAGTAGCCCCCCTCCCTCAAACAGTCGTTTGTTACACCATTGTGCTATTCCAGTAGCCCCCCTCCCTCAAACAGTCGTTTGTTACCCATTGTGCTATTCCAGTAGCCTCCCCTCCAAGACGGCCGCTTGTTACCCATTGTGCTATTCCAGTAGCCCCCCTCCCTCAAACAGTCGTTTGTTACCCATTGTGCTATTCCAGTAGCCCCCCCACCCGCAAACAGTCGTTTGTTACAGTCGTTTGTTACCCATTGTGCTATTCCAGTAGCCCCCCCTCCCTCAAACAGTCGTTTGTTACCCATTGTGCTATTCCAGTAGAAGAGTCACTCGTATTACAGCAATACTTTCCACTGTAATAATGTCCAACGCGGAAAACTCCAAACACATCACATTACGTACATCGCAATAGTAAATTACCAGCGATGGGGATAAAACAGTCCTAGCGTGGGAAATATTCACGATGAGACATTCTGACGATATTGATATCGACATATCTTCATATATCATGCTTAAAATTCTTTGATTCAGGAAATAGCTTCTGTGGGACGAGTTATCTCGCTTCCTTCACAGTATGAGGGAAGTGTGCTCTAACATAGACATTTCAACAAAAGAAAGTAAAGGCAGAAAGCCAACAGAGATTTTATAACACTTAAAGCATTCTTCATTGTATCTCAGAGCTCTGCGCGTGTTTAAATACATGATAATAAAAATAATTTAAATAAAGTGAGGCATTTGTCGCCAAACAATAGAATTCAGTATAAATGTTTAAGTTTCTGTTCGAACATCTAAATAAGCGTGAAAAGATAGAAGCGATGTGATTTCTCTCTAACGATGTTAGCAAACAATTTTAGAAATAAATTATATATTTAATGAAAATAAAATATAATCATGTTTTACACTGGGATGTGTCATACATAGGAACTATACTTGTGTTTAACGACAGCACGTGTAATATGTAGTCGTTAAGAGTAGAGTTTAAATCCAAGTTTTCCCAAAATCGAAGAACGAATACGATTGTCAAGATGATATACACAATTTCAAAACAAGTTTTTTAAAAAAAATTATCCAATAGCGTCTGAGCTCATATCATTGGTAAAATGTGAATAATACGTGAAGTGACAAAAATATTGAAAATATATACCGCGGCAGCTTCATATAAAATAAAAAGTTTAATAGAAGACGATGTCAAAAAATGAACCTATATCTGATTCGGTGATTTGGTTCTCAAAAATGCAATCTGTCTATCTTAGGCGTGGTTTTATTTCAAAGGTTTCTCTATTCCAATCTTCACAAGTCTCAATAAGACTCCATATTGTTTGAAACTCTAAACGCTCCGAGCAGTTGCATTTTTGGTTTGGTTGGTGGAAACAGATTGCAAAATAGTGTGCAATTTATGTACAGGTGTGTTGTCGTGGAACAATACACTATTACAAAGTTTTCGCATTCTGTCACTGTCTGTGAGATAAGTGGCATAGGAAGGCCTGCTTCCTGTGTTGATCCATCAGTCTGTGAAATTAGCGGCATGGGAAGTACTGTTTCCTGTGTTGATCCATCAGTCTGTGCGATTTGCGGCATAGGAAGTACTGCTTCCTGTGTTGATCCATCATTCTGTGAGATTAGCGGCATGGGAAGTACTGCTTCCTGTGTTGATCCATCAGTCTGTGAGATAAGCAGTATGGGAAGGCCTGCTTCCTGTGTCAATCTATCAGTCTGTGAGATGAGCGGCATGGGAAGTACTGTTTCCTGTGTCAATCTATCAGTCTGTGAGATAAGTGGCATGGGAAGGCCATCAAACTCAGTAAACAACAACGGGTCCACCAGGTCAACTAACGACCATCAAACTCAGTAAACAACAACGGAACAAACAGGTAAAGTAACGACCATCAAACTCAGTTTACCTGTTGGTTCCGTTGTTGTTTACTAACAACCAGCAAACTCAGTAAACAACAACGGGTCCACCAGGTAAACTTACGACCATCAAAAACGTCCAACTTCATAATAGGAAAGAGTTATTTTCTCTATATTATTACGACTACCGTAAAACTTTCCCGTAATCGTTCAATAATTTAATCATAATTGATGTCTGCTTTACAATTCAACTTTGTAGAGAGCATGATTCGAGTTAAGATGATTGAATTTCATATTATAGATGGCTTTACGCTTTGATCAAAAATATATCTGTGTTGTTAGACCGGATAGAGGTATTGGGTTGCGACAGGATTGCCTGCAGTAGCTCTTCAACTCATGGTCTCGAAAATAGTTTCAACAAGCTACGCTTAAACGTTGTGCAAATGCTTGAGTAATCAAGTAAATAATCCGATATAACATTGTTACCATCAGAAAGTGTTCAAGATTGCATTTGAAAAGACGGCACCTTTATATCATTTGTTGTGCTAATAAAAAAAATTGTTTTCATTCATTTTGAGCAGTTTAATTATCGTTTCGTTTATTCTTTTTGTTTTCTCAATTTTCGTCCTAGAAGTCGTCAAATTACGGATAAACTCATCACGAAAGATATAGGGTAATGGAAATTATAAGGAAGTTTAAGTTTCGTCAAAGAAATTCAGAAATGTCTTTGTGTCACATGAATCTGGGAGTGTTAGATGCTCTGTTTGCCTGTTGATTCTTTGTTTGTATTACCTTGTTTGATAATACTTGCCATTATTTATGTGGATTTACTAAGATTTATATGGCGGGTGTTGTCCGGAAACCCAGGGCTTATTTTCCTTGTACTTTGTGAGGAGTGTCCACGTAAATCTTTTCTTTGTTCCTATTCGCCCTAGTGTTACTGAGTTCGGAGTATATTGACATGTTGGTATGTTCGAGTTGTTTTTGTTACCTACTTCTGTCTGAAGAATTTGCTTTGTGGATTTAGTCATCTCATTTTTCTCCTTTGACCCAAATATTTGGAGCTTTAGCACGGGACATCCTACTGTGTTGATCTGTAAAGCATTTCCTTAATGAACATTCTGATTCTGTGTGTGAATAAGATCAACCCCAATAACAAGAACATCGCCGGACATTTCTGCTGAACTAAATGTACTAACAAGCTATAACGATAACGTGAATGACAATGTTGTGAACATCCAAACATTGACTGTGTCCCTGATGGTATAGTTAGATCTGACGACTCCGAATTATTGGGTGATTCCCTAATCATTACAGAATGTAATAGATGTCTGGGTAGATATAAGTGACGTTACGTTGTATTGCCACACGTTCTGCTCCGGTATATTTATTTTCAACACGCTACATATATAGTAAAACAGGTCTCCGTGGGAATTGTGTGTCGGTACAAAATGACTAGTCAATACTTGGGGCTGATAATACAATTGTGACAGCCATCTGATGCAGTTAAATACCTAGAGGAAATGAAAGACTATAATTTAGTTGTATAGATATACGCATACACCATTAAGCAATAACGCCTTCTCTAATAAGAATGTCGCTTGCCCAGACAAGCTAAAATTTGGTTTCTTCATTAGAGAAATTGAGGTAAGAAGATGTCGTCTGCATGTTTCTATGTGTTAAGACACCAGTTTCTAAATAATTGTTTATGCAAAAGCTGTTCTAAAAGACGAAATATGTGTTCAGTTGTGTATATAGAGAATACATAGTCAGTGTTTTAAAGTATAAGCCGTCCTTTGGCGAGCCACTTTTGCCTTTCTCTCCCAAGTCAAAATGCAGTTTAAATAAATCCATCAAAACTTCAACAGTTTTGTTGTTCAATCTTGGTTCGCCTGACGTTAACAATACGCCAAAATAATTGCTGCCGAATACAGCAAAAAATATGTTGCAAAATGTATCCCGACAATGGCAGCTTCAGTTGTAGGATAATCATATGTAACTGTTTTCTGCTTTTATTAAGATATGAACTGTACAAAATGTAACACGTTATAAGAATGTGTCCAATATTGCAAACTCATTTATACCAACCGTTAATGTTAATATAAGATAGACCAATGCAGGCTTTTTTTGTGTTACTGTGTGTGTATAGATATAGTGATGGTCGCGGATACAGAGCAGATTAAGTGAACATAAAGCAGTGCGTGTCCCTTATTAGATTTTTCGGTTGTGGACCTGTGTCAGAAGGTTGGCAGTAATAAGTATCTGTCGGAATTCAGGCGATCAACATGATCAGTGGATGCCAATCAATATACTTTTCTATCTCTTCTTCATAATCTAACGAGAAGGATCGTTCAAATCATTTTATTGAATATTATTGAGTGACGTTCGTGAGACAGCTGAAACTTTCCACCTAACTCCGTACAAAATGTCTCGTATACCTAAATAGACGAACATAAGGCAACTGGAAAACGGTGAATTCGTAGAAACCATCAGCTTCTCAACAAGGCATGATAGATCAAAGATTGAAAATTTTCAACCGTCTAAGTATGTCCTACCAACTGATCAAATCAACAGGAACATAACATTTGTATGTTGCAGATAAATCCCTTTTTCATTAAGCCACCAGCGTTTCAGCGAACTTCCAAAAACATGGTATAGAATAGAACCATAAATCTAAACCTTACAAGAAAATCAAGAATAATCGAAAGAAGCTCGTGTTCGGGAGGTGAACTAATCCCATGATTAAGTGGATTAAAAGTGCTTTCTCAAACTAGATGTTTACTGTAGTAAATACCCGGTTCCCGATCCTGTAGAGACACTATATATTTTCGCGCGCTTATTTCAATCGACGGTTTTATGGGTTTTTTTTTTTTTTTATGTGTGATGGGTGTTTTTAGAACTTCCTGTTAACATAGGAGAAAGTTTAGGATGAGTTTTTAATTACTGTAAAACATTGTAAACATATCGTATAATCAAGATTCCTCTATGCCGATAGGCTAACCCAGACAACAATCTATATTTTTTTTAGGATATTCGGCTGACCCCAGTGTCATCGGTTTTGTATACAAAATATTGGTAACTTTGGTTATCCCAAAATCCAGGACGTACTGTATTTATGTTTACAATATACACAGCTTTTTTGTACTATTGCTGTAACTGGTTTTAGACACTTCTTTGGAATACTAATGAATTGTTATGAAGGTACGACAGACAACCCAATAAATAAAACTTTTCAATGAAATATATTTTTAGAAACTGTCTCGGTATAAACCAATGTAGTTTAAGACATCAGAAGTACACACATCCTCGTGCATCTAAAGTCTGTGATATATATATATATAATTGCGATACTGGTAAATCGCTAAAATACAGTTGTATGAATTTAAAATAGATGTTGACTCATTCTAACAACCAAGATAATTTTAATACACATTTCGGGTTTTTTTTAATAAATCTGCCCGACTATAGGGAATGAAATAAATGAGACGTAATCATATCTAAATGACATGATATCAAGGCTATATTTTCATTATTGAAGACTTGCTTTGTTAAAATTCTGACAAAGTCGATATGTTGCAATACTTGTAAATCCCGGTGAAGATTTCGTGGTGTCCAATTGTTCAACAGGTGAAGATGTCGTGGTGTCCGATAGTTCAACTGGCGAAGATTTGGTGGTATCCGAAAGTTCATCAGGTGAAAATTTCGTGGTGTCCAATAGTTCAATAGGTCACGATTTCGTGGTTTCTGATATTTCAACTGGCGAAGATTTCATGGTGTTCGATAGTCCATGAGGTGAAGTTTTCGTGGTGTCCAGTTGTTAATCAGGTGAAGATTTCGTGGTGTCCGATATTTCATCAGATGAAGATGTGGTATCCGATAGTTCATCAGGTGAAGATGTGGTATCCGATAGTTCATCAGGAGAAGATGTCGTGGTGTCCGATAGTTCATCAAGTGAAGATGTGGTGTCCGATAGTTCTTCAGCAGAAGATGTCGTGGTGTCCGATAGTTCATCAGGAGGAGATGTCGTGGTGTCCGATAGTTCAATAGGTCACGATTTCGTGGTTTCTGATATTTCAACTGGCGAAGATTTCATGGTGTTCGATAGTTCATGAGGTGAAGTTTTCGTGGTGTCCAGTTGTTAATCAGGTGAAGATTTCGTGGTGTCCGATATTTCATCAGATGAAGATGTGGTATCCGATAGTTCATCAGGTGAAGATGTGGTATCCGATAGTTCATCAGGAGAAGATGTCGTGGTGTCCGATAGTTCATCAAGTGAAGATGTGGTGTCCGATAGTTCTTCAGCAGAAGATGTCGTGGTGTCCGATAGTTCATCAGGAGGAGATGTCGTGGTGTCCGATAGTTCAACTGGCGAAGATTTCTTGGTGTCCGATAGTTCTTCAGGTGAAGATGTGGTATCTGATAGTTCATCAGGAGAAGATGTCGTGGTGTCCAAAAGTTCATCAGGTTAAGATTTCGTCATATCCGATAGTTCATCAGGTGAAGATTTTGTGGTATCCGATAGCTCATCAGGTGAAGTTTTCGTGTTGTCCAGTTGTTAATCATGTAAAGATTTCGTGGTGTCCGATGGTTCTTCAGCAGAAGATGTCGTTGTGTCCGATATTTCAACTGGCGAAGATTTCGTGGTTTCCGATAGTTAATCAGGAGGAGATGTCGTGGTGTCCGATAGTTCATCAGGTGAAAATGTGGTATCCGATAGTTCATCAGGAGAAGATGTCGTAGTGTCCAAAAGTTCATCAGGTTATGATTTCGTCATATCCGATAGTTCATCAGGTGAAGATGTGGCATCCGATAGTTCAGCAGGAGAAGATTTCGTGGTGTACGAAAGTTCATCAGGTGAAGATTTCGTGGTGTCCGATAGTTCATCAGGTGAAGATTCCGTGGTGTCCGATAGTTCATCAGGTGAAGATTTCCTGGTGTCCGATAGTTCATCAGGTGAAGATTTCGTGGTGTCCAATTGTTCATCAGGTGAAGATTTCGTGGTGTCCGATAGTTCATCAGGTGAAGATTCCGTGGTGTCCGATAGTTCATCAGGTGAAGATTTCCTGGTGTCCGATAGTTCATCAGGTGAAGATTTCGTGGTGTCCAATTGTTCATCAGGTGAAGATTTCGTACTGTCCGATAGTTCATCAGGTGAAGATTTCGTGTTGTCCAATAGTTCATCAGGTGAAGATATGGTGGTGTCCGATAGTTTATCAGGTGAAGATTTCGTGGTGTCCGATAGCTCATCAGGTGAAGTTTTCGTGGTGTCTAGTGGTTAATCATGTAAAGATTTCGTGGTGTCCGATAGTTCATCAGGAGAAGATGTCGTGGTGTCCGATAGTTCATCAGGTGAAAATGTGGTATCCGATAGTTCATCAGGAGAAGATGTCGTAGTGTCCAAAAGTTCATCAGGTTAAGATTTCGTCATATCCGATAGTTCCTGAGGTGAAGATGTGGCATCCGATAGTTCATCAGGAGAAGATGTCGTGGTATCCGATAGTTCATCAGGAGAAGATTTCGTGGTGTCCGAAAGTTCATCAGGTGAAGATTTCGTGGTGTCCGATAGCTCATCAGGTGAAGATTTCGCAGTGTGCAATAGTTCATCAGGTGAAGATGTGGTGTCCGATGGTTCTTCAGCAGAAGATTTCGTGGTGTCCGATAGTTCATCAGGAGAAGATGTCGTGGTGTCCGAAATTTCATCAAGTGAAGATGTCGTGGTGTCCGATATTTCATCAGGTGAAGATTTCATGGTGTCCGAAAGTTCATCAGGTGAAACTTTTGTGGTGTCCGATAGTTCATCAGATGAAACTTTCCTGGTTTTCGATATTTCATCACGTGAAGATGTCATGGCATCCGCTTGTTCATCAGGTGAAAATTTCCTGGTGTCCAGTTGTTCAACTGGTGAAGATTTCGTGGTGTCCGATAGCTCATCAGGTGAAGATTTCGCAGTGTACAATAGTTCATCAGGTGAAGATGTGGTGTCCGATGGTTCTTCAGCAGAAGATTTCGTGGTGTCCGATAGTTCATCAGGAGAAGATGTCGTGGTGTCCGAAATTTCATCAAGTGAAGATGTCGTGGTGTCCGATATTTCATCAGGTGAAGATTTCGTGGTGTCCGAAAGTTCATCAGGTGAAACTTTTGTGGTGTCCGATAGTTCATCAGATGAAACTTTCCTGGTTTTTGATATTTCATCACGTGAAGATGTCATGGCATCCGCTTGTTCATCAGGTGAAAATTTCCTGGTGTCCAGTTGTTCATCAGGTGAAGATTTAGTGTTCTCCGATAGTTCATCAGGTGAAGACGTCTTGGTGTCCCATAGTTCATCAGGTGAAGATTTCCTGGTGTCCGATAGCTAATCAGTTGAAGATTTCGTGTTGTCCGATTGCTCATCAGGTGAAGTTTTCGTGGTGTCCGATAGTTCATCAGGTGAAGGTTTCGTGGTGTCCGAAAGTTCATCAGGTAAAGATGTCGTGGTGTCCGATAGTTCATCAGGTGAAGATGTCATGATGTCCGAAATTTCATCAGGTGAAACTTTCGTGGTGTCCGATAGTTCAACTGGCGAACATTTTGAGGAGTCAAATTGTTCATCAGGTGAAGATTTCGTGATGTCCAATTGTTGATCAGGTGAAGATTTCGTGGTGTCCAAAAGTTCATCAGGTTAAGATTTCGTCATATCCGATAGTTCATCAGGTGAAGATTTCGCAGTGTCCGATAGTTCATTAGGTGAAGATGTGGTGTCCGATGGTTCTTCAGCAGAAGATGTCGTGGTGTCCGATAGTTCATCAGGAGAAGATGTCGTGGTGTCCGAAATTCCATCAGGTGAAGATTTCGTGGTGTCCGATAGTTTATCAGGTGAAGATTTAGTGTTGTCCGATAGTTCATCAGGTGAAGACGTCTTGGTGTCCCATAGTTCATCAGGTGAAGATTTCCTGGTGTCCGATAGCTAATCAGTTGAAGATTTCATGTTGTCCGATTGCTCATTAGGGGAAGTTTTCGTGGTGTCCGATAGTTCATCAGGTGAAGGTTTCGTGGTGTCCGAATGTTCATCAGGTAAAGATGTCGTGGTGTCCGATAGTTCATCAGGTGAAGATGTCATGATGTCCGAAATTTCATCAGGTGAAACTTTCGTGGTGTCCGATAGTTTATCAGGTGAATTTTTCATGGTGTCCGATAGTTCAACTGGCGAACATTTTGAGGAGTCAAATTGTTCATCAGGTGAAGATTTCGTGATGTCCAATAGTTGATCAGGTGAAGATTTCGTGGTGTCCAAAAGTTCATCAGGTTAAGATTTCGTCATATCCGATAGTTCATCAGGTGAAGATTTCGCAGTGTCCGATAGTACATCAGGTGAAGATGTGGTGTCCGATGGTTTCTTCAGCAGAAGATGTCGTGGTGTCCGATAGCTCATCAGGTGAAGTTTTCGTGGTGTTCAGTTGTTAATCATGTAAAGATTTCGTGGTGTCCGATAGTTCATCAAGAGAAGATTTCGTGTTGGACAATAGTTCATCAGGTGAAGATTTCGTGGTGTCCAATAGTTCATCAGGTGAAGATTTCGTGGTGTCCGATAATTCATCAGGTGAAGATATCGTGGTTTCCGATAGTTCATCAGATGAAGATTTCGTGGTGTCCAGTTGTAAATCAGATGAAGATTTCGTGGTGTCCGATTATTCATCAGGTGAAGATATTGTAGTGTCCGAAAGTTCATCAGGAGAAGATGTCGTGGTGTCCGATTGTTCATCAGGTGAATATTTCGTGGTGTCCAAATATTCATCAGGTGAAAATTTCGCAGTGTCCGATAGTTCATCAGGTGAAGCTGTGGTGTCCGATGGTTCTTCAGCAGAAGATGTCGTTGTGTCCGATAGTTCAACTGGCGAAGATTTCGTAGTGTCCGATATTTCAACTGGCGAAGATTTCGTGGTATCCGATAGTTCATCAGGAGAAGATGTCGTGGTGGCCGATAGTTCATCAGGTGAAGATATCGTGTTGTCCAATAGTTCATCAGGTGAAGATTTCGTGGTGTCCGATAGTTCATCAGGTGAAGATATCGTGATGTCCGATAGTTCATCAGGTGAAGATTTCACGGTGTCCGATAGTTCATCATTTGAAGATGTGGTGTCCGATAGTTCATCAGCAGAAGACCTCGTGGTGTCCGATAGTTCATCAGGTGAAGATGTGGTATCCGATAGTTCATCAGGAGAAGATGTCCTAGTGTCCGAAAGTTCATCAGGTTAAGATTTCGTGGTGTCCAGTTGTTAATCAGATGAAGATTTCGTGGTGTCCGATTATTCATCAGGTGAAGATTTTGTGGTGTCCGAAAGTTCATGAGGAGAAGATGTCGTAGTGTCCAAAAGTTCATCAGGTTAAGATTTCGTCATATCCGATAGTTCATCAGGTAAAGATGTCAAGGTGTCCGATAGTTCATCAGGTGAATTTTTCATGGTGTCCAAAAGTTCATCAGGTTAAGATTTCGTCATATCCGATAGTTCATCAGGTGAAGATGTCGTGGTGTCCGAAATTTCATCAGGTGAAACTTTCGTGGTGTCAGATAGTTCATCAGGTAAAGATGTCGTGATGTCCGATAGTTCATCAGGTAAAGATGTCTTGGTGTCCGATATTTTATCAGGTGAAGATTTCGTGGTGTCCGAAAGTTCATCAGGTGAAACTTTTGTGGTGTCCGATAGTTCATCAGATGAAGCTTTCCTGGTTTTCGATAGTTCATCACGTGAAGATGTCGTGGCATCCGCTTGTTCATCAGGCGAAAATTTCCTGGTGTCCAGTTGTTCATCAGGTGAAGATTTCGTGGTGTCCGATAGTTCATCAGGTGAAGTTTTCGTGGTGTCCGATAGTTCATCAGGTGAAGATTTCGTGGTGTCCTATAGTTCATCAGATGAAGATGTCGTGATGTCCGAAAATTCATCAGGTGAAACTTTCGTGGTGTTCGATAGCTCATCAGGTGAAGTTTTCGTGGTGTCCAGTTGTTAATCATGTAAAGATTTCGTGGTGTCCGATAGTTCATCAGGAGAAGATGTCGTGGTGTTCGAAATTTCATCATGTGAAGATTTCGTGGTGTCCGATAGTTCATCAGGTGAAGATTTCGTGTTGTCCAATAGTTCATCAGGTGAAGATTTCATGGTGTCCGATAGTTCTACTGGCGAAGATTTCGAGGTGTCCCATTGTTCATCATCATCCGGTGAAGATTTTGTGTTGTCCGATAGTTCATTAGGTGAAGATTTCGTTGTGTCCAGTTGTTCATCAGGTGAAGATTTTCTGGTGTCCGATAGTTCATCAGGTGAAGATTCCGTGGTGTCCGATAGTTCATCAGGTGAAGGTTTTCTGGTGTCCTATAGTTCATCAGGAGAAGATGTCGTGGTGTCCGATAGTTCATCAGGAGAAGATGTCGTGGTGTCCGAAAGTTCATCCGGTGAAGATTTTCTGGTGTCCGATAGTTCATCAGGTGAAGATTTCCTGGTGTCCGATAGCTAATCAGTTGAAGATTTCGTGGTGTCCGATTGCTCATTAGGGGAAGTTTTCATGGTGTCTGATAGTTCATCAGGTGAAGTTTTCATGGTGTACAGTTGTTAATCATGTAAAGATTTCGTGGTGTCCGATAGTTCATCAGGAGAAGATGTCGTGGTGTCCGAAATTTCATCAGGTGAAGATTTCGTGGTGTCCGATAGTTCATCAGGTGAAGATTTCGTGTTGTCCAATAATTCATCAGGTGAAGATTTCGTGGTGTCCGATAGTTCATCAGGTTAAGATATCGTGGTGTCTGATAGTTCATCAGGTGAAGATTTCGTGGTGTCCGATAGTTCACAGGAGAAGATGTCGTGGTGTCCGATAGTTCATCAGGTGAAGATTTAGTGTTGTCCGATAGTTCATCAGGTGAAGATGTCTTGGTGTCCCATAGTTCATCAGGTGAAGATTTCCTGGTCTCCGATAGCTAATCAGTTGAAGATTTCGTGGTGTCCGATTGCTCATTAGGGGAAGTTTTCATGGTGTCTGATAGTTCATCAGGTGAAGTTTTCATGGTGTACAGTTGTTAATCATGTAAAGATTTCGTGGTGTCCGATAGTTCATCAGGAGAAGATGTCGTGGTGTCCGAAATTTCATCAGGTGAAGATTTCGTGGTGTCCGATAGTTCATCAGGTGAAGATTTCGTGTTGTCCAATAATTCATCAGGTGAAGATTTCGTGGTGTCCGATAGTTCATCAGGTTAAGATATCGTGGTGTCTGATAGTTCATCAGGTGAAGATTTCGTGGTGTCCGATAGTTCACAGGAGAAGATGTCGTGGTGTCCGATAGTTCATCAGGTGAAGATTTAGTGTTGTCCGATAGTTCATCAGGTGAAGATGTCTTGGTGTCCCATAGTTCATCAGGTGAAGATTTCCTGGTCTCCGATAGCTAATCAGTTGAAGATTTCTTGTTTTCCGATTGCTCATCAGGTGAAGTTTTCGTGGTGGGCGATAGTTCATCAGGTGAAGATGTCGTGATGTCCGAAATTTCATCAGGTGAAACTTTTGTGGTGTCCGATAGTTCATCAGATGAAACTTTCCTGGTTTTCGATAGTTCATCACGTGAAGATGTCGTGGCATCCGCTTGTTCATCAGGCGAAAATTTCCTGGTGTCCAGTTGTTCATCAGGTGAAGATTTCGTGGTGTCCGATAGTTCATCAGGTGAAGTTTTCGTGGTGTCCGATAGTTCATCAGGTGAAGATTTCGTGGTGTCCTATAGTTCATCAGATGAAGATGTCGTGATGTCCGAAAATTCATCAGGTGAAACTTTCGTGGTGTTCGATAGCTCATCAGGTTTTTCATCCAGTTGTTAATCATGAAGATTTCGTGGTGTCCGATAGTTCATCAGGAGAAGATGTCGTGGTGTCCGAAATTTCATTCATCATCAGGTGAAGATTTCGTTTGTACGTTCATCAGGTGTTCATGGTGTCCGATAGTTCATCAGGTGAAGATTTTCGTGTCCGATAGTTCCAGTTGTTAATTCATCAGGTGAAAGATTTCGTGGTGTCCGATAGTTCATCAGGAGAAGATTCGTGGTGTCCGAAATTTCATCATCAGGTGAAGATGGTGTCATCATGTTCATCAGAAGATTTCGTGGTGTCCGATATAGTTCATCAGGTGAAGATTTCGTGTTGTCCAATAGTTCATCAGGTGAAGATTTCGTGGTGTCCGATAGTTCATCAGGTGAAGATTTTCGAAGGTGTCCGATAGTTCATCAGGTGAAGATTTCGTGGTGTCCGATAGTTCATCAGGTGAAGATTTCGTGTTGTCCAGTTGTTCATCAGGTGAAGATTTTCTGGTGTCCGATAGTTCATCAGGTGAAGATTTACGTGGTGTCCGAAAGTTCAACAGGAGAAGTATGTCTTGGTGTCCGATAGTTCATCAGGAGAAGATGTCGTGGTGTCCCATAGTTCATCAGGTGAAGATTCCCTGGTCTCCGATAGCTAATCAGTTGAAGAAAGTTTTCGTGGTGGGCGATAGTGTGGTGTCCGATAGTTCATCAGGTGAAGATTTCCTGGTGGTGTCCGATAGTTCATCAGGTGAAGATTTTCATGGTGTCCGATAGTTAATCAGGTGAAGATTTCGTGGTGTCCGATAGTTCATCAGGTAAAGATTTCGTGGTGTCCGAAGTTTTCATCAGGTGAAGATTTCGTGGTGTCCGATAGTTCATCAGGTGAAGATTTCGTGTTGTCCAATATTTCATCAGGTGAAGATGTCTTGGTGTCCCATAGTTCATCAGGTGAAGATTGTTGTAGTTCATCAGGTGAAGATTTCGTGGTGTCCGATAGTTCACAGGAGAAGATGTCGTGGTGTCCGATAGTTCATCAGGTGAAGATTTAGTGTTGTCCGATAGTTCATCAGGTGAAGATGTCTTGGTGTCCCATAGTTCATCAGGTGAAGATTTCCTGGTCTCCGATAGCTAATCAGTTGAAGATTTCGTGGTGTCCGATTGCTCATTAGGGGAAGTTTTCATGGTGTCTGATAGTTCATCAGGTGAAGTTTTCATGGTGTACAGTTGTTAATCATGTAAAGATTTCGTGGTGTCCGATAGTTCATCAGGAGAAGATGTCGTGGTGTCCGAAATTTCATCAGGTGAAGATTTCGTGGTGTCCGATAGTTCATCAGGTGAAGATTTCGTGTTGTCCAATAATTCATCAGGTGAAGATTTCGTGGTGTCCGATAGTTCATCAGGTTAAGATATCGTGGTGTCTGATAGTTCATCAGGTGAAGATTTCGTGGTGTCCGATAGTTCACAGGAGAAGATGTCGTGGTGTCCGATAGTTCATCAGGTGAAGATTTAGTGTTGTCCGATAGTTCATCAGGTGAAGATGTCTTGGTGTCCCATAGTTCATCAGGTGAAGATTTCCTGGTCTCCGATAGCTAATCAGTTGAAGATTTCTTGTTTTCCGATTGCTCATCAGGTGAAGTTTTCGTGGTGGGCGATAGTTCATCAGGTGAAGATGTCGTGATGTCCGAAATTTCATCAGGTGAAACTTTTGTGGTGTCCAATAGTTCATCAGATGAAACTTTCCTGGTTTTCGATAGTTCATCACGTGAAGATGTCGTGGCATCCGCTTGTTCATCAGGCGAAAATTTCCTGGTGTCCAGTTGTTCATCAGGTGAAGATTTCGTGGTGTCCGATAGTTCATCAGGTGAAGTTTTCGTGGTGTCCGATAGTTCATCAGGTGAAGATTTCGTGGTGTCCTATAGTTCATCAGATGAAGATGTCGTGATGTCCGAAAATTCATCAGGTGAAACTTTCGTGGTGTTCGATAGCTCATCAGGTGAAGTTTTCGTGGTGTCCAGTTGTTAATCATGTAAAGATTTCGTGGTGTCCGATAGTTCATCAGGAGAAGATGTCGTGGTGTCCGAAATTTCATCATGTGAAGATTTCGTGGTGTCCGATAGTTCATCAGGTGAAGATTTCGTGTTGTCCAATAGTTCATCAGGTGAAGATTTCATGGTGTCCGATAGTTCTACTGGCGAAGATTTCGAGGTGTCCCATTGTTCATCAGGTGAAGATTTTCTGTTGTCCGATAGTTCATCCGGTGAAGATTCCGTGGTGTCCGATAGTTCATCAGGTGAAGGTTTTCTGGTGTCCGATAGTTCATCAGGTGAAGATTCCGTGGTGTCCGATAGTTCATCAGGTGAAGGTTTTCTGGTGTCCTATAGTTCATCAGGAGAAGATGTCGTGGTGTCCGATAGTTCATCAGGAGAAGATGTCGTGGTGTCCGAAAGTTCATCCGGTGAAGATTTTCTGGTGTCCGATAGTTCATCAGGTGAAGATTTCCTGGTGTCCGATAGCTAATCAGTTGAAGATTTCGTGGTGTCCGATTGCTCATTAGGGGAAGTTTTCATGGTGTCTGATAGTTCATCAGGTGAAGTTTTCATGGTGTACAGTTGTTAATCATGTAAAGATTTCGTGGTGTCCGATAGTTCATCAGGAGAAGATGTCGTGGTGTCCGAAATTTCATCAGGTGAAGATTTCGTGGTGTCCGATAGTTCATCAGGTGAAGATTTCGTGTTGTCCAATAATTCATCAGGTGAAGATTTCGTTGTGTCCGATAGTTCATCAGGTGAAGATTTCGTGGTGTCCGATAGTTCACAGGAGAAGATGTCGTGGTGTCCGATAGTTCATCAGGTGAAGATTTAGTGTTGTCCGATAGTTCATCAGGTGAAGATGTCTTGGTGTCCCATAGTTCATCAGGTGAAGATTTCCTGGTCTCCGATAGCTAATCAGTTGAAGATTTCGTGGTGTCCGATTGCTCATTAGGGGAAGTTTTCATGGTGTCTGATAGTTCATCAGGTGAAGTTTTCATGGTGTACAGTTGTTAATCATGTAAAGATTTCGTGGTGTCCGATAGTTCATCAGGAGAAGATGTCGTGGTGTCCGAAATTTCATCAGGTGAAGATTTCGTGGTGTCCGATAGTTCATCAGGTGAAGATTTCGTGTTGTCCAATAATTCATCAGGTGAAGATTTCGTGGTGTCCGATAGTTCATCAGGTTAAGATATCGTGGTGTCTGATAGTTCATCAGGTGAAGATTTCGTGGTGTCCGATAGTTCACAGGAGAAGATGTCGTGGTGTCCGATAGTTCATCAGGTGAAGATTTAGTGTTGTCCGATAGTTCATCAGGTGAAGATGTCTTGGTGTCCCATAGTTCATCAGGTGAAGATTTCCTGGTCTCCGATAGCTAATCAGTTGAAGATTTCTTGTTTTCCGATTGCTCATCAGGTGAAGTTTTCGTGGTGGGCGATAGTTCATCAGGTGAAGATGTCGTGATGTCCGAAATTTCATCAGGTGAAACTTTTGTGGTGTCCAATAGTTCATCAGATGAAACTTTCCTGGTTTTCGATAGTTCATCACGTGAAGATGTCGTGGCATCCGCTTGTTCATCAGGCGAAAATTTCCTGGTGTCCAGTTGTTCATCAGGTGAAGATTTCGTGGTGTCCGATAGTTCATCAGGTGAAGTTTTCGTGGTGTCCGATAGTTCATCAGGTGAAGATTTCGTGGTGTCCTATAGTTCATCAGATGAAGATGTCGTGATGTCCGAAAATTCATCAGGTGAAACTTTCGTGGTGTTCGATAGCTCATCAGGTGAAGTTTTCGTGGTGTCCAGTTGTTAATCATGTAAAGATTTCGTGGTGTCCGATAGTTCATCAGGAGAAGATGTCGTGGTGTCCGAAATTTCATCATGTGAAGATTTCGTGGTGTCCGATAGTTCATCAGGTGAAGATTTCGTGTTGTCCAATAGTTCATCAGGTGAAGATTTCATGGTGTCCGATAGTTCTACTGGCGAAGATTTCGAGGTGTCCCATTGTTCATCAGGTGAAGATTTTCTGTTGTCCGATAGTTCATCCGGTGAAGATTTTTTGGTGTCCGATAGTTCATTAGGTGAAGATTTCGTTGTGTCCAGTTGTTCATCAGGTGAAGATTTTCTGGTGTCCGATAGTTCATCAGGTGAAGATTCCGTGGTGTCCGATAGTTCATCAGGAGAAGATGTCGTGGTGTCCGAAATTTCATCAGGTGAAGATTTCGTGGTGTCCGATAGTTCATCAGGTGAAGATTTCGTGTTGTCCAATAATTCATCAGGTGAAGATTTTGTGGTGTCCGATAGTTCATCAGGTTAAGATATCGTGGTGTCTGATAGTTCATCAGGTGAAGATTTCGTGGTGTCCGATAGTTCACAGGAGAAGATGTCGTGGTGTCCGATAGTTCATCAGGTGAAGATTTAGTGTTGTCCGATAGTTCATCAGGTTAAGATATCGTGGTATCTGATAGTTCATCAGGTGAAGATTTCGTGGTGTCCGATAGTTCACAGGAGAAGATGTCGTGGTGTCCGATAGTTCATCAGGTGAAGATTTAGTGTTGTCCGATAGTTCATCAGGTGAAGATGTCTTGGTGTCCCATAGTTCATCAGGTGAAGATTTCCTGGTCTCCGATAGCTAATCAGTTGAAGATTTCTTGTTTTCCGATTGCTCATCAGGTGAAGTTTTCGTGGCGGGCGATAGTTCATCAGGTGAAGATGTCGTGATGTCCGAAATTTCATCTGGTGAAACTTTCGTGGTGTCCGATAGTTCATCAGGTGAATTTTTCATGGTGTTCAATAGTTCATCAGGTTAAGATTTCGTCATATCCGATAGTTCATCAGGTGAAGATGTCATGGTTTCCGAAATTTCATCAGGTGAATCTTTCGTGGTGTCCTCTGGTTCATCAGGTGAAGGTTTCGTGTTGTCCGAAAGTTCATCAGGTAAAGATGTCGTGGTGTCCGATAGTTCATCAGGTGAAGATGTCGTGGTGTCCGAAATTTCATCAGGTGAAACTTTCGTGGTGTCAGATTGTTCATCAGGTAAAGATGTCGTGATGTCCGATAGTTCATCAGGTAAAGATGTCGTGGTGTCCGAAATTTCATCAGGTGAAGATGTCTTGGTGTCCGATATTTTATCAGGTGAAGATTTCGTGGTGTCCGAAAGTTCATCAGGTG
The DNA here is from genome assembly GCF_031769215.1 of Ylistrum balloti. Lineage (NCBI taxonomy): Eukaryota > Metazoa > Mollusca > Bivalvia > Pectinida > Pectinidae > Ylistrum > Ylistrum balloti. Next base: position 534,008 of record NW_026781949.1, on the reverse strand, counting down.
AAACTTTTGTGGTGTCCGATAGTTCATCAGATGAAACTTTCCTGGTTTTCGATAGTTCATCACGTGAAGATGTCATGGCATCCGCTTGTTCATCAGGCGAAAATTTCCTGGTGTCCAGTTGTTCATCAGGTGAAGATTTCGTGGTGTCCGATAGTTCATCAGGTGAAGTTTTCGTGGTGTCCGATAGTTCATCAGGTGAAGATTTCGTGGTGTCCTATAGTTCATCAGATGAAGATGTCGTGATGTCCGAAAATTCATCAGGTGAAACTTTCGTGGTGTCCGATAGCTCATCAGGTGAAGTTTTCGTGGTGTCCAGTTGTTAATCATGTAAAGATTTCGTGGTGTCCGATAGTTCATCAGGAGAAGATGTCGTGGTGTCCGAAATTTCATCATGTGAAGATTTCGTGGTGTCCGATAGTTCATCAGGTGAAGATTTCGTGTTGTCCAATAGTTCATCAGGTGAAGATTTCATGGTGTCCGATAGTTCTACTGGCGAAGATTTCGAGGTGTCCCATTGTTCATCAGGTGAAGATTTTCTGTTGTCCGATAGTTCATTAGGTGAAGATTTCGTTGTGTCCAGTTGTTCATCAGGTGAAGATTTTCTGGTGTCCGATAGTTCATCAGGTGAAGATTCCGTGGTGTCCGATAGTTCATCAGGTGAAGGTTTTCTGGTGTCCTATAGTTCATCAGGAGAAGATGTCGTGGTGTCCGATAGTTCATCAGGAGAAGATGTCGTGGTGTCCGAAAGTTCATCCGGTGAAGATTTTCTGGTGTCCGATAGTTCATCAGGTGAAGATTTCCTGGTGTCCGATAGCTAATCAGTTGAAGATTTCGTGGTGTCCGATTGCTCATTAGGGGAAGTTTTCGTGGTGTCTGATAGTTGATCAGGTGAAGATTTCGTGGTATCCGATAGTTCATCTGGTGAAGATGTCATGGTGTCCAAAATTTCATTAAGTGAAGATTTCGTGGTGTCCGATAGTTCATCAGGTGAAATTTTCCTGGTGTCCGATAGTTCATCACGTGAAGATTTCGTGGTGTCCTATTGCTGAAAATTTTCTTGTGTCCGATAGATCATCAGGTGAAGATTCCGTGGTGTCCGATAGTTCATCAGGTGAAGATTTTCTGGTTTCCTATAGTTCATAAGGTGAAGATGTCGTGGTGTCCGATAGTTCATCAGGGGAAGATTTCATGGTGTCCGATAGTTCATCAAGAGAAGATGTGGTGGTGTCCGAAAGTTCATCCGGTGAAGATATTTTGGTGTCCGATAGTTCATCAGGTTAAGATTTCATAGTGTCCGATAGTTCTACTGGCGAAGATTTCGAGGTGTCCCATTGTCCATCAGGTGAAGATTTTCTGTTGTCCGATAGTTCATCCGGTGAAGATTTTTGGTGTCCGATAGTTGATCAGGTGAAGATTTCGTGGTATCCGATTGTTCATCAGGCGAAGATTTCGTGGTGTTCAGTTGTTCATCAGGTGAAAATTTTCTGGTGTCCGATAGTTCATCAGGTGTAGATTTCGTGGTGTCCGATAGTTCATCTGGTGAAGATTTCGTGATGTCCGATATTTCAACTGGCGAAGATTTCGTGTTGTCCAATTGTTCATCAGGTGAAGATGTCTTCGTGTCCGAAAGTTCATCAGGTAAAACTTTCGTGGTGTCCGATATTTCAACTGGCGAAGATTTTGTGGTGTCCAGTTGTTCATCAGGTGAAGATTTTCTGGTGTCCGATAGTTCATCAGGTGAAACTTTCGTGGTGTCCGATAGTTCATCAGATGAAACTTTCAAGGTATCTGATAGTTCATCAGGTGAAGATTGCGTGGTTTCCAGTTGTTCATCAGTTGAAGAGTTTCTGGTGTCCGATAGATTATCAGGTGAAGATTTCGTGGTGTCCCATTGTTCATCAGGTGAAAATTTCGTGGTGCCCTATAGTTCAACTGGCGGAGATTTCGTGGTGTCCGATAGTTCATCAGGTGAAGATTTCGTACTGTCCAATTGTTCATTAGGTGAAGATTTCGTGGTGTCCAGTTGTTCATCAGGTGAAGATATTCTGGTGTCCGATAGTTCATCAGGTGAAACTTTCGTGTTGTCCAATAGTTCATCAGATGAAACTTTCGTGGTGTCCCATTGTTCATCAGGTGAAAATTTCGTGGTGCCCTATAGTTCAACTGGCGGAGATTTCGTGGTGTCCGATAGTTCACCAGGTGAAGATTCCTTGGTGTCCGATTGTTCACCAGGTGAAGATTTTCTGGTGTCCTATAGGTCATCAGGTGAAGATGTCGTGGTGTCCGATAGTTCATCAGGAGAAGATGTCTTTGTGTCCGAAAGTTCATTCGGTGAAGATTTTCTGGTGTCCGATAGTTCTACTGGCGAAGATTTCGAGGTGTCCCATTGTTCATCAGTTGAAGATTTTCTGGTTTCCGATAGTTCATCAGGTGAAGATTTTGTGTTGTCCGATAGTTCATCAAGTGAAGATTTCGTGGTGTCCGATAGTTCATCAGGTGAAGATTTCGTGGTGTCCAAAAGTTCATCAGGTGAAACTTTCGTCGTGTCCGATAGTTCATCAGGTGAAGTCTTGAGTAAAGAATCAGTTGTTCTTCAAATATTAGCAATATCGCTTTTTATTGGTGTCTTATTGGAACGGAATATTATATCGGCCGAAGTAGTGAAAGGATATATTACTGAACATAGCTGAAAGCTATGTGACTAGTTAAGGAAGCCATTGGGATACAGCGACAGGTCAGTACTAAATATGGACATTGGTGGCCACAGACTCTCGCCATGTTCTGTTTACCATCCTGGCATCCTATTTGCGAAATTAGCGTACAGGTGAAAAAATTTGTCGATTCCATGCCATCTCGTACACTACTGGTTGTGGAACTTCTATTCTATAAATATTTATTATGTTTTAAATGTTACGCTGTATCCTTAAACGATCCATCCTGTTTATCTCAGGCACCGTTTATCTCATGCACCGTTTATTTCAGGCACCGTTTGTCTCAGGCACCGTTTATCTCATGCACCGTTTATTTCAGGCACCGTTTGTCTCATGCACCGTTTATTTCAGGCACCGTTTGTCTCAGGCACCGTTTGTCTCAGGCACCGTTTATCCCAGGCACCGTTTGTCTCAGGCACCGTTTATCCCAGGCACCGTTTGTCTCAGGCACCGTTTGTCTCAGGCACCGTTTGTCTCAGGCACCGTTTATCCCAGGCACCGTTTGTCTTTACATTTTGATTGAAATAATGTGTGAATATTGTCCAAATAACTAAACAGTTGTATTTGTCATGTCTCAGTTTAACACGAGTATTACTCACGATTCCAAGAAAAGAGCTAAAGGAAACACTTCAGTTCATCACTTGGCTCCACTTTACTAAAATTGTGTTGAAAGTTGTCATTCACCTGTGTTGTAAATATAATCTTATGTAAATAAAGAATTTACAACGCTTACTTAAACATAACGTACCTTAGTCATGCTCCATGTTTAAACAACACTTCATTAAACATAACGTACCTTAATCCTTTTCCACGTTAAAACAACACTTAATTAAACATAACGTACCTTCGTCATTCTCCATGTTTAAACAACACTTCATTAAACATAACGTACCTTAATCCTTTTCCACGTTAAAACAACACTTAATTAAACATAACGTACCTTCGTCATTCTCCATGTTTAAACAACACTTCATTAAACATAACGTACCTTAGTCATTCTCAGTGTTTAAACAACACTTAATTATACATAATGTAGATTAGTCATTCTTCGTGTTCAAACAACACTTAATTAAACATAACGTACCTTAGTCATTCTCAGTGTTTAAACAACACTTAATTAAACATAATGTACCCTAGTCCCTCTCCGTGTTTAAAGGACACGTAGTTGTTTTCACTGAAAAAGTCGGTTTGAAAATAACTATCTATCTAGAATAAAGAACATAAAGTTCGTCAGCACCCGTCTTTCTCGGGGCTATGTAGACATCCTATAATCTACTTTGTATTAATCTTTACCCCATCTTTTTGTTAATGACAAAGATCATATTTATCTAATCTGCCTGCGTCCCCGAATAGCCTAATATTGCTGGCTAATGGTTGTCTAAGGCGCCACTTTAGGTCGTCAGAACAGCATTAACTAGTTATTAAGGCCGCATGTTTTGTTCTAGATTTACCTGACAGCGAAGCTGATCCTATCGTTCCTGTCATCTTATCTGTTTTGGTCCTGTATAGCCCACGGTAAAACGTTATAGATTGCTTAAATGGATGTATGTATGTGTTATTCATGAATCCGGGTATTCTCGGAAGCTGCGAAAGCTGTTGTAACACACACTGTTATAGCACGTACTTTTGTCACACACACTGTTTTTAACACACACTGTTGTAACACACACTGATGTAACACATACTGTTATAACACAAACTGTTATAACAAACATTGTTGTAACAAAAACTGTTACAACACACATTGTTGTAATATAAACTGTCGTAGCACACAATGTTGTAACACATACTGTTGCAACATACACTGTTGAAACACACACTGTTATAACACATATTCTAATAACACATATTCTTATAACACATACTGTTATAACACATACCGTTATAACAAATACTGTTGTAACACACACTGTTGTAACATACTGTTGTAACACATACAGTTGTAACACACACTGTTGTAACACACACTATTGTAACACACACTGTTGTAACACACTGTTGTAACACACACGGTTGTAACACACACTATTGTAACACACACTGTTGTAACAAACTGTTGTAATACACTTTTGTAACACACACTGTTGTAATACACTTTTGTAACACACACTGTTGTAGCACACAATGTTGTAACTCACATTGTTGTAACACACACTGTTGTAACACATACTGTTATAACACATACTGTTGTAACACACACTGTTATAACACATACTGTTGTAACACATACAGTTGTAACACACACTGTTGTAACACACACTGTTGTAACACAAATTGTTGTAACATATACTGTTGTAACACATACTGTTATAACACATACTGTTGTAACAAACACTGTTGTAACATACCGTTGTAACACATACAGTTGTAACACACACTGTTGTAACAAACTGTTGTAACACACACTGTTGTAACACACAGTTGTAACACACTCTGTTGTAACACACACTGTTGTAACACACATAGTTGTAACACACTGTTGTAATACACTATTGTAACACACACTGTTGTAGCACACTGTTGAAACACGTACTGTTATAACACATACTGTTGTAACACACACTGTTGAAACACATAATGTTGTAACACACACTGTTGTAACACACACTGTTGTAACAAACTGTTGTAATACACTGTTGAAACACACACTGTTGTTGAACACACTGTTGTAACACATATTGTTGTAACACATACTGTTGTAACAAATACTGTTGTAACACATCCTGTTATAACACATACAGTTGTAACACACACAGTTGTAACAGACACTGTAGTAACACACTGTTGTAACACACACGGTTGTAACACACACTGTTGTAACACACACTGTTGTAAAACAATGTTGTAATACACTGTTGTAACACACACTGTTGTAGCGCACACTGTTGTAACACGTACTGTTATAACACATACGGTTGTAACATACACTGTTGTAACATACTGTTGTAACATATACTGTTATAACACATACTGTTGTAACACACATTGTTGAAACACATAATGTTGTAACACACACTGTTGTAACACACATAGTTGTAACAGGTATTGTTGTAACACATACGGTTTTAACACACACTGTTGTAACATATACTGTTATAACACATACTGTTGTAACACACATTATTGAAACACATAATGTTGTAACACACACTGTTGTAACACACATTGTTGTAACAGGTATTGTTGTAACACATACAGTTTTAACACACACTGTTGTAACACAAACTGTTGTAACACACTGTTGTAACACATACGGTTGTAACACACGCTGTTGTAACAGACGCTGTTGTAACACACTGTTGTAATACACTGTTGTAATACACACTGTTGTAGCACACACTGTTGTAACACAGACTGTTATAACAAACACTGTTGTAACACACACTGTTACATACTGTTGTAACACATACTGTTGTAACACACACTGTTGTAACACATACTGTTGTAACACACACTGTTGTAACATACTGTTGTAACACACACTGTTGTAACACATACTGTTATAACACACACTGTTCTAACACACACTGTTGTAAAATACTGTTGTAACATATACAGTTGTAACATACATTGTTGTAACACACACTGTTGTAACACACTGTTGTAACACATACGGTTGTAACACACACTGTTGTAACAGACGCTGTTGTAACACACTGTTGTAATACACTGTTGTAACACACACTGTTGTAGCACACACTGTTATAACACGTACTGTTGTAACACACACTGTTATAACACATACTGTTGTAACACATACAGTTGTAACACACACTGTTGTAACACACAGTGTTTTAACGCACTCTGTTGTAACACACACAGTTGTAACACACATTGTTGTAACACACACTGTTGTAACACATACGGTTGTAACACAACCTGTTGTAACACACACTGTTGTAACGCACTCTGTTGCAACACACACAGTTGTAACACACTGTTGTAACACACTGTTGTAACACAAACTGTTGTAGCACACACTGTTGTCACACATACTGTTATAACACGTACCAATGTAACACACACTGTTAAAACACACACCGTTGTAACACATACTGTTGTAACAGATACTGTTACATACTGTTATAACACACACTGTTATAACACACACTGTTGTAACACATACTGTTGTAACAGATAATATTACATACTGTTATAACACATACTGTTGTAACACACACTGTTATAACATATACTGTTGTAACACACACTGTTGTAACACCCATTGTTGTAAGACACACTGTTGTAACACACACTGTTGTAACATATACAGCTGTAACACACAGTATTGTAACACAACCTGTTGTAACACACACTGTTATAACGCACTCTGTTGTAACACATACTGTTGTAACACACACTGTTGTAACATACTGTTGTAACATATACAGTTGTAACATACATTGTTGTAACACACACTGTTGTAACACCCATTGTTGTAACACACACTGTTGTAACACACACTGTTGTAACACACTGTTGTAACACATACAACACACACTGTTGTAACACATACTGTTATAACACGTACTCTTGTAACACACACTGTTATAACACACACTGTTGTAACACATACTGTTGTAACACAGACTGTTGTAACACATACGGTTGTAACACAACCTGTTGTAACACACACTGTTGTAACGCACTCTGTTGTAACACACACAGTTGTAACACACACTGTTGTAACACACTGTTGTAACACACTGTTGTAACACACACTGTTGTAACAAACACACACTGTTGTAACACACTGTTGTAACACACACATTTGTAACACACACTGTTGTAACACACACTGTTGTAACACACACATACTGTTGTAACACACACTGTTGTAACACACACTGTTGTACACACACTGTTGTAACACACACATACTGTTGTAACACACACTGTTGTAACACACACTGTTGTAACACACACTGTTGTAGCACACACTGTTGTAACACACTGTTGTAACACACACTGTTGTAACACACACTGTTATAACGCACTCTGTTGTAACACATACTGTTGTAACACACACTGTTGTAACACATACTGTTGTAACACACACTGTTGTAACATACTGTTGTAACACACACTGTTGTAACACACACTGTTGTAACACAACACACACTGTTGTAACACACACTGTTGTAACACACTGTTGTAACACACACTGTTGTAACACACACACACTGTTGTAACACACACTGTTGTAACACACACAACACACACTGTTGTAACACACACTGTTGTAACACACACTGTTGTAACACACACTGTTATAACACACACTGTTGTAACACACACTGTTGTAACACACACTGTAACAATGTTGTAACAGATACTGTTACATACTGTTATAACACACACTGTTATAACACACACTGTTATAACCCACACTATTGTAACACACACTGTTGTAACACACACTGTTGTAACTCACTCTGTTGTAGCACAAACTGTTGTAACAGGTACTGTTATAACACGTACTGTTGTATCACACACTGTTGTAACACACATTGTTGTAACACATACTGTTATAACAGATACTGTTGTAACACACATTGTTGTAACACACACTGTTATAACATATACTGTTGTAACACACACTGTTGTAACACATACTGTTGTAACAGATACTGTTAGTTACATACTGTTATAACACATACTGTTGTAACACACACTGTTATAACACATACTATTGTAACACATACATTTGTAACACACACTGTTGTAACACACACTGTTTTAACGCACTCTGTTGTAACACACACAGTTGTAACACACACGGTTGTAACACACTGTTGTAACACACTGTTGTAACACAAACTGTTGTAGCACACACTGTTGTAACACATACTGTTGTAACAGATACTGTTACATACTGTTATAACACATACTGTTATAACACATACTGTTACATACTATTGTAACACATACTGTTGTAACACACACTGTTATAACATATACTGTTGTAACACAAACTGTTGTAACATACTGTTGTAACACATACAGCTGTGAAACACACTGTTGTAACACACACTATTGTAACGCACTCTGTTGTAACACAAACTGTAATACACACTGTTGTAACACACTGTTGTACCACACACTGTTGTAGCACACACTGTTATAACACGTACTGTTATAACACGTACTGTTGTAACACACACTGTTATAACACACATTCTAGTAATACACACTGTTGTAACACATACTGTTACATGCTGTTGTAACACATACTGTTGTAACACACACTGTTGTAACAGACACTGTTATAACACATATTTTTATAACACACACTGTTATAACACATACTGTTATAACGTACACTGTTGTAACACACACTTTTGTAACACAAACTGTTATAAGACACACTGTTATAACACACACATTTATAACACACACTGTTGTAACACACACTGTTGTAACACATACTGTTGTAAAGTAGACTGTTGTAACACGCACTGTTATAACACACACTGTTATAACACACACTGTTGTAATACATACTTTTGTAAAATACACTGTTGTAACACACACTGTTATAACAAATACTGTTGTAACACATACAGTTGTAACACACACTGTTGTAACACACTCTGTTGTAACACACACTGTTGTAACATATACGGTTGTAACACAACCTGTTGTAACACACACTGTTGTAACGCACTCTGTTGCAACACACACAGATGTAACACACACTGTTGTAACACACTGTTGTAACACACTGTTGTAACACAAACTGTTGTAGCACACACTGTTTTCACACATACTGTTATAACACGTACCATTGTAACACACACTGTTAAAACACACACCGTTGTAACACATACTATTGTAACAGATACTGTTACATACTGTTATAACACACACTGTTATAACACACACTGTTATAACACGTACTGTTGTAACACACACTGTTATAACACATACTATTGTAACACATACTGTTGTAACACACACTGTTGTAACACAGACTGTTATAACGCACTCTGTTATAACAAACACTGTTGTATCACACATTGTTGTAACACACACTGTTGTAACACATACGGTTGTAACACAACCTGTTGTAACACACACTGTTGTAACGCACTCTGTTGTAACACACACAGTTGTAACACACACGGTTGTAACACACTGTTGTAACACACTGTTGTAACACAAACTGTTGTAGCACACACTGTTTTCACACATACTGTTATAACACGTACTCTTGTAACACACACTGTTATAACACACACTGTTGTAACACATACTGTTGTAACAGATACTGTTACATACTATTGTAACACATACTGTTGTAACACACACTGTTATAACACATACTGTTGTAACACACACTGTTGTAACATACTGTTGTAACACATACAGCTGTGAAACACACTGTTGTAACACACACTATTGTAACGCACTCTGTTGTAACACGCACTGTAATACACACTGTTGTAACACACTGTTGTACCACACACTGTTGTAGCACACACTGTTATAACACGTACTGTTATAACACGTACTGTTGTAACACACACTGTTATAACACACATTCTAGTAATACACACTGTTGTAACACATACTGTTACATGCTGTTGTAACACATACTGTTGTAACACACACTGTTGTAACACACACTGTTATAACACATATTTTTATAACACACACTGTTATAACACATACTGTTATAACGTACACTGTTGTAACACACACTTTTGTAACACAAACTGTTATAAGACACACTGTTATAACACACACATTTATAACACACACTGTTGTAACACACACTGTTGTAACACATACTGTTGTAAAGTAGACTGTTGTAACACGCACTGTTATAACACACACTGTTATAACACACACTGTTGTAACACATACTTTTGTAAAATACACTGTTGTAACACACACTGTTATAACAAATACTGTTATAACGTACACTGTTGTAACACACACTTTTGTAACACAAACTGTTATAAGACACACAGTTGTAACACACATTGTTGTAACACACACTGTTGTAACACATACGGTTGTAACACAACCTGTTGTAACACACACTGTTGTAACGCACTCTGTTGCAACACACACAGTTGTAACACACTGTTGTAACACACTGTTGTAACACAAACTGTTGTAGCACACACTGTTGTCACACATACTGTTATAACACGTACCATTGTAACACACACTGTTAAAACACACACCGTTGTAACACATACTGTTGTAACAGATACTGTTACATACTGTTATAACACACACTGTTATAACACACACTGTTATAACACACACTATTGTAACACACACTGTTGTAACACACACTGTTGTAACACAAACTGTTGTAACACAAACTGTTGTAACACGTACTGTTGTATCACACACTGTTGTAACACACTGTTATAACACACACTGTTGTAACACACACTGTTGTAACACACACTGTTATAACACTGTTGTAACACACACTGTTAACACACACTGTTGTAACACACACTGTTGTAACACACACTGTTGTAACACACACTGTTGTAACACACACACACACTGTTGTAACACACACTGTTGTAACACACACAACACAACACACACTGTTGTAACACACACTGTTGTAACACACACTGTTGTAACACACTGTTGTAACACACACTGTTAACACACTTTTGTAACACATACTGTTGTACACACACTGTTGTAACACACATTATTGTAACACACACTGTTGTAACACCCATTGTTGTAAGACACACTGTTGTAACACACACTGTTGTAACACACTGTTGTAACACATACGGTTGTAACACACACTGTTGTAACAGACGCTGTTGTAACACACTGTTGTAATACACTGTTGTAACACACACTTTTGTAACACATACGGCTGTAACACAACCTGTTGTAACACACACTGTTGTAACGCACTCTGTTGTAACACATACTGTTATAACACACTGTTGTAACACACACTGTTATAACATATACTGTTGTAACACACACTGTTGTAACACCCATTGTTGTAACACAACCTGTTGTAACACACACTGTTATAACGCACTCTGTTGTAACACATACTGTTGTAACACACACTGTTGTAACACATACTGTTGTAACACACACTGTTGTAACATACTGTTGTAACATATACAGTTGTAACATACATTGTTGTAACACACACTGTTGTAACACACACTGTTGTAACACACTGTTGTAACACATATGGTTGTAACACAGACTGTTGTAACAGACGCTGTTGTAACACACACTGTTGTAACACACACTGTTGTAACACACACTGTTGTAACACACACTGTTGTAACACACACTGTTGTAACACACACTGTTGTAACACACACTGTTGTAACACACACTGTTGTAACACACACTGTTATAACATATACTGTTGTAACACACATTATTTGTAACACACACTGTTGTAATACACACTGTTTTAACGCACTCTGTTGTAACACACACAGTTGTAACACACATTGTTGTAACACACACTGTTGTAACACATACGGTTGTAACACACACTGTTGTAACACACACAACACACACTGTTATAACACACACTGTTATAACACACACTGTTATAACCCACACTATTGTAACACACACTGTTGTAACACACACTGTTGTAACACATACTGTTATAACACGTACTCTTGTAACAGGTACAGATACTGTTGTAACACACATTGTTGTAACACACACTGTTATAACATATACTGTTGTAACACACACTGTTGTAACACCCATTGTTGTAAGACACACTGTTGTAACACACACTGTTGTAACACACTGTTGTAACACATACGGTTGTAACACACACTGTTGTAACAGACGCTGTTGTAACACACACTGTTGTAACACACACTGTTGTAACACACACTGTTGTAACACACACTGTTGTAACACACACTGTTGTAACACACACTGTTGTAACACACACTGTTGTAACACACACTGTTGTAACACACACTGTTGTAACACACACTGTTGTAACACACACTGTTGTAACACACACTGTTGTAACACACACTGTTGTAACACACACTGTTGTAACACACACTGTTGTAACACACTGTTGTAACACACACTGTTGTATCACACATTGTTGTAACACACATTGTTGTAACACATACTGTTATAACAGATACTGTTGTAACACACACTGTTGTAACACACACTGTTATAACATATACTGTTGTAACACACACTGTTGTAACTTACTGTTGTAACATATACAGCTGTAACACACATTATTGTAACACACACTGTTGTAACACCCATTGTTGTAAGACACACTGTTGTAACACACACTGTTGTAACACAGTGTTGTAACACATACGGTTGTAACACACACTGTTGTAACAGATACTCTTACATACTATTGTAACACATACTGTTTTAACACACACTGTTATAACACATACTGTTGTAACAAACACTGTTATAACACATACTTTTGTAACACATACAGTTGAAACACACACTGTTGTAACACACACTGTTGTAACACACACTGTTGTAACACACACTATTATAACACATACTGTTGTAACACACACTGTTGTAACACAATGTTGTAACACACACTGTTGTAACACACACTGTTGTAACACATACTGTTACATACTGTTGTAACACATGCTGTTGTAACCCACACTGTTGTTACTCACACTGTTATAACAACCACTGTTGTAACACATACTGTTGTAACACACACTGTTGTAACACATACTGTTGTAACACATACAGCTGTAACACACACCTTTGTAACACACACTGTTGTAACGCACTCTATTGTAACACACACAGTTGTTACACACACTGTTGTAACACACACTGTTGTAACATATACGGTTGTAACACAACCTGTTGTAACACACACTGTTATAACGCACTCTATTGTAACACACACAGTTGTAACACACACTGTTGTAACACACACTGCACACACTGTTGTAACTGTTGCAACACACACAGTTGTAACACACTGTTGTAACACACAACACACACTGTTGTAACACACACTGTTGTAACACACACTGTTGTAACACACACTGTTGTAACACACACTGTTGTAACACACACTGTTGTAACACACACTGTTGTAACACACACACACACACTGTTGTAACACACACTGTTGTAACACACACTGTTGTAACACACTGTTGTAACACACACTGTTGTAACACACACTGTTGTAACACACACTGTTGTAACACACACTGTTGTAACACACACTGTTGTAACACACACTGTTGTAACACACACTGTTGTAACACACACTGTTGTAACACACACTGTTGTAACACACACTGTTGTAACACACACTGTTGTAACACACACTGTTATAACACACACTGTTGTAACACACACACTGTTGTAACACACACTGTTGTAACACATACTGTTGTAACACACACTGTTGTAACACACACTGTTTTAACACACACTGTTGTAACACACACTGTTATAACACACACTGTTGTAACACATACTGTTGTAACACACACTGTTGTAACACACACACACATACTGTTGTAACACACACTGTTATAACACATACTGTTGTAACACATACAGTTGTAACACACACTGTTGTAACACACACTGTTGTAACGCACTCTATTGTAACACACACAGTTGTAACACACACTGTTGTAACACACACTGTTGTAACACACACTGTTGTAACACCCATTGTTGTAACACACACTGTTGTAACACACACTGTTGTAACACACTGTTGTAACACATATGGTTGTAACACAGACTGTTGTAACAGACGCTGTTGTAACAAAATGTTGTAATGTACTGTTGTAACACACACTGTTGTAGCACACACTGTTATAACACGTACTGTTGTAACACACACTGTTATAACACATACTGTTGTAACACACACTATTATAATACATACTGTTGTAACACATACAGTTGTAACACACACTGTTGTAACACACACTGTTATAACACACACTGTTGTAACACATACTGTTGTAACACACTGTTGTAACACACACTGTTGTAACACACACTGTTGTAACACACATTGTTGTAACACACTGTTGTAACACACACTGTTGTAACACACACTGTTATAAACACATACTGTTGTAACACACACACACTGTTGTTGTAACACACACTGTTGTAACACACACTGTTGTAACACACACTGTTGTAACACACACTGTTGTAACACACACTGTTGTAACACACACTGTTGTAACACACACTGTTGTAACACACACTGTTATAACACACATTCTAGTAATACACACTGTTGTAACACACACTGTTGTAACATACTGTTGTAACACACACTGTTGTAACACACACTGTTGTAACACACCGTTGTAACACATATGGTTGTAACAGATACTGTAACATACTGTTATAACACACACTGTTATAACACACACTGTTATAACACACACTATTTTAACACACACTGTTGTAACTCACTCTGTTGTAGCACAAACTGTAACACACACTTTGTAACACACACTGTTGTAACACACACTGTTATAACACACACTGTTGTAACACAACTGTTGTAACACACACAACACACACTGTTGTAACACACACTGTTGTAACACACACTGTTGTAACACACACTGTTGTAACACACACTGTTGTAACACACACTGTTGTAACACACACTGTTGTAACACACACTGTTATAACACACACACTGTTGTAACACACACTGTTGTAACGCACTCTATTGTAACACACACAGTTGTAACACACACTGTTGTAACACACACTGTTGTAACATATACGGTTGTAACACAACCTGTTGTAACACACACTGTTATAACGCACTCTGTTGTAACACATACTGTTGTAACACACACTGTTGTAACACATACTGTTGTAACACACACTGTTGTAACACACACTGTTATAACACACACTGTTGTAACACATACTGTTGTAACAGAAACTGTTACATACTGTTATAACACATACTGTTGTAACACACACTGTTGTAACACACACTGTTGTAACACACACAGTTGTAACACACACTGTTGTAACACACTGTTTCAACACACTGTTGTAACACAAACTGTTGTAGCACACACTGTTGTAACACATACTGTTATAACACGTACTCTTGTAACACACACTGTTATAATACACACTGTTGTAACACATACTGTTGTAACAGATACTGTTACATACTGTTATAACACATACTGTTGTAACACACACTGTTGTAACACAGACTGTTATAACAAACACTGTTATAACAAACACTGTTGTATCACACATTGTTGTAACACACACTGTTGTAACACATACGGTTGTAACACAACCTGTTGTAACACACACTGTTGTAACGCACTCTGTTGTAACACACACAGTTGTAACACACACGGTTGTAACACACTGTTGTAACACACTGTTGTAACACAAACTGTTGTAGCACACTGTTTTCACACATACTGTTATAACACGTAGTCTTGTAACACACACTGTTATAACACACACTGTTGTAACACATACTGTTGTAACAGATACTGTTACATACTATTGTAACACATACTGTTGTAACACACACTGTTATAACACATACTGTTGTAACACACACTGTTGTAACATACTGTTGTAACACATACAGCTGTGAAACACACTGTTGTAACACACACTGTTATAACACACATTCTAGTAATACACACTGTTGTAACACATACTGTTACATGCTGTTGTAACACATACTGTTGTAACACACACTGTTGTAACAGACACTGTTATAACACATATTTTTATAACACACACTGTTATAACACATACTGTTATAACGTACACTGTTGTAACACACACTTTTGTAACACAAACTGTTATAAGACAAACTGTTGTAACACACGCATTTATAACACACACTGTTGTAACACACACTGTTGTAACACGTACTGTTATAACACGTACTGTTGTAACACACACTGTTGTAACACACATTGTTGTAACACATACTGTTATAACACATACTGTTGTAACACACACTGTTGTAACAAACTGTTGTAACACACACTGTTGTAGCACAAACTGTTGTAACACGTACTGTTATAACACGTACTGTTGTAACACACACTGTTGTAACACACATTGTTGTAACCCATACTGTTGTAACACACACTGTTATAACACATACTGTTATAACACACACTGTTGTTACGCACTCTGTTGTAACACACACAGTGGTAACACACACTGTTGAAACACATACTGTTGTAACACATACGGTTGTAACACAAGCTGTTGTAACACACACTGTTGTAACGCACTCTGTTGTAACACACACAGTTGTAACACACACTGTTGTAACATACTGCTGTAACACACTGTTGTAACACATACTGTTATAATACGTACTCTTGTAACACACACTGTTATAACACACACTGTTGTAACACATACTGTTGTAACAGATACTGTTACATACTGTTATTACACATACTGTTGTAACACACACTGTTGTAACACACACTGTTATAACAAACACTGTTATAACAAACA
The DNA here is from genome assembly GCF_031769215.1 of Ylistrum balloti. Classification (NCBI taxonomy): domain Eukaryota; kingdom Metazoa; phylum Mollusca; class Bivalvia; order Pectinida; family Pectinidae; genus Ylistrum; species Ylistrum balloti. The sequence goes on along the minus strand of NW_026781949.1, from coordinate 516,768 downwards.
GTGTTGTAACACACACTGTTACATACTGTTGTAACACATACTGTTGTAACACACACTGTTATAACACATACTGTTGTAACACACACTGTTGTAACATACTGTTGTATCAAATACAGCTGTGAAACACACTGTTGTAACACACACTGTAACACACACTGTTGTAACAAACTGTTGTAACACACACTGTTGTAGCACAAACTGTTGTAACACGTACTGTTATAACACGTACTGTTGTAACACACACTGTTGTAACACACATTGTTGTAACACATACTGTTATAACACATACTGTTGTAACACACACTGTTGTAACAGACACTGTTACAACACATATTTTTATAACACACACTTTTATAACATATATTCTTATAGCACATACTGTTGTAACCCATACTGTTGTAACACACACTGTTATAACACATACTGTTATAACACACACTGTTGTAACACACACTTTTGTAACACAAACTGTTATAAGACGCACTGTTGTAACAAACACATTTATAACACACACTTTTGTAACACACACTGTTGTAACACACTGTTGTAACACATACTATTGTAAAGTACACTGTTGTAACACGCACTGTTTAACACACACTGTTATAACACACACTGGTGTAACACACACTGTTGTAACACACTGTTGTATCACATACTGTTGTAAAATACACTGTTGTAACACACACTGTTGTAACACACACTATTGTAACAAACACTGTTATAACACACACTGTTATAAAAACACTGTTGTAACACAAAATGGTATAAGAAACACAGTTGTAGCACATACTTTTGTGACACACATTGTTGTAACACACTCTGTTGTAATACACATTGTTGTAACACACTTGTAACACACTGTTATAACACACACTGTTGTAACACACATTGTTGTAACACAATGTTGTAATACACACTGTTGTAACACACACTGTTGTAACACACTGTTGTAACACATACTGTTACATACTGTTGTAACGCATACTGTTGTAACACACACTGTTGTAACACACAGTGTTGTAAAATACATTGTTGTAGCACACAGTGTTGTAACACACACTATTGTAACAAACACTGTTATAACACACACTGTTATAAAAAACACTGTTGTAACACAAACTTATAACAACCACTGTTGTAACACATACTGTTGTGATACACACTGTTGTAACACACACTGTTGTAATACATATTGTTGTAACACACTGTTGTAACACACTGTTATAACACACACTGTTGTAACACACACTGTTGTAACACAATGTTGTAACACACACTGTTGTAACACACACTGTTGTAACAAATACTGTTACATACTGTTGTAACACATACTGTTGTAACACATGCTGTTGTAACTCACACTGTTGTAAAGCACACTGTTATAACACGTATTTTTATAACACACACTTTTATAACACATACTGTTGTAACACATACTCTTGTAACACACTGTTGTAACACACATTGTTGTAATACACATTGTTGTAACACACTGTTGAAACACACTGTTATAATACTAACTGTTGTAACACACACTGTTGTAACACACTGTTGTAACACACTGTTGTAACACATGCTGTTACATACTGTTGTAAAACATACAGTTGTAACACACACTGTTGTAACGCACACTGTTATAACACATATTTTTATAACTCACACTTTCATAACACATACTGTTGTAACACATACTGTTGTAACACACACTGTTGTAACACACACTGTTGTAATACTCATTGTTGTAACCCACTGTTGTAACACACTATTATAACACACGCTGTTATAACACATACGGTTGTAACACAACTGTTGTAACACACACTGTTGTAACGCACTCTGTTGTAACACATACTGTTGTAACACATACGGTTGTAACACAACCTGTTGTAACACACACTGTTGTGACGCACTCTGTTATAACACATACTGTTGTAACACACACTATTGTAACAAACACTGTTATAACACACACTGTTATAAAAAGACACTGTTGTAACACAAATTGTTATAACAACCACTGTTGTAACACATACTGTTGTGACACACACTGTTGTAACACACACTGTTCTAATACATATTGTTGTAACACACTGTTGTAACACACTATTATAACACATACTGTTGTAACACACACTGTTGTAACACAATGTTGTAACACACACTGTTGTAACACACACTGTTCTAATACATATTGTTGTAACACACTGTTGTAACACACTGTTATAACACATACTGTTGTAATACACATTGTTGTAACACACTGTTGTAACACACTGTTATAACACACGCTGTTATAACACGCTGTTGTAACACACACTGTTGTAACACATAATGTTATTACACACACTGTTATAACACACACTGTTGTAACACACACTGTTGTAACACACGCTGTTATAACGCACACTGTTGTGACACACATTGTTATAACACAAACTGCTATAACACACACTTTTGTAACACACTGTTATGACACACATTGTTGTATCACACTAATATGACATACACTGTTGTAACACACTGTTATGACACACACCGTTGTAACACACTGTTATGACACACAGTATTGTAACACACCGTGTAACACACATTTTTGTAACACACACTGTTATAACACACACTGTTATAGCACACACTGTTATAACACACACTGTTGTAACAAACTGTTATGACACACAGTATTGTAACACACCGTTGTAACACAGACATTGTTTTTAAGGAATCTAGTATAAATGAGGGAGGTTAGTTTCCTTACCATTAATAGGCAATGTAAATGATTTGTATTACAGAAGCATGATTAGGCGATGGGGTGGTTGTGTAATGTATAGTTGGGGTTTCCTTCGTCTCCAGACAAGCCTATATGCAGGAAATGTAATAACGTCTGAAGACAAGGATAAATATTGGGCACCTTATCTACAGACACAGTGACATATCCGTCATTTAAATCTAAAGCATGGACTTAACGTCAAAGGAACGTTGACCTATGTTTCGTTTTCATTTAAGATTTCAAACTTTGTTTGAAAATGATAGACTCAATGAAGTTGACCAACAATGAAAGTGAGTCGAACACCGCCTCTTCTCGTTTCACCTATTCTCTAGCATATTTTTTCAACGGAACCAATAACTATTTTGTACATGAAATTTATTTTTCAATTGAACTACTTCATTTCTTTAACCAAAGTGGCCATGGGTCTTAATTGCCATGTCATTGCAAATTAAGATATTATCGCAGTGGAGTTGAAGATGATAAAAAAACACTGTTTACTGCAGTTTCCACGCTTTCCCACAATTTTTTGGTCAATGGCAGCAGAGGAAGTTTAAAACGTTTTTTTTTTTTTTTTTCTTTTCTTTTTTAATGATGATCCCGTCGGGAATATTGAATTTTGGACTAACTCAAAAATCATAAACTTTTAAATTCTAATGAATGACAGATTTAAACGCATTAATGGTATTCAACACGATTATTTTTGCAGGTCTTTTTGAGTGGGCGCGAAAGTTAGAATGCAATGTAATATATATGAAAGTCGGGGATCACTTAATGGAAAATTCTGCCATTAAAATATGGTAATGTCGTAGGTGATTTGATTTCTGACAATGACATGGATAACGTGTGACAAAGTATGCTCGGAGCTATCACATCTTCTCATATTTACACGTTTCCCCTTGAAAGCGTTTCATTTTGTTACAATTAAGTGATCTATTAGTGCAGTTTAATGCACGTTGTGTTTTGTGGCTATTCTACAGTTTGTAAATAACAACCATTATCTTTATCATCCGTATCTGGGGGCCACCTAAAGGATAAACACCTCGTTTCGAAATGATGTTAATGACATCGATGAAAAGAGTATATTGAGGATTCAAGCTGATGTCTACAGAACAAGCATTTCCTACACGCTTATAACAGAACATTGCAGAATACAAAATCTTAAAATCTTCATGTTCAAATTTGCACTCCCCTGAAGTGGTACACCTGTAAAATATCAGTTTTCCACTGGAAATAACAGGTTTTGGGATGGCGTTTCTTGATCTTGTAGCCGCTTCAAACTCTGTTCAGGAAATCTAAAGCTTTTTACGTCCGAATCTTCCTGCTAGATCGCACACTCAATCAAATACAGCAACGGCTAAAATATACTGAAAAATGTTAATATCCGAAACTTATCAAGTCGATTTTAAATAACAGGTCAGTTTACATCCATTTTCTTACTTATATTACTTTATCTATAGTCTAAGCTTTTGGGCGAATAATTAAAAATACCTTCATCATTATTTCGTGCAAAACTTCTGAAATATACACACCATCAGTTTATCCGAATTATCACAGCATTTGTATTGCTCTAAAAGACAAAAATCCCGTATATATGGTATACTGTGATATCACAAAGGCCTATTCATTTCACACGCAGAAGAAATTTTTACTTTAAATCATTTTATTCTCAATTATGTTTAAGCTTACCAGGGGTTTTACATACTTTTCTTAAACCGTATTGCGTTTGGATACGTAAATGATATGGCTAATGTTTTTGAATAAGTTGCTGTAATATTGCAAATGATATATTTTCTTTGATCAAAGCCTTCCTCACCGTGTCGTGAAGTTCAAACAATATTGAATATGGATCTTGCGTCTTTAAACTTACGTTCTAAAACTTGGTAACATGCGATTAGGAAAACCCCCAGAGGTGATATTTATTTCAAAATCTGTTAACATAGATGACGATTTAGAGTTTCAAAATTGACAGAAAAGATTTAAAATTTACAAATCATCATAAGCATCTCAGAGTAGTTTGAATTCAATCTCAAAGTGGTGGACCGTATTAATGTCATTCATTAACGCATAAACTAACGTCCTACGCAGATTTCAATATTTCAAAGTGGAAATATTCCTTCAAAAATTCATGAATTATTCATTTTTCCTGATTTATGTTATGCATATGAGATATGAGATGATTATGCTAGATTTGAATCACTTACCGGAGAAGCTGCTTGTATTATAACAGGCCTTCCTTCTGATGCCTGTATCGAAGATATGCTGTTTGAACACGCGAAACGGTTAAATCTGGATATTGAAACGATCTTCTATCTCCTAGTATTGCAGAATACAACCGATACATTCTTAGATATAACGATTATACAGTTACACATTTTTGTTGCTTTTTATTTCTGTTTTTTGTTTTTTAAAGATCCCGTCAAATCTATTTGTACGCTCTACGTTTCCTATGAATTCATTTAAAAAGCAAGATGTGTTTAAAAAACACTATGCCCCCAATTGTAGCAAAATTCTGACTTGACATTAAAACTGTACTTTTTAAGGCATGTGCTAATTGCATGCACACTTCAGGGTCACATGATCAAAATAATTGGTACAACAAGAGAGGTCTTGTCACAAGGAGAACACACATGCCAAATATGAAAGCAATACCTCTTATGATGAAATAGTTATGGTCAATGTTTTTTTTTCAAATGTAGGTCAAAGGTCATGATTCAGGTCACATGGTCAATACATTTAGTTCCACCGGAAAGGTGTTGTCACAAGGAACATACATGTTAAATATGAAAACCTTACGTCTCATAATGCAATAATTATAGGCAAGGTTAAAATTGACAATAGACAAACAGACAGACAGACAAACAGACAGCACAAAAACAACATGGCCCCGACCTTTCGACCGGGGGCCATCAAAAACACCTACATTGAATGTATAACCATTCCTATCTATCTACTTCGTTGTAGAGAAAGAGGTAGACACACTTACGTATCATGCATTGCAAACCTTGGACACAGAGTGGAATTTAGAGCTTCTTTTGTTTGTCAGTCAAGATCTTTTTGTGGGCCGACATTCCCTTGTGTCAGGACACTGGCAAAATTTCATCAGTACAAGCTATATATTTAAACAATCATATTGTGAAGTTGATTGTGTTAAAACATTATATGTATACATGCGTCTCCTTCATGTTAGTGGCTTTTTCATGGTTATAGTGTGATTTTCAATATATGCTGGGAGGAAGCATATATTGAATAGTGTGATTTTCAATATATGCTGGGAGAAAGCTTCTGTAAGTTGTAATAACTTGTGCCCAAAGCCCTGGTTGATATTAACACTAACAACAAAATATGTTTAACATGATGTTTTATCGCTTTGAGATTGGTTTTGGCTGGTTATAATTTCCGTGCTTGATTCCAATATTACTAGGCCTTGCGTTGCTGAATAGTCCTATATATATATCTATTATTTAGATATATCATTCTTTGGAACAAAATTTACGAAAGACACCGATTCCCAAGCGCTTTAAATATCGCTTTGATAAATCGCTGTTATATCTTGATTCAATCTGCCTTATTTGATTTGATTGAAAGAACAATTCAGACGTGCGACTAACATCCAGCTACTGAATCATACCGGCGACAAACAGAATGTTATCTTCGCGTCAAAAGCAATTAAAAAAATTCCTTCTGCACTACTTGTTCCCATTCAGGAAATAAGAAATGAAATGCAAGAATTGAGATAGATCTAGAAGTCCGGAGGCAGGGATATAACTGTATGTATTGCTGGGTTGTTATTAATAGGATAACTAACGTACTTTAACGTTTTCATTTAGAACTCAAAAGTACACATTCCTCATTTCAATGTATCAAATGATACTGAAAAAATACCCGTTATTACACTTCAAGAAGTACTTTTTATTGATAATAAAACACGTAGATATCAATATACGTAGAATTAATTGTATGTTACCATACCGCCAGATAAAGGCCTATAGAGAGATGTCCAGTTCCTCTACATCAAAATACATCTTTATTGTGATAACACAAATGCTATATATTAGATGCAGGTTCCTATTGACAGATACAGTGACATAACAGAAGGATTGTATAATGTTAAGTTAAGGATGTTGAGAGAGAAAAAACCAAACACAAACATAACAACATGATAATAAACAATCTCAAATTTTAATAGAGTAACATATCAACTAAAGAAAGATTTGTGAGGAGACTGTTGAAAATGACCAGGAGAATAAGACCAGGTGTTCCGGAAAGGTAAACATCATCTGCTCTATCGATAAACAGAACAAATGTAGTAAATATTTGCAGTAGGCATGGGAAATACAAGTCAAAATATAACGTTTGTCTAGTATCGTTGTTTTATTGTTACTCATTACTTCCGGGTTTTTATTATTCACGTACACGCTTGAAATAAAACATATAGAATGCAAGCGCATTACTGATCATCAGTACTCTAGCGGGAAAGTATAAAAGGAGAGCCGTACAGAGCGAAAGGACACTTCATTCTTAACTGTCGGGACATTTAACATCTCCAAGAAGAACCTACCTGTAGCTGCCTGTAAGTTGTGGAAAGACAGATGTGACTACGGTGTTTGACAGTCTATGCTGATAGACACATATAGGCGTTAGAGTAAGCGCCTGGGCCTACAGGTTGTCAGTGAGCATAGAAGTCAGCAACCACGGTAAATTTGACAGTCTTTTGGTCAGCGACTAGAGATAGCAGTTAGGTGATGTTGGTGCCCGCTGACTGGCGCGGTATTTAGTGGTCCGTAACCTAGAAAGACCTGCAACATCACTGTGTGCGCGACTACACGAGTGTAGTCGACGGTCATCTCTAGACCGGCGGTCAGTAGAGAGTTCAGAAACTATATGACCAGTGACTAGTGGTCGGTGACCAGTCGAATGTTGAGGCAATAATTATTGACTGGTGATCAGTAATACCTGTAGTTTAAACGAAGTCATTGACAAATAACACGACTCTCTGGTAGGCAATACACAGACAGTGTTACAAGTGTGTGAACAAGTGTGTGAATGTATATAGAGTTGCATCTGTGAATTTAGTGACTAGGTGTCAGCGGTCAGGCAGACCGTCAGTCTGAAGTCACAGTTTCAATAATGTCTATGTAAAATTGATGTTGCAAACGCTTCCAAATAGCAACGTATAGAGTATATATGTACATATTGGCATTTGTAGGCTACGGTAGATATCCGACAAATACGTTTAACGGGATTTCTCTCTACGAGAGTGACGGATCCAGAAAGAAACGTCACACAAACAGGCATCAAACACGTCCACAATACATACGGTAGTGCTTCTCAGGATCGTAGATGTGATTTGTAAATGTGGTAATATTTACCCAGGTGTGTTTATACTGTGTTATAGTGGTCTCTTTATGTTAATGTTGTGGAAATATTTACTCATGTGTGTTTATACTGTGTTATAGTGGTCTCTGTATGTTGATGTTGTGGAAATATTTACTCATGTGTGTTTATACTGTGTTATGGTGTAATCTGTATGTTGATGTTGTGGTAATATTTACTCATGTGTGTTTATATTGTGTTATAGTGGTCTCTGTATGTTGATGTTGTGGTAATATTTACTCATGTGTGTATATAATCTGTATGTTGATGTTGTAATATTTACCCAGGTGTGTTTATACTGTGTTATACTGGTCTCTGTATGTTAATGTTGTGGTAATATTTACTCAGGTGTGTTTATACTGCTATAGTGTACTCTGTATGTTAATGTTGTGGTAATATTTACCCAGGTGTGTTTATGTTGTGTTATAGTGTACTCTGTTTTAGCAGAATTTGCGGTTGTCATGGTAACCAGGTAACTATGAATAGGTTTCTTTTTTGTAATTGTCGTAAATCCTTCGATCTTTTTTATTGAAACTTTCCCAGGTGGTGTAACCGTTACAGCGGGAACATTAAAGAGACTTCCGATATTGGTGATATTGTCCGATTGTGCTTAGATTTTGAGGGAAGGTAATTACAATGGAACCATTTTCAAAAACATCAGATGTCATTTTACTGCTGTGGTAACCACATAAGGGCAATGATCAAACGAATTTGTTCCAAGCTGCTCCTAATGTTGTGGATTGATTTCAGTGAAACTACACAGGGACGTTAGGGACTATGCGTAAATGTGCAAATGTGCATGCAGATTTTTCAGCAGAAATATAGGTATCCATGGTAACCAGGTCACTATACAGAAGTTTTCATATAAAGTGTTTTAACTTTTAATGATTAAATGGGTTTATCTAAACTTGATCAAGTGCTACAGCTAACTATAGCCTATAATTTGACATATTAGGTGTTCCAAAACCGTTACTATGGAAACACTTTCGAGGTCTGTGATTGGTCGAAATTAAGATATTTGATTAAGCTGAAAACTGGTATAAAAAGGTAAGGGGTGACAAAAAGTGGAGAATGAAGGCTTTTTGAAGGAGTCTTGCTGAGACAAACCCTTTAAAGCTATTGTTGATGAGGGTTGGGGTGGGGGATTAGTCAACTCACCTGTTCTTTTCTATGGTGGATAACCGTTCTATTAGATTTGCATCTGTTGGGTTAATGATGTGTTATATGACGAGTTCAGGCTGTTTTCTCTGTTAGCGTTGTCTTATGTCTGGCTCTGGTGTTTTCATGCTTTGTGATATATTGTTATGGTGTGTAATGTTGTAGTGTATTTCGCTGGGGTTAATGTTGTGGTGTATTTTTGCTCGAATCAAAACGTTGTGGTACAGTATATGTCACTGTTATAATCATTTCTATGTAATGTGTTAACGCTGTAGTTTATTTTGTCCATATGTTATGTTTTAGTTTACGCTTGTATTTGGTGGTATATTTTTGTCTGGTTAGTAAACGCTGTAGTTTATTTTGCTCTGGTGTGTGTATACAGTGTTGTAGTAGAGTTGATTCTAATGTTTGGAGGCTATGATTTTGTGCGCAGTGTCAACCAAATGATGCTCTTGACGAAAATGCAACTACGGCTAAAAACACAATTAATTTTGGTCACGCTTTTTGCAAATTAATTGAACAGCAGTCACTTCCAGCTGATTGCTATTAAATCTCTACGATTACGCATGTTCGGAGTAGTTCTGTAATAACCACAGCTGATCAAACACGTTCGTTCTATGTCCTTACGCATTAAGTTGTACTCAAGGAATTGGTCCTAGTGATGACTCCATTTGGTTGTTTTACCAGTTTTTTATGCGTGATATTAGAATTACCACAAATAGCAGTGTTGTTTTTATAGTTCGTGAACACAGATACTCCATCACTTTCATAGTTGAATAAGCCATATTTTCGAAGTTTGGATTTCACCGATTTTAAAGTTGTTTCCATTCTCACCCTTGTTTTTAATGTTTTATTGTAACACGGAGCTAGATTTTGTTATTTGATAATCAAGAATATTACTACAATTTGATATACAAATGGCATAGAAGTAATCTGGGTGCCATAGTCTTCACTTATCTCGTTTTTTTTCTACGAAGAAACCAAAATGGACAGCTTTCCATCAACCTGTGTAGTAAATGTGATGATCTCAATTTCAATTTCTGGACAGCGATATCTTTGCATTCACAACTATTTACCTGTCGCCATGAATTTGATATTCTAGGGCCTAGTCCCATTATCACAATTTTTGTACATCATGTCGTCAGTTGAAGGAACTATAGATAACATACCAGAGGATTTAAAAAGCTGCAGGTTGATGAAAATTATCGGGAAGTTTTACGATCGTCATAGTGATCTCATATATGATAAATATTCTGTTTCATTTTGAGATATGAAGCTGGACGTGTTCGTTATTTGCGTGTTGGTTCAGTAGTTTATACCTAGTTCTCCTTTGAGAAAGTGACATTTCTTACTTGGAATGGCCAAGGTTCACATAGCGGGTGTCATCGATGAAACCGCTTACACTTCCGGAACTATCGGTCTTATTCTTTTACTTTTTCAGGAGTCTCCATGTAATCTTTTGTTCAGGTTTCACCCTAGTTTTATTGGCTTTGAGTTTGGATTGTGATTATGTAAACATGTTGGTAGTGATGTTTTTGGACAGTGAAAGATGTCTGCTAAAAGGTCACCTTACGTCACTGGTACCAGAATTAGTTCCTCAGATTGTTAACGATATTAGATAACATAACAACAGCTTGTCGTTTACATGGCAATATCAGTATCTTTTTTTTAATTTCTAGTATAGTTACTGAATGTATCGGTACGGTAACCAATTATTTTCATAACCTATTTCTGCTTTTCCCATGATAGACGTGTTAAGCTCAAGGATTGTATCAATTATGCTTGTAACGAACGTCTTTTAATGTTTAGAATATGCTTCGCACAATAAAACTGCATCATACAGATACGTTGTTCAACATTAGCGAGGTCCTAAACTGGTGAAACCAGTCCAAGTCAATACTGCCCAATTCAAGAATCTTCAATATTGGAGGATTTAAAAACGCCAACTCTCATGAACGTATAAAAACGTTCCAGAAACTGTTACGATATACCTTCAAGACCCAGGTCCATTAGTAAATTAACCACAAGCAATGTCAAAGTATTGCACAAAACACGAGTGCAAAATTTTCCCCTAAAACTGCTTCCTTAATGCTATATGAGATGGCATTGTTTCTCAAGGAAGATATTAATTACCTTCTGATGTAATAATTTCTGACATTTTCCAGAGTTATGGAGAGGAAACCATTATTTTCAAGCTGGCGTTACCGTCAACATTGAAATATGACTGTTCCATTCTTCTCACGAAATACATTTATTAGTTTTAGACTCCGCAGAAAATAATTGTATTTTCGATTTACTAGTGATATTATATTTGACAAAAATTCTTATTATAAACTAATTCAATTATCTACATTCTGTTTCGCATTCTACAGATCTAGAAACAAGAAGAGGACATACAAACAAAGCCTAGGTCTACTAAAGACGAACCCTTACGGAAGCTCATACCATTTTTGTGGACATGTCAACGAAGAAGTTAAACTAGAGATAAATATCAGGAACTTGATCATATAGTAAAAGGCATTTATATAGTTACATATATAAAGAAAAAAACCATATCACCACTAAATACCAACTCGGGAAAGATATATCAAAGTCAAACTATGAACCGAACATCATACAGCTGTTTTGTCCTTCTAAGGCCCATCAGTGATGCTACACCATACAGCTGTTTTGTCCTTCTAAGGCCCATCAGTGATGCTACATCATACAGCTGTTTTGTCCTTCTAAGGCCCATCAGTGATGCTACACCATACAGCTGTTTTGTCCTTCTAAGGCCCATCAGTGATGCTACACCATACAGCTGTTTTGTCCTTCTAAGGCCCATCAGTGATGCTACACCATACAGCTGTTTTGTCCTTCTAAGGCCCATCAGTGATGCTACACCATACAGCTGTTTTGTCCTTCTAAGGCCCATCAGTGATGCTACACCATACAGCTGTTTTGTCCTTCTAAGGCCCATCAGTGATGCTACACCATACAGCTGTTTTGTCCTTCTAAGGCCCATCAGTGATGCTACACCATACAGCTGTTTTGTCCTTCTAAGGCCCATCAGTGATGCTACACCATACAGCTGTTTTGTCCTTCTAAGGCCCATCAGTGATGCTACACCATACAGCTGTTTTGTCCTTCTAAGGCCCATCAGTGATGCTACACCATACAGCTGTTTTGTCCTTCTAAGGCCCATCAGTGATGCTACACCATACAGCTGTTTTGTCCTTCTAAGGCCCATCAGTGATGCTACACCATACAGCTGTTTTGTCCTTTTAAGGCCCATCAGTGATGCTACACCATACAGCTGTTTTGTCCTTCTAATCCCATCGGTGATGCTACACCATACAGCTGTTTTGTCCTTCTAATCCCGTCGGTGATGCTACACCATACAGCTGTTTTGTCCTTCTAATCCCGTCGGTGATGCTAAGGTCCTAGACGGTAAGCCTAACAGACGACTGAGGAAAATCCAAAGTGATCGAAATAAACATGAGGTAAACAGGCCTTATAATCCAGTAAATGTTTAACTGTTTATTTATCTGATCATTCTAGAAGAACGTCAAGTACATTTGTATATTCTGAACCGTGCCATTATTCGATTGAATTAAATGGATCTCTGCTCTTAACAAAAACCAATATGGATAGCTAGCAGCTGTATGCTAGTATTTGAATTTCCATTTCTAGATAATCACAAACATGCTTCCCCTAACCAAGCTATTTATAACTCAGATGCTGCTGATATTCATCTGTGGTAGATGTCGACAGCTGATGGAATAAAAACTGACTACACGGGTTTGGAGAGATTGAGGAGCTGTATTGTCGCCATGATAGTCAATGATGCACATATCGTAGTAAGATGTATTCCAGTTTATATAATATAAACTTTATTTATTTTACAACAATTGCGAAACAAGTTATGTCAACTTATACTAATCACTCTTGTTGGCCTGGATGTAAGCGCGCGAGGGGTCTTATTGTGGGAGGAAACCGGAGTACCCGGGGAAAACCCACGTGGTCCGGCAGGTGGCCCCTTACCTTTTCACGTCCGTTCCGGGAATCGAATCCCGGTCGGCTTGGTGAAAGGCGAGTGCGTTAACACTGCGCCACCGGACCACCCAGTTTGCCCCGATTTGATTGTAAGTTACGTCTGTGCTGTTTCACCCGTTATTCAAGATATACTAACTAAGTTTACAAGTTTAATGATTTTATTAGAATACCGACAGTACTCGTTTGAATATCTTGGGGTCATGTTCCATGTCTTGATACTAAATTACAAATATCTCGTGATACCGACAACGTGAAGAGGGATGCCTTGCATAGAATGTATATCATTAACCACCAGCAATCAGAGATGATGTAGGATTTATTGTAATGTTTGGTTCTCGGGCAGTAATTGTTCTGGGGTAAAGTACCGTATGCAATATTCCTTCTCGATGAGATGCCGTTTTTTAAGATAAAACCATGGTGTGTCCCACTTCGACGTGATATCTATTCTCCAGAAATACGAGTTTACCGCTGGGAAAGCGACCACTCTTGACCGTGAGAAAGATAAATGATGCTCATCTTTTAGTTCTCTGTTTTGGAAATTCATATTTTAAAACTCCATTTGCTAAGTCTCTAATGGATTTAAATTGCTATATAAGTACAATGCACAGCGGGTAGTCCCGCCTCATTAGAATATATGCTGACCAAGTAACGTCCCTGGTGTCGCTTATTTCTATTGATTTTAAAAAAGGTTCAAAAAGATCTTGCTTGGGTCGTCCATCGCTCCGTTAGTTTGATTGTAATTTCCTCCACGGGACTGTATTACTAAGTTATTTAGCATACTTACACCTGTAGCATGTCTCTTGATAATTCGTCCAATGCATAAATGTTGGTAATGAAAATAGAGGAGAGGTGGCGACAAAGCATTAGTCCATATAACCTACAGAATACAACGCGAAACGTCAACACGAAGTATTTAGTACTAGTAGATGCCTCGACATATCATTTTACTTACATCTCTTATGCATTCTGTTTACTGTGCGAGGTGTTTTAAATATTGTAGACAAGCTCCTTTGTTAAAATAAATGTCGTAATTTTCATATACCAGACAATTTTAGCGTCAAGTAAAAGTGTATATTCTGTACCGTGCCACTAACCGAATGAATTAAAACGTGACGAGCAGGTTACGGCCAGCCTCGGCGACTACCAGCAGTGTCGACTATATCCTGTCTAACGGATTGCATGGCGTCAAGTTTATGTGTGTATTCGCTAACTAAACGGTATTTGCATTATTTTAGAAAACAGTGATCTAACATGTTTGGTATCTTTCACTACAACGATTATAATTTATTTACAATTTTGTTTCCTTGTATCAATTTTGAATAATATTTTCAGGATAAAAAGGATAAGTTTAGGTCAACAGTTAAGTGGCAGAACAATTTCCAAACAGCTTATTGTTACCCCTGATTAAAATTGGTTTTAAAACTAATGCAACCAAAAATTGGTTAATAGCCATTTAACATTAAAGTCTCTTGGAGGCATGTTGGACAACGAATGCCTTAACCTTTGAAACTGAAATATTTTAGTAACCTAACCTTAATCTTCACAGTTGTTTAACAGTAAGGAGAAGCTCTTCAACCGCTTGCTTAGTTTTGATATACAACTGTTTAAAGACCTCGCTGTGGCAACCTCATTTGCCAGTGCGTTCCTGAGGTTTATAACACAGCTTGTATTTCTACTGTTATTGAGCCGAAAACATTTTGGTACAGCTGATTTTCCATGGTTGTAGTGCATGTTGATTTGCAAAAATGAAAAATATTAATAATTTCATCAGGTTGAATCACATTGGAATATTGGCGTCGATACTCATTAAGTCGCGTGTCTTTCATAGGGGTTTTTCATAAGGTAGATATTTGCGAGATGGTACCTTTTGTGACTCTATATTGCAAATTGATGCCACAGAATTCATTTGATCCAAGAAGTGTAGTTTGTCGTCAATAACAACATCATGTACTGCTTTCTTTTCCAGTTTTTTTTCTATCAAATTCTGGCTATTCAATCTCCACTCTTGGTTATAGCAACTTCATACTTAAAGACCTGAACTGTGTAAGCATTGTATTATATAGAAATGTCCCTACTCATTTCGTAATTGTGTAATAAGGGTAGGTCCTGGTGTAAACCACAAAAGTTGTCAGTAAAGACAATCGCAATTGTACGATTTATTTGTTCAGAATATACACATGTACTTTACGCTCTTCAAAATTGATCAGATAATGAAAATTGGAAATTTACTAAACCATGGGGCTAGTGAACCTTCCCAGTTCATTTTTGAAATGTCTTTCGATTAGTTTTATTTTTATGTTGTTAACTCGAGAAATTGAATTGGAGAAACTCGTAACATCTGTTACAAACGATGCATTTTAACGAAATCTATGTGGGAAGTTTTACGGTCATCATTGAGAAATATTCTATTTCTTTGTGTGATATAAAGCTAAACGTGTTTGATGTTCGTTAGTTTGCCTGTTGGTTCCGTTGTTGCATATTTTGTTCTCATCTGAGAGCATGACATTTCTTACTTGGGTTGATAAAGCATTAGTGGGTATCGTCGATGAAGCAGAAGACGCTTACTCTTCTGGAACACCTGTCCTTATCATCCTTGTACTGTTTTTAGGAGTTTCCTTGAAACTCTATCTCTGTTTAATTGAATTTGAGTTTAGATTATGATTATGTTGACATGTTTGTATATATTTTTAAATGATATAAGGTTTTTTTTTAAATGCCCGACCCACTCCGTTATAGATATTTTTTCGTATTCTATTGACTGGAAATGTTGTATACTAATAGATAATATATAAATAAAAACTTGTATAAAGTTTCGAACATGACATAACGTATGTATTGATCACATCTTTCATATGTCACGAAAAGCAACAAACATACTTGAATCACATGCACAAAATAACCAAATATAAATATTTAAGCTTTAATTGTCCCGTATTTTTATATGTGTGGATTGAGTTTTTACCTGTCGAGCAAAATACCCGCCACTACGTGATTTGTTTTTAAATTCAGTTCGATCTTCACAGCATTCCATCTTTCCATATGCTCGCGAATATAAATCTTTGCCTTTGATATATCACGGTCCCGCACCAACTTCCTTCTTTTCGCCTCAGAGTCCGTCAAAACAGGTTTTCTTCCCCGCTTCCCCCGCACGCTTTCTGCCATGTTGGAAGACGGCAGATTTATTTACAGTTCTTTGCGTATGCGTCAGAGGGCAGGACTTCCCGCATAATTATGAATTAACACTGAGTCGTTTCGAATTCTGTTATAAAACTATTTATTACGTTAAATTGGTAACGATTTACTTTAAAATTGCGGTATTACAGAACTTTTGCTACCCGAGAAAAATAGAAAATCATGTTTTTTTTTTTACAAAAAGTAATATCGGTCGAGGAGTGGGTCTGGCTCTTTAAATAACTTCTAGGAGATTCTGTAAAATTATAAACACTTCTAAAACACGTTTAACATGAACATTCCAACCTGAAGGAACGCCTTTATTCTCTAATTATGAGAGTTTTTCCAGTAATAGGTGAACCGTGATTACATATATGATTGTAAAAGATCGCATACTTCGTCAAGAATATGTCAACAGATTACTCGGAAGAAGACAGGGTAATAATCATAACATTTGTGATTGCAATAGGATTGTTCATTGGCATATTTTAGGAACAAGCTACTTCTCTCTCGACTAACTTTGTTTTGTTTCATACCAGACTTTATCGAAAAACTCGCCAAAATATGTCACAGGACCTTCAGGGTGCTTCATTCATTATCACTTTTAGATAAATGAATGTTTTACCTTTGAAAAAGAAATGCCCATTACAATCAAGGGCATTACAAACTCGTCAGTCTGCGTAAGCTGCTTGTCTTTTCCTACAACAATACTAACAAAGACAGAATTCAACCCGATTGTATAATAAGGGTAATTCAAAGTTCCTTTTTGTGAATTTTGCAGCATCCCACTTCCAAAACCTTTAGTGTTCCTATGTCGCTGTTTATCCGATTGGATGGTATGTTTCGTGCAAGATGTCGATATTTGACAGATAAACTCACAACACAAACTTTTCACGAATATTTTGGGGCAGTTTCACGGTTGTCATAAGATCTCATTCGGAAATAATTAATTCTTTGTAAAGTTTGAAACGTTTTACCAGGTGAAAGAATACACCATCTTCCTCCTCACCAGCTGCCTTGACCAGGCGACAAAACGCATCAGCTTTATCGGCCAGGGGCGGAACCAATCAGCTTCCGCTGCCAAGCAACAAATCCCATCAGCTGCCTCGTCAAAGGGACAAAGCCCAACACTTAATTGTGAAATTGCAACATTTAGCCAAATATAGGGCGTTGCCGCACAAGTTAGAAAAGCATGTTTCGAAAGAAAAGCAAATATGATTACATTTTAATTCGTCGTTTCTAACAATTATCCAATGTGGACAGTAAGTACACTTTCTATGCGTTTTCTGTAGGGACCACATAAAGAGGTAGAAAGAACACATTTCTATTTCAAAATCGACATACATTTAAATCGATAAGAGGCCAAGTACACTCAATTTGTGTAAGTACTTGTTCAGTGAATACAACTGTAGATTACATGGGATATTGGCATGTTATCCGTTTTAATATTCAATTCACTGGTTGAAATGTATTCACTGTTGAGGACTTTTTTGAGGTATTTTTAGATTTATTTTAATTCCAACTTGTGTAATACTTTAAAATCCGTTCTTTGCAAAGTTAATTTGATTTTAAATTATCTGTGAGCAATGACGAGGTTAAGATAATCAAATATAAAGCGCACTTTATTACAGCCTCGTGATTTAAATGGGATTAAATTGATTCAAAGATTTAGCATTACAGCAATGTACACGATTCCTAATATTTGCCGATAAATGAAAACGTTCTAGTATCAAGAATTTAATGGAAAGGCAAAGCTTCATCTGTTATCCGAGTGCCATACTAAAGGAACAACTTCATGGAAAACTTTTGTCTACGATAAAAGATTAATATAATTATCTAAACCCGATACAAAATCGTTTAACAGGCAAATTTGTTTGATGCATGTTTTGTCAGGGAATTGAATTTATGTCGACGAGTTTCAACGCATAAGTGAAACGAAGAAGCATAAGAAGAGGAAGAGCAGGTGTGCAGGAAAGTGAAGTGTCTACTGCATCATCATTTATGTCGGTTTATTTTTTAAACAAAACAATCTGACATATAAAATACATCAAATTTACACAACAAAATTAAATACATTCCCCAACGTCACAATCACAAAACGCCCTGTAGTCGGCAGGCATCGACCTCTTACTTCTAATGTATCTCTTAACCTTGTCCTGAAAAAGATTCATTGCTAAAAGTCTGATCCTTTATTTTTCAAAACCTACTCAAAGCCTACTCCTTTACATTTTTCGAGGAAGGACTTCAATAGTTATATTCCTTCTTTTCCTGATCTTTCTATTCTCATTTGATATATTGTTGCTATTAACAATAAATCCCGCCTTCCTTTGCTTATTGTCTTTCAGATAGTACTACTTAAAGAATAAACTTATAAGTGATCACGTTAACTAGTTGTTATAATTGATTGATGTTAACATCGTATCCCATACATACAGTGTCTTCATAAGAGAAGCCAGCGCTGTTGTATTGCTACATCTATATCTTTATAATTCAATTACTGTTGCAGTTATTGCTTTTTCCAACAAATACAAACAGTGAAGAAACAGAAATTAGTATTAGGTTATTCTACCTCTCGTTTGTCTTTGATACGTAAGTATTCCTTTGAGTTTAATGGAGACTGAATGAATAGATCAAAGGTTTCTTTCATCAGTATCAAAATAAATTTGCAACAAAATTTGTAACTCAACCAGTGCGATCTAAATCCAGAGATATCCGGTAGATATTGAATGGATTTTTAAGCACACAGATGATAACAAACAACAGGTTAAAATAAGCATAATTAAGTAAAACTATAAGTTCACCCTCAAAACATTAATTTGAACTATCTCAACAATTCTGCAAATATGGAAAAAACGGATCGCTGACCACTAGTTCAATGTAACCAAGTTTTGAGTAAATTGGGCGAGCATGTCAGGAAATAAGCATGTCAGGAAATAGGAAATAGAGCATGTCAGGAAATAGAGCGTGTCAGGAAATAGAGCATGTCAGGAAATAGGAAATAGAGCATGTCAACAGAACATGTCAGGAAAAAGAGCATGTCAGGAAATAGAGCATGTCAGGAAATCAAGCGTGTCAGGAAATAGAGCATGTCAGGAAATAGGAAATAGAGCGTGTCAACTGAACATGTCAGGAAAAAGAGCATGTCAGGAAATAGAGCGTGTCAGGAAATAGGAAATAGAGCATGTCAGGAAATAGGAAATAGAGTGTGTCAGGAAATAGAGCATGTCAGGAAATCAAGCGTGTCAGGAAATAGAGCATGCCAATAGAGCATGTCAGGAAATCAAAGCGTGTCAGGAAATAGAGCATGTCAGGAAATCAAGCGTGTCAGGAAATAGAGCATGCCAATCAGGAAATCAAAGCGTGTCAGGAAATAGAGCATGCCAATAGAGCATGTCAGGAACTAGAGCATGTCAGGAAACAGAGCATGAATTCCTTTTCAAGTTAAACAACAAGATATCCCAGCATGGTTTCGTGATGCATTGTGGCTACAAGGAAGAATTCGTGGTCCCACCTGACTAACTGTCAACCTGCATAACAGCTTTATTTGCAACGAATTGCTGCGGCATTTTACAGGTCAGTCAGTTTGCCTCATGCTTGCATTCAATACAAACTAAAACATTCGAAAAGACTTTTTGTTCACACTTACATCTACATTCTTCTGTTCGATGTTTTATATCGATTTTCGTCATTACACTGCACTACTTGTTTTATGTTCACATCCGAAAAATAATGTGCCGCTGCAATGCGTTTTAAGTAGCTGCTTCCTACAGACTGGGTTATGGAACGTTTTTCTAATAACCATGCGGTAACGCTTCAGACTTATAAAATAGGTTCCGGTTGCGATCCTTGTCGGAGACACTGGGAAATAATTATCTAGATAAAATTTACAATGTCAGTAAATGTCTTATCCGAATACGGAATTAATGTAAGGGAACAGGACGCGTATTTCAAAGGTTGTTTTCGTGCTTAAACAAAAACACAACATATTGTAAATTATTTTTTATGAATAAACCCACGCTATATTTTTAACGATGATTTAATAATTCTGTACCTGTGATTGTTAGTAATTACCTGTCAGATCGAGTAATTATCTTATACGTCAACAGTATAGGCGGTCATCCCTGCACGTCCACCTGATTAAGATGAGTGACCGCAGCAAAGAAACCAAAGCTTACGTGACCTATACAACTTTTTCTTTCCCTTGGTCACTTTTGACTATGAAGATGTAGGCTTCAGATTATTCGGTGTCACGACATCTGATGAATTTGATATACTGAGCCATCGCCATTATACAAACAGCGTTTAGATAAGAGAGTAGGTATATTACCACAGTGATTGAACAAAAATTACATGAGTGAATACAAATACAAATTTTGAATTAGATACAGTTTGGAGAAGTAATGAATTAACTGCATCATACAGCTGTTTCAACATTTTAGGATTCGTCAATGACGTCATCGAGCAAATAACGTGAAGCACAGGCGGCGGCCGACAACAATCAAGGTTTATCAAAAGGATTGACCGTCTTTTTCTGCTTCATCGACGACATCCGACATGTAAGTCTTGGTAAATTCAATCAAGTAATGTCAGGCTCTCAAATTAGAACATGGTATACAACAACGTAACCAACAGGCGAACCCAGAAGCATTAAACGCGTCCAGCTTCTTATCGCACAAAGAAATGAAATACTTCTCAATGATATCACTATGACGACCGTAAATCTCCCGATAATTTTTCATCGGCCTGCATCTCTCTAAACCCTGTATCGTGAGTTTGTCTGTCAGCTGTCGACACCTTGCACTTGAAAAAATGTAAAATTGGCATCGGGTCCTTAAATATTGAATTAACTAGAATAAATAGCAATGGACTGCAGAAATGTTGGCAGCGAGGAATGGAAAATTCACAAAAAAGGAATCAACACAAATATATTGTATTCGTTATTGCAGTTTTCCTTCTGTTACCGTATAACGACAAGGCTTACGATGTGTACCGAGGACGTGGTCACCTACAGGTCACCCACGGGTCATTGCAAATGTCACACTGTAAAGCTGGGCAATAGAGCACAGAGCCCAGTAAGGCCGCATTATACTGGCAATTACCAAACGCTATCGAGCAAAGCATGTAATATGTACATGGGATAGTCAGATTCAACGCTGTTCTATTTTTACGTGGTGTGAAGTAATTTATCATCTTGTTATAGATGATAACATAAAAAAGGGATGTTAGGAAATGAAAATGTGGATGAAATTCGAAATAATAGAAATCTACTTGATAACATTATTTGAAACATAAAATGAAGGTTGTGAAGAAATGCTTACTTTTGATCCATATGTTGAAATTCATGTGAATGTCAGTTAAATGCTGAAACCCATTGCTCTAGTACCGTGAGATGTATTGCTTTTTCCCTTTGGACGTTTACTATGAAATGTTGGTAAAATTCTCAAGGGCTATATCTAAGACGATATGTGATTAGAAAGCAAATAACCCGTACGCTTTACTATGACTGATGACGCAGAGTGAACACAGTATCACACAATACGATTTCATTCATTGGTAAACCCGATTTCATAGTGAGAAAAACGGTCGCAAGGACACTAACATTGTATCAACAGAGCCCCTTGTTAAGTTCTATGTGGATAAATCTCCGACACAATAGATGTTTCTGTAAAATTTAACTCAATTTGATAGTATGTGTTTCGGCAAGTATTTTATCACTGAAAGCAACCACAGAATCGTATCCAAAAGATATGGAACTTTGTGACGTCATTATGACGCAATAATCAAGTGCTTCTGGAGTAAAAGTTTGGATCGACTTCATTCTTTGCCCTGCTAGGTCAAATGGACATTCGATATCGTCTCAAAATATGGTCCAACATCATTCATCTGTCAGAGGGATATTTCATGTTTAGTGCAAGCACTAGTCGTATTGCACATTATTATATAATGTTAAACCTATGTATGTAATTGCAAGACAAAGACACTACATCCCTGACCGGAGACAAGTGTGATTTAATATATAATCAACCGGCGCATTACATTTTAATGTCATATTTATGTACACAGAGACGGTAACAGACCAGCGGCAAACTCACTGTTTGCACTGTCGACATAGACGAGTAACATAAAAAAAATACCAACATTGCAACATGATTATAATTCAAACTCGAATTCGATAAAACTAGTGTAAAATATGAACAAAAGAAAGATTTACACGGTAACGATCAACAACTATAACAGAAATAAAAAAAAAAGTAACTAAATAACGATATTACTGTGTAAACAACAAGCTGATGATATGGTATCTAATATCGTAAATACAGAGATAATAACTGATGGACGTCAATCTGATGAATAAATTCTAGTACCAATGTCGTAAGGTGTACCTTTTAGCAGACATCTTGCACTGTCCAAAATCATCAATGCGAACATTTTAACAAAAACATAATCAAACCTCAAAGTCATTAAAACTAGGGAAAACATGAACAAAAAAAAATATTTACACGGAAACCCCTTAAAAAGTACACGGGGAATAAGACCAGGTGTTCCGGAAGAGTAATCGTCTTCTGCTGCATCGACAACACATGCCATGCCTTGGTCAATCAAAGTAATGTCACGTTCTCAAATGAGAACGAGGTATACAACAAAAGTAATATAGCTGATGTGTTACTCGACAGATGACGTCATCATTTTATATATATAGGTAATGCATATATCCCTCTTTTGTAATAATATGAATGATTTAATGACATAATTTCACAGAAAAGCGTATCATACAGCGCGCTAAAAATAAACAAACAATAACTAAATAAATGATACCATAGGCATATTAATGTGAAAGAATGCCCAAGTGATTAACGAGCTGAGCTTCGTTGGTATTTTGATCGTCTACTTATTCAGCGAAACTGGTTAAAGGTATGTAGAAGAAGTACAAATGCTACAAACCTGGCACAATTTCACAGGAAAAAATACAATATAGCGCGCTAAAAATAGATATGTAATTGCAATACCTATGTGGGAGAAAGCCCTGGAATACTTGGAGGAAACTCAAGTGAACATTCTAATCATACAAGAACATATCTGGAAAATATAATGATTACAGCAGATTTTAGTTGGCGTGATGAAATACATTGGAGGTAGTTTTCTATATCAGGAATGATCTCAGGAACAAAGGACAAAATAAATTGTTTTACACGATGACGCCGTAATATCATGCAAGAATTATTGTATATCTAAGGTATCATTGAGTCCTAGATTTATTCCAAATCATGTATAATTCTCTTCACGATCGGAGAACTTCGTAGTAAAGCGACTCATTGTCACATTCTTCATCTTTATATAAAAGACAATTACGTATTAATTTGGTAAAGTCAATGATTTCGAATAAGATTTAAACTAAAAAAATTAAATCTATTTTTAAACAAGATTTAGAGGTACACTAATACACGACAGGTGGAAAGAAGCATGAACGCTTCTGACGCGTAATCAACTTCCGTTTGTCCTCATTCATGTCTTGGTTTTATATTATTCCCTAGAACTGTGCAAATTGTCTATGTCATCCATTTCCATCTTGCCACCAGCGTCAATAACAACCTTATCTTCCTCGCCGTTTTCTACGATTAACCTGCAATGGTATGCCACTGTCAGTGTACTGATTAACCTTGCCGTAATGAATCTTATGCTGGTTCTGTCCATTGACCAAGTCACTGACCTTTACGTCAAATTGTTTGATTCGCTCTAATGATAAGGATATATAAGTTCCGGTTGAATTCCGAACCACCGAAATAATTGATAGTATGTGTTCTGTATATAGTTGCTATGATATTTTTATATATCATGCCTTGTATTCTATAAATTGGCCTGAAATTATACTATTTTCATTTTAAGATGTTTTCATTTCCATTAGTTCTTGTTTAGTGTTTATTGTAAATTATCAGAATATAAACATATATGGACGTCCATCAGGCGTGAATTGTTTTCTTTATCTACTGTCCAACTACCATGTTTTCTTCGTCCGAATTCATCTGTTACTATTAACTCTACTCCGAGGAAGTCATATAACTTCAGTGTATTGGTATTTTTTGAAAATGGGTAAAATAATTAGGTTTTCGGAAATGATTGGAGCACATCATCCTCTTATCGCTGAGGGTTCTCTGACTTCATGTTCACAGTTGTTGTCTATTATTTACCACATAACATTGTTATGTGGTGCTATTCATCCCAATGCTGGTTCTCACAATGATATCATTTCTAATATCCACAGTTTATCTCATATCATTCTATGCTCATTAAGACATTAAGGAAAATAACTTGATGGAAACTCTATGATATTTTGTATGCTACTGAACCTCATCTGACATCGCTTGGAAATTAAGGAAACCTCTTCAGGAAGGGTAGAAATACCTTAAGTGACGATCTAAACCTAATCAGAATATCGTGTATAGATCTTGAGTGTAATGATTTGGAGTAACGAAGGTGTAGAAGTAGCCACTCAAAACAAGTAGAGGTTTCTTAACTATAGACCTGTTAGAATTCACTTGCTGATTTTGTGAAAACATCACGATGTAATTGACTGACACAGAGAAGTTATTCTGGTGGAAGATATTTATCAAAACATAGCAAACCTTTATCTCTATTATCTTCATTGGCTTTTTATGAAAAAAAGGATTACACAATACTATAACTGAACCTCCTACCTTCCTGTAGCGACCACTGTTCAATCAGTGCTAATTTAGATTTAAAATCTTTTAAGAAGCATGCATACAGAAAAACAACTCTTCTATATTTCCAAAATACTAATTTTGACAGAGTGATTTTTTTCTTAATGTGACATCACTTTTAATTAATTTCAAGCAGGTAATGGCCCATTTGTACCTAATACTATCCTGTAACAATTAGCACTTACGATAAAGTCTGGATGACTTTTAAATAGACTAAAAACAAGACAGAGAAATCGTCAGTATTCCACAGTTAAGCCAATTAGCACAATAACCCCATAGAATACATTTAGAACTATTCGAAATGAAGTAATTACTTTAATCAACAAGGCCAAATAATAAAAAGATATCACAATTAGAATCCTCTCTTATTGTTAAAAATATCTAATCTACAGAATAAATGTTATTCTGACTGTCATTGGTAATTGGCGTTATCTAATAATTCCTATGTATAAAGCTGAGTCTTTCAATAATTACATAACATTTATCTCTGTAATAGGAAGTAATGCTGATGGTTTACCTCCAGTCTGTCCTCAATCAATACATAATTTTTCTTTTATTGACATAACTGAACCTGATATAATTGATCTACTCAGCTTCTAAATTCTTACAAACCAGCAGATCTTGATACCATTCCTCCCAAATTCATCACGGAAGTCTCTAAATATCTTGTTAAATGGTATGTCAGAATCTCTAGTCCCCACGAGTTTGATGGATCCTCATTCACCTTTCTTGGACAGTCGCGGTGTAGGTTTCCATACTTTTACACGGATAGCGTTCCGCTTCGATAACCTGTAAATGATTTTGGATGGTTAAGAGTCGGTAGGGGATAATAACTGACCACGTTTTCTTTTTGCTTCTTCAGTATCAAACTTGTTCTCGACATTTTTCATCAGAGTAACAAGCTTTCTAATCATTCCTTTAAGTAAAACTCTAACTCAGTGAATATTTCAGTGATCGCAACTGTCACAAGCTTCATTCTCTGCAAAAGTTACGCTCCGCATTTGCAAACTTGGATTGTTTTTCCTGGTGATAGAATGCCTGACATGTTGCCTGACATAAAACTGAGTGCCTTGCTCAAAGCTCTACTGACTGCCTCCATGTATTCACATGCCAGTAGAAAAAACGCTTAATGTATGTATTTGTCATTACATTTATTACTCCGTTGATTTGTATTGCTAGATATTAATAGAAAATGGATTGATATAAGTATGGTAACTTGTGCTGGATCCCATTGTATATATTTGATGCAAATAAAATTAATTTAAATAAAAACCATTATAATCACACCATACATGCTAAACTATTATAAACTTATTGTAAACGTTCGGTGATCTTTTGAACATATCTTAAAGTCTGGACATTATCAACACACCGTTAAATGTGAATAGAATTAACTATGCTAATTTTATAACAGGGCATTTTTGCCTGTTGGTTCCGTTGTTGCGTGTCTTGTTCTCATTTGAGAACGTGACATTACCATGGCTGGTGTCGCCGATAAAGAAGAAGACGCCTGCTCTTTTGGAACATCTGGTCTTATTCTCCTTGTACTTTTTCATGAGTCTCCATGCAAATCTTTCTTTCGTTTTTATAAGAATATTAAGTACTGAATTTGGTTTTTCAAGATGATTAATCAAAATTTCCTTATGTATATTCTAAACGGATTTTGAAATAAATTTCGTCGCGAAGTGCTATAAAACTAACACTAAACCTTTCGTCGTCGTCTGAGATGTGGCCGATAAAGTACATAGACCAATTACTACAATATCAATTACGTTAAAAACATAGATGGATGTAGAATTTCATTTGATGATTTTATTCCTCGGAAAAATCATACGCAACGTCTAGAACATTTTATTTGAGAAATTTGTTACTTAATGAGTCTTTGCACTCGCTTGTTCGTCGATACCAAACAAACGCTCGAAATACCAATGATTTGTATGGTACTGAAATTAAGGGGCCTAATTTTGTGCTTTCAAATAAGTTTAAAATTCTTGAATGTTTTGCCTAAATAGATGCTTTAGATTCGTGTTCTGTCGCATTGACAAGTGGGCCACAAATAAATCCTACACTATAGTCTAATCATATAAACAGTGATTTCATTGAAATTTGTAACATACATTTCCTTTTCCATCTCATCATTCTGAATCTCTGATAGTATTAAATTAATATAACAGTTCTATAATATGACTTTGCTGAAGGATGATTTTCCTTCTATTTTTTGTTTTTTTTTTTTTTTTTGTTTTGTTTTTTTGTTTTTTGGTTTTTTTTGGGTTTTTTTTTTATATGTTGGCATCTGAAAAAAACTATTCGTAAACGTTGATGATAAATTCCTGCAGGAACTACTTTTTTTCGTTCATTTAATAAAAACTGTCCATAAATATTATTTTCGCGTATAAGTTTAAGCTGAACCGTTAATATTTCGGTTCACAATAAGTTAATTTCAGAACTTGAAATCAAAGATACAACAAGGACAGCATTCACTCAAACTGTATGGTATGATAAATGTGATGGTTTCAATTGCCCTTTGTGGATTTATCATTTCTTGGTAGCAATATTCCCGCATCTCCAACCTACTTTATTTACATGTCACAGTTCATTCGATATTCAAGGGTCTATTCCCATTTGCATGATTGCCGTGCAAGAAGTCATCAACTGACAGACAAACTCGTAACAAAAGGGTTCAAATGATTCAAGTGAATGAAAATATGGGGAAGTTTTAACGGTCGTCATAGTGATTTCATTTAGAAATATTCTGTTTCTTTGGGTGACATGAAGCTGCACATATCTGATGCTCGTTAGTTTGCCTGTTACTTCCGCTGTTGTATACCTTGTTATCATTTGAGAACCTATACTTGGAATGACTAAGGTGTCGTCGTTTAATGGAATTTGAATGTTGCCATGCTGGTATTTGCTTGATGTTCTTTTTATATCAATAAATTAATAAAGTAGCCCACCAAGGGTAATCTAAGTAAGTACAATGCCATCTAGATGATCAGGTGAGCACGATGAAGACCAGTTAGAGGGTCAAGTACACGTCAGATACTCTAAACCACAGAAGGCATAACCACTTAGAAATCGATTCACAATTTAAAGCGGTAACCAAATTACTCATTCAAATGGGATAATACTCTTTATGGAGGGGCGGGGGACATATAATTTCGTGTAATTCTTGTGTTAAGAACAAAACCATCCTTTGATCCGCAAAATCCAGAAACTATACCTGTTGGGAACATCGACGGTAGATTTTATCTCACAAAACCATCCTTTGATCCGCAAAACCCAGAAACTATTCCTGTTGGGAACATCGACGGTAGATTTTATCTCACAATATATCTTTAGTATGCTAGACCGCTTTGTGTATATTTTAACTCAATATATTGGTAAGTTAGACATTGGGTTCGTCTTCTGGTATACTTGATAGTCTCTGTTCTAGTAAACGGTTATAAACAAAACCAAGTATAAAATTTAATTTAGAACATTTATCTATACAACACAACAGGCTTTATACAAAATATGTACAATTTCATACGTCTCTCACTCTGTATGGTAAATTAAACCATGATACATATCACCACAGCAACAGAACCAAAAGGAATCTCTTGTCGATTGTTAGCAAATTCCGGTAAATACTAAATGAATAAACAAAACAACCAATAAAACTGATGATTTCTCACAAAATACGATAACAATAAGAATATTGGCGAATATTGGAGACTAGGAGACTCGGGAGAAGGGTAAGATCACTCTCAACCAGTCACAAGACGTGATGGAGTAACGTCTCTAGATTTTACTTGTAGATCTGATTACATACATGTTTTCAATGAAAGCAGAGAGATCCGAATGTAAAATAAATATGGCGTTCTACAATATAACAGGCAGTAAATTGATAGTTTACAGCTGTCAGTTATTAGAAATATGAAACCTACCAGGATAAATGTCAGGGCAAACTAATGACAGGAGTCAGCCTTCTTGATCAGGATAAGGATTTTTATATTACATTGTTTTAGAAAACTGGGCCATCACTAGACGTCTATGGTATCGACAGTATATTACATCGTAATTGCAACCACTCGTAATATGTCCCTAGACTTTAACGGTCTAGGTTAACACATATATGCAAAAACTAAAGTTAATTTCATCCTTAAAATAAATATATTTACAACTGTACAAGTATTACTAGCTATACAAATCATATTGAAAAGACTTGTTTCTCACAATCGTTCATAAACATGCGGACTCTAACTTATTCTATGTACATATTGGTCATTACAAGTGTTAAGGTGTTCTTACAGAACAAATATCTTTTTAGAGTGAAAATTGGTTAAAAAGTCTAAAAAGTTCTTTAAAATCCACATACCAATAATTGTTTCTTTTCCAGATGACTGTAACCTTAACTAAGAATAGTAAGGATCTTCTACAAAGGTGTGATCGATCAGCTAGACGAGCCAGCAATAACACGCTGTATATATGCTTTTTTTGAGATGTTTAGGAATTCAGTTAATCAGTGATGTTAGTATCCTTACCAATAATATGCAGTAGTATAATGCTGGAGCATTATCAGTCAGTATATCCTAGCATGATGTGTAGGCGAGGTTTCCTTCCTTATCAAGCCCAGTTCCTTTTGTATACAGGAAATACAATAATGTTAGCAGACCACGAGCAAGTTGTTTGTCTTATCTGAATGTACAATAACAAACCTGCCATGTAAATCGGGATATGTGGATTAAACACCGGAGGCAAAAGGAAAACAAGCATGTGTTTAGTTTTCATTTTATTGGTGAAGCTGCTGATTGTTTAAAAGATTAATGGGAAAAATGGATTCATTCGAAAGCTGTCATCACCAAGTCCGTGGTAACTTTTATTACTGGTTTGTTTAAAACATTGACGAGGATAATAAATTGATCGGAATTAAGTAGAAACATGGCGTTTTCCTGGCTGAAGTTCTGATATTATCCTCACATACGTCGTCATTGATAAATATTGATATAAAGTTACAAATGCTCGAACAGAACACGTCACACGAAGTTTACTTAATATTGAAGACAAAAAATAACCTCCTTGGTTTTAAACGATGTTACATGCACTGTATTCTGATAAAACTTTCTCTATTTAAACTGTTTTCAAATGCAATTCCAGAGATTATGTATCGCACGAAGAAAGTATTTGTTATGTCAAATACTTTCCCTGAGGACATGAACCTGAAATTGTTTAGTGTGTAAAACATTATCAATACAAACACTAAACTATGATGATGAATACGTCTGTCGTACATATGACTATTGTGATATGTTTGAACGATATTTACCTTACACAGATTGCCTAAATTCTGTTGTTGATGGCGTACAGGCGTTTGAAAATGTCAAAATAACTATGGCAACTGTGATAAGTACATTATACATAGGGATATAGTGCACATGTTTATTTTTCATGCTATGATTATTTGGCTGAAAATGATTGTTTATACTTTCACTGATTGCTTCATGTTCCTGTCGTAAGACAATAAAGGATGACCGTAATCATACATATAAATTACAGAATGACACAAATCATATGACACTTAAAATGATGAGACATGGTTGAATGGGAGACAACAACGAGGTCACAGTTGCTATAACAATGTATCACATTTTACTCCGTTTCATTGCTACCAGAAATAAAAAATAATACCGACATATGAATCGAATCGTAAAATCAAATTTAATGAAACTTGTGTAAAATAAAGAACAGAAGAAAATCAGGGTATATACAGGGTTACTTTGTATAAAATAAAAACAGTAAAGATGACTTTGTTGTAGGCGTTTTGGCTGCTGGCCCAGTTAAGATGACGTCGGTGATGATGTCACGACTGATGGACCAGTTAAGATGACGCCGGTGATGATGTCACGACTGATGAACAAGTTAAGATGACGCCGGTGATGATGTCACGACTGATGAACAAGTTAAGATGACGCCGGTGATGATGTCACGACTGATGAACAAGTTAAGATGACGCCGGTGATGATGTCACGACTGATGAACAAGTTAAGATGACGCCGGTGATGATGTCACGACTGATGAACAAGTTAAGATGACGCCGGTGATGATGTCACGACTGATGAACTAGTTAAGATGACGCCGGTGATGATGTCACGACTGATGAACAAGTTAAGATGACGCCGGTGATGATGTCACGACTGATGGACCATTTAAGATGACGCCGGTGATGATGTCACGACTGATGGACCAGTTAAGATGACGCCGGTGATGATGTCACGACTGGTGGACCAGTTAAGATGACGCCGGTGATAATGTCACGACTGGTGGACCAGTTAAGATGACGCCGGTGATGACGTCACGACTGATGGACCAGTTAAGATGACGCCGGTGATGATGTCACGACTGATGGACCAGTTAAGATGACGTCGGTGATGTCACGACTGATGGACCAGTTAAGATGACACCGGTGATGATGTCACGACTGATGGACTAGTTAAGGTAGCGGTTGTGACGACATCGTGATTGAGGGTTTGAAGTTTTGGCTTTAATGCGACGAGGCATATGATAACGAATGTCGGATGTTGGCTTCAGACAAAATTTAGCAAATTTCCATTGATTGTCAAAATTTCCTTTTTGAGCCCCGCCCCTCCGGCCCTTAGGAGCCGAGAACCAATGGTTATATATACGGTTTCTCTTTCTCCAAGGATGGTCCTTTGAGCCGAGAGTATCGTAAATACCTCAGGAATCTTGTACTTTTATCGGTAGTGTTGTGAGATATTGCAATCGGCATTTAGCTTAAGTCCGAATAGATTGTAGATGTAGCAGAATAAGAATAAATAATTTGAAGCATTGAAAATGAATGGACTGCTCACCAGTCTATTTAATATTTAATGGTTGATTATTCATTATTATTATTCATTATATTGCAGAATGTTGCTGGTAACTTTATCCTGGATACACGGAAATATTCACCCAGGGTTATAATCTTCCCCCTTAACATACATTCTTCTATATAGTGTTAAAATCGCCCTTACGGCACATGAATGCATCATTCATTATGCATTGCTATGTCTTTGCCTTGTTGACAAAAGGACGAAAACTGTTTTCCGTATACGATGTTTTCGTCCTGTCATAAATAATCTGTTTTACCAAGTTCTAAACCTCTCAAACGGCTAAAGCAAACCATTGACACATTTAGGTCAAACAGTTTAAGGCTGGTATGGGTTATTCATTATTTGACGGTTGGGATATCGTATCCTCAATTTATACAGAAAAAAAATCCTTACACACTTTTTTCTGAGATACAGAATTAGTTGTTCGTGCATTTGGTGTCGTGTTGTCAACTTAACATTGATCTTAAACGCCATATTGGTTCATAGCATGCGATTGTGTTGTCAAGCGGGAAAACGAAATGCGAAAATAATAGCAGTTTAGGCAAAACATCCCATCAACAAATTCTTTCTTTCTCTTTTTCGTTTTGTTTTTGCGAAATTGGAGAATATGAATCAGTTTCGTGTCGTAATTCCAGTGTTTGTAGGTCAAATGGTTTTTATGTAGAAGTTTCAGTTTCTGGCGAAATGAAAGCCTCTTTTCCGGTACCATTTATAGTGATGCTCGTGTACTTAAACCATATAACTTTTCATGAGTATATCAGAGATACATATTACCACAACAAAACACATTCAGACAATCTCTTCAAACATTGTTCAGAGATATATACGGGAATATCTCGACATATCTGTAAATATTCTGAGAGGTAAGAAAAAAAATCCAGTTGATTCGCCCTTCTAGGAATTTCGTTTGGACGGAGGTACAATTTCCCATAGTAACTATGGTCCCAATAGTTATCTCACTGAGAAATATTCTATATCTTTGTGTGACATGAAGCTGGACGCATTTGATGTTCGTTAGTTTGCCTAATGTTTCCTTTGTTGTATACCTTGTTCTCATTTGAGAACGTGACATTACTTACTTTGATATGCTAAGGTTAACATGGAGGGTGTCGTCGATGAAGCAAAAGACGCTTACTCATCCGGAACACCTGCGCTCGTATTCATGAAACCATTCTCATGCTCAAGCATGAATTTTGTGCTCAAGTCTTATGCATTGTTTAAGTTTAAAATCAATAAATAAGGCTGATTTTGCCAAAGATTTTTTTTACAAATTTGAAAGGACTTCAAGTCAAAGCTTTATTCAATGTTTATATTTGACATTTGTATCATTTCATATGATTCAGGCGAGTTATTAAAAGTTTGCTTAAACACAAAATCTATGTTTGAGCATGAGAATGGTTTCATGAATACGGGCCCTGGTCTTATTGTCCTTGTACTTTTTCACGCGTCTCCTTGTAAATCTTTCTTTTGTTTATATTTTGCCCCTAGTTTTATGGAAAATGAGTTTGTTTATGTTGCCATGTTGGTATTATATGAGTAATCGATAAGCCTAGCTTTACTAAGGTTGATATGGCCTAATGTTCTATCAACAACAGTGGCCATTTAAGGACGGCCTCCTTACGTATGCAACGAGAGTGCATTTGTTGGGTAGTCATCAATTGAAATATATATCTCCAAATGTGGGGGGCTGCGTTTTTAAATCTCCTTTTTGTTGTAAAGGTATACAGAATAACCTTCATTTTTTGTGTGTAGATTAATAAGGATTTAGGCTAAGGCCACACAACAAAGTAGATTAAACGAGTAGCATCAACAATTTAATTAATAAACACTTTTATAACTATAAAAGACATCAAACTTTCACTTGATAAAACTGGAGGTATAAAAATACTGGTTTCAATGGAATATAAGGTTATATTTAAACATTTCAGTCTGCTTTAAAATCTTTAAACTGTTGGTTAATGATAATCATGAAGCGAACAAGCTTCACCGGATTCGTGTCATTTTGGTTCGAGACAGAAAGTGGCTCGCCAGATACTCGCCAGATGCTCGCCACATTTTTTTTTCACCCTCGCCAAAATATAGCTGGTATTCTAAGACACTGGCCATGTAATCTTTCTATATATATATGTGTATAATATAATGTATGCATGTATTTGCTACTTCCATCATGTTTGAATCCTTCTTCTTTAAAGGTGTAGGTCCATGAACGGTCGATACATATAACATAAACAAAATAATCAAATTCGGAATGTCAATAAACATCAGGTTGTTCTATATCTAATTTTGTCAATTTATTCTGGTCTACAATTATCTACTACCGGTTAGGTAGAACAAATTCTCCTTTCTGGAGAAGTTATCAGAACTTCCCATTTATATCAATAGGATTCTTTTCAAGTATTTCTTAAATGTTCGCATGTCCTACGTTTCCTCCTAAGCAATGCGCTGTCTGTCCCTGTCTTTATCTTAGTCTGTCGATCTCTTAGTCACTCCTGCGATGAGCCCTGCCCTAACATCTAACCAGTGTGTTGAACTTTGATCTTGACGAATTTTACTTTCACGAATTAACAGTCTCTTCTCCAGCACCTTATGTTTTATCTATTTCAACATAGAACATTGCATCTCTCGTTTAGAATTGAGTTCGTTTTGAGTATTTAAAACAATTCCTTGCTTTTAATGTGTTCCTTTGAAAAAAAAAAGCATTAACTTATGGGCTTGTATACATCCCCATCCAGATGTTGACCTTTCTTTCGGTCACTTTGATTTTTTCTTTAGTTGCCTCCCAGGATTCAAAATTTAGGCCCTCATCATCCTTGACGAGTCCTAGAAGGATGAAACAGCTGCCTGATGCAGTTTACTTGTTCTACTGTATCTTACTATAAATCTGTATGAAAATTGTGTTTCTTTTTGTATAAGCTTTATCTTTATTCAGACATTCATAACAAGAGGTTGACGTTATGCTGATTTTTTTTCCTGTTCGCGGACTCCAAAATAATTGCTCCTCGAGGAAATATAGTTCCAAACCTCATCGGATATAACACGGATTTTATCATCCCTGATTCATCTCAGTCTCTGTTGGAAATTGAAACAATGTCGTCAACAAGAATGACGTATCGGGTAACCTTTTTTTGAAGAAGAGTCGATTTTCAAATAGGGAGTATAGATTGGTACATCTTTATCCGTAAGGAAGGGTGTGTTATGTATAAATGTTGTGTATTAATCTAAATTCAGATGTGCTGTGTTTACATGCATTGTATCATATTGATTGCTTACATAAATAACTGTTTATAATTATTTGTTACAATATATGTAGATAGTGCTAGGCAGGTTTTCTAGAAAGCTCGGTTACTAGAATGACCTGTGTTTTTTCCGGAAGTTTCTGAATCTAGAAAGCTCGGTTATTAGAATTACCTGGGTGTTTCCGGAGGTTTCTAGAGACACATTTAAACAAGCTAGGTACCTGCTAGTCTAGAATCATCTAGAAAAGAACTTTCTAGAAATCTTCAGTGTATATAATCATGATGGAACTGAGCCTGAGCAGCCTTTTTGAAGTATTGACGCCATGAGTGAGCTTACTCTGAAACTTCAGTCTGTGAAGTGTGGACTTTTACAGTGATTTAGTGATAGTGCCTTGTAGACTTGCACTTTTCTGGACAATATATTGTGAATTCTTCTGGATTTGGAGGATTTCCACCGAAAGATAAGTTCTGACTTTTGATCAATTGGTCTAGCTCTGTACACCATCGCAGTATTTGTCATTCAACTGTATAGAATTGATTTGTTGTTATTAAATTGTTGAATTTTAACCAAGCTGTTGGGCTTCATTTGCTGTACGTTAATTCCGTAATGTAACAGTGATGGATATTGTAATTAAGGCCCGAAACCTATACTGGTCTCTTTTTCACTTTCTGATATTCATCTACATTGGTGTTTATATCTTTATCCTCAATTATAAGCGGCTAATTTAACATTATTCTATCTCATTTCATACTAATGATGTTATGAGTTGTACCCTTTATCTGCTCATTTTTGGAGGTTTTTTTTTAGTTTTTATTTTTAGGTTTTTTATCTTATTTTTTATTTTTTCTATACTTCAGCTTAACTTCTTCATCTGTGTTATTTGTATCGATCACCTCGTCATTTGGTAGATTTATGAACTCTTCCAAAAATCTGACCCACGAAATAAACAAATAATCATTTTCATGTAGCCCCTTGAAGAAAACACTATCAAATTGTGAAAATTAATCTTCGTATCGTTATCAGTGTCCCATGAAAAGTGGGTCGAAATTGATGCTATCAGTTTGTGGCGTTTCCCTATTAGGAAAAGTGTTATAGCATTATCTGTCTGTCCAACCCATTGTAAGATAAAGTCGTTCTCTCCCTACCGACCACGGGGTAACTTCGAGAAGCATGTGAGGAATACCTCTCCAGTATAACAGGGTAAAATCACTCAAATGTAAGAACAAGCATGATATGCGTTCATACGACCAATACAGGAAGACCAGAATAAGGCGAAATTATGTATTGTGGGATGTAAGACGGAATCAATTAAATGGATACATCAAGCCTCATCCCTTCGGCCCCTTTCTTTCACGCGACCTTGAATATGTGGACTAGAAGAGAAGATTGACGACTTCTAATAAATCAGAAGAAAGCGGGAACGTCTCCTTAAACTTATTTGCAGACTTAGTACACACTGTTTCAACCGCATGGTACAGGTCGCCAAAACCTCGACGTTGTTCCGTGAGACAATACCTTAAGAATGAATCCCGAATACGGCAAAACAGGTAACTAGCTAACCAATTATAATCATCCGTAAACAGATCTCACTTGACCTAAACTGATGTAAGGATGTGAAAACTCAGGCGAACAAACATGCTCGATTCTACCCAAATAGCCGAGTCATCGCTGTCCTGTTGACAATACAACAGAAGGAAGTCACAGGAAAAGACTTGATGTTTCACAGGGCTAATTAGGAAGACCGGATAGAGTTGCCATCATTAGAACCTACAATTACAAGCGGAAAAGATTTCAAACAGAAGCTAATGATTATAAAAAAAATCTATGTTGAACACCAACGAAATGGGAGAAGATATATCATCACACGAAATAAAGACCTCTTGTTATCGTTCGAGGCCAGCCAGTGCATTGAAACCTAGTACTCCTAGGCAACCAGTTGAGGACCGGAGAGCTATTGATGATGGTATCCTTATTCGTTCCCAGCCAGGGCAATCGTACGTGCATCCTGGTACTACTCAGCTGAGGAACGGAGAGTTGGAGAGGATAGCCTTGTTCGGATCTGGCCATGGCTATTGTACGGGAAACTTTGTGCTCCTGGGCAACCAGTTGAGGGCACTATTGAGGGAAACTCACTCAGGCCCAGTCAGGACAATCGAATGTGCCTCTGGGTACCTCGTTGAGGAACGTAGGGCCAAAGAGGGTAACTTCGGTGCAATGCAATGTGCCTCCTAATACCCCTAGGTTCCTTCTAGTGCTTTTGATTGATCTACCTAAGCAACAGAGATAGGACAGAGAAGATAGGATAGTGAACTTTCTGTTCTGTCATAGAATTTTGGTAAAAGGCTGGTCAATAAACTTACTTATGACAACTTTGTAGGAATAATTTATAAATTTGATATTATTTGTATGACCGAATGCTGGATGACAGATACTGATGTTATTGGACTAGATGGAAACTGTGCATATGATATATGAGCTATTTAAAAAATGTATTTTGTTTAGTTTAAAAAATTGTGTATTGTATATTTTGTGTAAAACTTAACTATGATAAAAAGCCCGTATTTTGCTATTTCCCACAAGAAATAGTGGGTTTGTTTTTAAAACTATGATCTTGATACTTTTGGTACTCTTCAAGAGTCAAGCCGTTACACAAACAAATGTTATCGGAGACTTTAATGCTAGAACAAGGACCGGATTATATAGTAAGTGATGGCGTCAGCAATGACATGATAGAATGTATCTATTACAGTAAGGATTTAAATATTCGTAGTAACATTGCTAAAAATGTGACACAATTGGTAAAAAACTATTGTGTAAAATTACAAGTATGCGTATCGTTAATGGTCGTCAAACAGGTGACAAAGACGGAATGTTTAACATAGAAACAATGGAGTAAGTCTTATCTATTATCTATCACTTGACTGTAATTATATACTTAACATTATAAACTACAGTACGGGTGAGTTTAATATCCTTCCTGACCACTTATCCTTTGTCCGTCAATACCAGGACATGTAGCTAGAGTGTTACGGATGCCTAGAATGGAATTTTATGTACAAGTAAGTCATTAAAAAAAGTAAGATGGAATAGAGATAATGTAGATATGTAGTGGCCTTAATGTCATAGCTGGAAAACTCCTTGAAATATGTGATATGCCGTTGGGTACTCAAGAACTTAAAAGATGTATAGTAAAAAAAAATTTTTAGTGACATAAAGGATAATAGTTTTACCTGTGATGTTAAAATTACAAAGTACAACACATTATCCCTGACAACATAAGGTGGAGAGAGAGAGGACAACCCATGGTTTACCTTACTGTGACGTTAAAATTACAAAGTACAACACATTATCCCTGACAACATAAGGTGGAGAGAGAGAGAGGGACAAACTTGACAACCGTGTTAAAATTACAAAGTACCTTAGAGAGAGAGGACCCTAACTTTGACAACATAAGTGATGTTAAAATTACAAAGTACAACACATTATCCCTGACAACATAAGGTGGAGAGAGAGAGAGGAGAAACCGTTGTTTACCTTACTGTGACGTTAAAATTACAAAGTACAACACATTATCCCTGACAACATAAGGTGGAGAGAGAGAGGAGAAACCGTTGTTTACCTTACTGTGACGTTAAAATTACAAAGTACAACACATTATCCCCGACAACATAAGGTGGAGAGAGAGAGGACAAACCGCGGTTTACCTTACTTTGATATTAAAATTACAAAGTTCAACACATTATCCCCGACAACATAAGGTGGAGAGAGAGAGGACAAATTTGGTTTACCTAACTTTGATGTTAAAATTACAGAGTACAACACATTATCCCTGACAACATAAGGTGGAGAGAGAGAGGACAAACCGCGGTTTACCTTACTGTGATGTTAAAATTACAAAGTACAACTCATTATCCCCGACAACATAAGGTGGAGAGAGAGGACAAACCGCGGTTTACCTAACTTTGATGTTAAAATTACAAAGTACAACATTTTATCCCCGACACGTAAGGTGGAGAGAGAGGACAAACGTGGTTACCTAACTTTGATGTTAAAATTACAAAGCACATCATATTATCCCTGACAACATAAGGTGGAGAGAGAGAGAGGACAAACCGCGGTTTACTTACTGTGATGTTAAAATTACAAAGTACAACACATTATCCCTGACAACATAAGGTGGAGAGAGAGAGGACAAACCGTGGTTTACCTTACTGTGATGTTAAAATTACAAAGTACAACACATTATCCCTGACAACATAAGGCGGAGAGAGAGGACAAACCGTGGTTTACCTTACTGTGATGTTAAAATTACAAAGTACAACACATTATCCCTGACAACATTAGGTGGAGAGAGAGGACAAACCGTGGTTTACCTTACTGTGATGTTGAAATTACAAAGTACAACACATTATCCCCGACAAAATAAGGCAGAGAGAGAGGACAAACCGTGGTTTACCTTACTGTGACGTTAACATTACAAAGTACAACACATTATCCCTGACAACATAAGGCGGAGAGATATAGGACAAACCGTGGTTTACTGAAGAATGTAAAGCAATATGTAATGAGTATAAAAATGCACTGTTTAATTTTAATGTGTCTAAGTCCAGGGAGAATCACGTTGTTCTTATAAGTAGAAAACGGGCTTTAAAAAATTGATATAGACTCAAACGAAATTATCAACGACAGGAAGGTCATATTGTTGAGTTTCTTAGAAAGATCAAGCCGAAGTAGTTTTACAAATATTTTTCAAAATGTAAAAATAGAACATCCCAATCTAAAATTAGTTTCGATGAATGTTTAACATATCTTAAAGGTGTTGGCAGTAACACTGGTTATATTGATGCTACTACACAGAATTTACATGATGACGTAGATTTATCAATATTTGAAGAATTAGATAAATCATATACAAAACCGATAAAATCTGTAAGGGAATTGGTTTTTAAATGAACTTTTCATAGATTGTGAAGACATGTTAACCCCTTGTATCACGAAACGTTTAGGCCAAATATTTAAATCGGATCTGTTTCTGGGAGTGTGGTCATTTCGTTGTATTGTTCCTGTATACAACAAGACTAATATCAATGATGTTGATAGTCTTGTCAGCTTTATGGGCAAACTGCAGTTTTAAACAGAAGACGTGTACAATAGGAAAATGAGAATCCTAACATTACTGGTGCCGAGTTTGGTTCCAAAACGGGTCACTCAACTGTAGATGATATATTTGTAGTGCAGTCATTAATCAACAGACCTCTAAGTAGAAAGAAAAGGTTATACTGTTGTTTCGTTGATTACCAAAATGTTTTCGACATTTTAGATAGAAGGAAGATGTGGTGTAAACTCATTAAACATGGAATTCAAGCTAAATTGTTGAAGATTAAAATATCCTTGCACGAAAATGTTAAATCTTATGTTCAAAACAACTGTCGCACTTCAGAGAATAATTTTCTAACAGAACCGATCTCTTTCAAAGAGAAGTCTATATAATACAGTCTATTTGTCAATGACTGTGACAGAAACTTCACAAAAAGAAAATTGTCAACGAGTTGAAATAGGTATGATATCATTATTTTTACTTATGTACACAGAAAAAAAAACTGTTTTTATTGCAGAAACACCGCGTGCTCTACAATCTTAGTTAGGTGCTTTATGTTTACATAACAATGAATGGAAGCTGACCCTTAAAGTAGAGAAAAAGCAAGTTGAAGTTTTCAGGAATGATGGTATTGTAAAACATGACGCGAGATGGTTTTACAACAAAAGCAAAGTAGAAGTTTCAATTATCTTGGTATGCTTTTTAATATTAACGAAAATTGTTATAAAACTCAAAAGCAAGTAGCAGAAAAGGACAAAAACCTTTTCTTTTTTTTCATTAGCAAATAAATTAAAGGAACCCAAATTTGATACTGAAACATTATGTTCTGTATTCGACACCTATGTAAGTAGCGTATTGGGATATAAGAAGTATTGGGGTTTCATAAAGCCTTAGAAGTTGGAAAGGTTCTTAAACGTTTGTAAATATACATATAATGACATTGTATATTATGACTTAGGTAGACTTCCAATGTATATTGTTCGAGAAATGAAAATGTTGAAATACTTGGTTAAATTGAAAGAAACAGACAATAGTTTGTACATTATCTAATACTAAAGATATTGAGGACGTGTTTCACTTTATACTAAATTGTCCTACAGATTTACGGGAGATACCTGCAGCCATATCACTTTTATCGTCCTAGTGTATTTAAACTTGTTCAATTAATCAGTGTTAACAATGTGAAAGTTTTGTGTAATCTTGGTAAACATGTAGGCTTTACTTTTAAGAAGAGCTCTCAGTCTCTTAGGTAATATCACTGTATTGTGTTTATGGATGATGTGATTACGTTTAGTATAGCCGCTCTCCTGTACATCATTACTTTGTTTAACATGTTAATATGTATCAATATTGTATCTTACAAGTCGTATGGCATGGAACCTCCTGATATTTCTCCGCTAATACCAGATGTTGATAGCTTTAGGTTGGAAGATTCTACAGATACAGTTGTGGAAGGAATAAATCACATTCAGGGAATCTTACAGGGGCGATTTGTAAATTGCAAATTTTTGAATAGTTACTTGAACAAATTGTGTGTATCCACGCAGCTATGCGGACAAACTCTCAGTTTAGAGTTGGAGCCATATTTATGATAAAGGATTTATGTACTTTTGAGAAAATTGAAGAGGATGATAATCTATATTTCTCATCAGTATAAGCTCGATCTGATTTCATACGATCTTTTTCTGGTACTTCAGTAATATCTCAGACTAAGAACGTATTAAGAAACCTTTCGATTGGTCTTCACTTGTCACATGATCTATCTAGCTTGTACTCCCGGCAACCAATGCAGCACATCAAAAGAGTTCTCAGAAACTGATCGAAGCTTATGCAATGCCACAACTAAATCGATCCTTTAAAGTTACAAGTCAACAAATTTTACTGCAAATTCTGAAACATTTAT
This sequence comes from Ylistrum balloti, assembly GCF_031769215.1. Classification (NCBI taxonomy): domain Eukaryota; kingdom Metazoa; phylum Mollusca; class Bivalvia; order Pectinida; family Pectinidae; genus Ylistrum; species Ylistrum balloti. Next base: position 474,437 of record NW_026781949.1, on the reverse strand, counting down.
AAAACCAACATATTTGAAAGGTATGATAAGCAAAAACTAATTTAGGACAAAGAAGATAGTTTGGTTAATTCCAATATTAAATGTAAGTAAAAAAATCAAGTTCAGTGTTTATGATTTTCAATCGCTAACTTGGTATACGTCAACTTGAATTTTCTAGAATGGCAATTTTTTTTTATTTGACATCACGTCATATAACAATGCACGATATCACCATGGGAACAGAAGATAATCACAGAATTTGAACCAATTAAGAAACTGCTCAAACAATGTTGGCTTTATGGTTCTGCCCTATTACAAATATTACAGAATGACAGATATTAAAGACATAAAGTTTATAAAAGTTGATTAGTGCCCACTCCGTAACTTTTAAGTCAATCAAGAATTACTGAGGGAGGAGCCCTTTGGGACAGTTCCAATCGTCATGTCATTTAGATAATTATTTAGCCATATTGTATCTAATTCTAAATTTGTATTGAACTATTGTGTCTATTCAACAATCCTGATATTGACATGTTTTTGTGTCTTTTGTATGTATTTGTATTGTGATATGCAATTCCAAAGTGTCTTTTGTTCAATTTTAGTATGAGGAAGTGATGTTTCATGTTGTGGTTTTGTAAGTCTCTATGTTGTGAGGTGCGATTTCGAGGTGTCTTTTGTTCACTGTTGGTATTGCATTGTGCCCTTGTGCTAACTTGTTAACTATTCTCTGTTATTAATTTGAATTCGAAAATATCAAATTATGTGTTTTGTAGATTTCTTAGAAATTTTATTTACATGCGAAAAGTGTTTAATTGTTGGTTCGTTTTTTCTCTGGTAAAGTTGTGGATGAAATAAAGAGGTTTTAAAATGCAGTTAGTTTAAATATAACTTGTGCTGATATGTTCTGAACGATTGTTTATGATACCACTATCTGGATCAATGGGATGTTTAAACGCTTTGTTAGAAATAATTACAGGAGAACGTTTCCCAAACAATCTGAGAGGTGTGTAAGCTACTACAACCCGCACTAGTTCGATTTCAAAAGACAGCCGCTGTCTGCAGGAGATAACGAAAGTCTTGATAATAGCATTTAGACATATACAGATCCTCATTTTATATTATCCATACGCAATCACTTCAAGCTGTCTCTTTGTAGAAAATCTCGCCACACGATCAATGTCCGTGTCAATGTTAAGTTACAACGAATCCTTGTATTGACTGGAGGACCAAGCGTGTATAGGGATCAATTATTACACCGTTATTTGTAGTGTAGTCAATACTTCAGTATATCATGATCGCACAGAATACTAAGAGCAGGACTTTTCCCTGTCTAGAGGGTAATTAACTGTTACTCTCTGTATTTATAGTGCTTTAAGAACAAACCGGATACTCGTATTGACAATGACAATTTTGGGGAAATTGTTCAACGTTACTTAAAAAAACAAGAAAATACCAATATGTCAACATAACAGTAATCCAAACTCAAATTTCATAGACCAAGGACAAACCATACGGAAAGAGTTAGATGAAGAGATAAGTGTCTTCTGCTTTATTAACGATACCCGCCATGTAAATCATGGTCAACCCAAGTAAGTAATGGCACGTTCTCAAATGAGAACAAGTATACAACAGTGGCACCAAAAGGCAAAATAACGAGCATCAGGCAGGTTCAGCTTCTTATCACACGAAGAAACAGGATATTCCTCAATGTAATCACTATGAGGACCGTGAAACTTTCTCTTAATTTTCATCAACCTACGTGTTTTGATACCCTTATGAGTTTGTCTGTTAAGCGAAGATTTCTTGCACGAAAATCGTTGTAAATGGAACTTGAATACCGATTCAAAGATGATTGGGAATGCAGGAATGTTGCTACCCAGAAATGGAAAATTCACAATAGGGAAATTGAAATCATCACGCTCATCATACAGCTTTATGGAAAGCTGTCCATGTCGGTTACGTTGTAGGAAAAAAAAGAAAAAAGCGGTTGATGTCGGTTGTATCTTTGATTTCCAACTCTGGTGGTTATAAACGATGGACGTGATTAATAAATCTCTTATTTTCTAATGACATGTCGTCTTCCATATATCTGAAAGTGAAATAAAACGACCTTGAAAGGTGTGTTCGACATGTTTTAATGAGCTCTTCGATAAATTTAGACCCCAGGGCCAGTTCCTCCATCATGATTGTGTTTAACTCTTGATGCCCAGCATTACCGTATATGGTTATGTGATGGAGATCTCAAAGATATAACACGGGGACCAGACCCCAAGGTCAGTTCCTCCATCATCACTGTGTAGCAGGAACACTGGCATCTCTACAGAACAATCGGAGACAATGTTCAGATTAAAGACACCATGGTGGAACCATTATGTTTCCAGTATATTCAAAGCCCATTGTATTTGGTTCATCTGTCTGTGTAACGAAGATTAATGGGCTAAAACTGTTCCCGTGAGTTCATTAAGCTGTTTTGCAGACTCAGTTGAAACATACGTTGTTACGTTATTTAGTCTGTCTACAGAAAGGCAGTTTTTAAAAGCCGAATTAACCATTTAGGGGAAGACCCTGTTAATATCTGTCACATCCAAGAACACCAGTATGTTTTAACTTGCATACCACCATATTGTCAACGTTGTCAAAATCACCTCGTCCGTCCGTCCGCCTGTTTGTCCGTCCGTAGACGAATTTTGTCCTGCTGTGCATTCTGCATTCGCTTAGTTTCAACTTTAAAAAATAATGGGAATGGGCAGATTTGCCTTGAACTGATTTTTTTACTCATTTTCCAACGTTACGTAATGTCTGTTTAGTTGATAATGGATTCAGAATACTGGTACCAAACGATATATCACGATGTGTGATGGGTATCAGATACCCTTTAAGTGACATTTCCAGTTTGCTTATGAAGCTATAATTTGAAAAATTATCATAGCATTTTATTTTATACATAATACATTTGTACCATTATAATTTCCCTACCTAATCCTTAAGAATTGTCTAATACATAACTAACTATAGGAAATACTTTAGTTTACTTTCTATCACTAACACTTGAAACTTCACGCAATATGTAGTTAACGAAACGTTAACATTTTATAAAAGGAGATGTGTCGGAAATGTTCTAAGTGTGGTGCGATATTATGCCAAATGAGGCTTGTATGGTGAAAGGAGAAATCATTAACGATATGTCGACTTTGGTGTAAAATCAATGTGATCTCAGGAGTTTAATGTACAGTATTTCGTATTAAATTCATTGATTTGAGAGGTAGAATTCCCCAATTAAGGCACACAAATGAGATAGTGTAATTTGAAATTTGTTCCGGAATGATGGAAATGAATGTATTATTCTGAATCCACGTTCTCCTTTGAATTTAGAGGCATTATCAATAAAACTGGATTAGCGTGTTTTTGATGTACTTTGCTGAGTGGCCAACCCGATGACTTAAATGTTTCTCTTGTTGACAAAACCTTTTTGAGCCCAAGAGTTCCTGAGAATGAAAACGCATACTGTTTGATTAACAGGACTTTCTCTGACTTGTTAACGAGTAACCTGTCAATGACTACGACTTTCTAAGCAATTAACGTGAGAAAGTTCATATCCATAAAGCCTGTAGGGTGTTCAGGACTGATGACAATATCGAGAAGTTTCCGTGAAAAAAAATCAGTTTCCTCGAATTGGAGATTAAATAAAGATTCTGTTGAATGGTCCATATTTTCTATGTTGTTTTTTGTAAAGAAAAGCATCGGTCTCGGAACTTCCGTGATCTGTGAAATATACCTTGTTTTTGCTTCAAACTTTGGGTTAAGCCAACAAAGCTTAGTATACCGTATAACCACCATTACTAAGTATTTAAGGATGTTGTGTCGCTGATGAAGATAAAAAGGCAATCGACGCGGACTTCAATGTGTCAGTTCTACAAGTACTTTTATACCGTTATAAACGAGAGAAGACGCATCCTATTTTTTCAGTAAACTTTCACGATCAACTTGGTATGTGTTCCCATATCTGTAGGTTCCACAAAAGAGAAGGACATGAGAGTCTGCTTCGCTCACTTGATCGGTTTTGGCTGAAATTGCTTTAATTCTCAAAAACACCCACATTCAACATATCACAGCCTCTCTAAAACACCCACATTCAATATATCACAGCCTCTCTACAACACCCACATTCAACATATCACAGCCTCTCAAAATCACCCTCATTCAACATATCACAGCCTCTCTTAAACACCCACATTCAACATATCACAGCCTCTCAAAAACACCCACATTCAATATATCACAGCCTCTCAAAAACACCCACATTCAACATATCACAGCCTCTCTATAAAAACACCCACATTCAATATATCACAGCCTCTCTAAAACACCCACATTCAACATATCACAGCCTCTCAAAAACACCCACATTCAACATATCACAGCCTCTCTAAAACACCCACATTCAACATATCACAGCCTCTCAAAAACACCCACATTCAACATATTACAGCCTCTCTATAAAAACACCCACATTCAACATATCACAGCCTCTCAAAAACACCCACATTCAACATATCACAGCCTCTCTAAAACACCCACATTCAACATATCACAGCCTCTCAAAAACACCCACATTCAACATATCACAGCCTCTCAAAAACACCCACATTCAACATATCACAGCCTCTCAAAAACACCCACATTCAACATATCACAGCCTCTCTAAAACACCCACATTCAATATATCACAGCCTCTCAAAAACACCCACATTCAACATATCACAGCCTCTCTAAAAGACCCACATTCAACATATCACAGCCTCTCAAAAACACCCACATTCAACATATCACAGCCTCTCTAAAACACCCACATTCAACATATCACAGCCTCTCAAAAACACCCACATTCAACATATCACAGCCTCTCTATAAAAACACCCACATTCAACATATCACAGCCTCTCTAAAACACCCACATTCAACATATCACAGCCTCTCTATAAAAACACCCACATTCAACATCAACCTCTCAAAAACACCCACATTCAACATATCACAGCCTCTCAAAAACACCCACATTCAATATATCACAGCCTCTCTAAAACACCCACATTCAACATATCACAGCCTCTCTAAAACACCCACATTCAACATATCACAGCCTCTCTAAAACACCCACATTCAACATATCACAGCCTCTCTATAAAAACACCCACATTCAACATATCACAGCCTCTCAAAAACACCCTCATTCAATATATCACAGCCTCTCTATAAAAACACCCACATTCAACATATCACAGCCTCTCAAAAACACCCACATTCAACATATCACAGCCTCTCTATAAAAACACCCACATTCAACATATCACAGCCTCTCTATAAAAACACCCACATTCAACATATCACAGCCTCTCAAAAACACCCACATTCAACATATCACAGCCTCTCTATAAAAACACCCACATTCAACATATCACAGCCTCTCAAAAACACCCACATTCAACATATCACAGCCTCTCTAAAACACCCACATTCAACATATCACAGCCTCTATATAAAAACACCCACATTCAACATATCACAGCCTCTCTACAACACCCACATTCAACATATCACAGCCTCTCAAAATCACCTTCATTCAACATATCACAGCCTCTCTAAAACACCCACATTCAACATATCACAGCCTCTCAAAATCACCCACATTCAACATATCACAGCCTCTCTCAAACACCCACATTCAACATATCACAGCCTCTCAAAATCACCCTCATTCAACATATCACAGCCTCTCTAAAACACCCACATTCAACATATCACAGCCTCTCAAAAACACCCACATTCAATATATCACAGCCTCTCTAAAACACCCACATTCAATATATCACAGCCTCTCTAAAACACCCACATTCAACATATCACAGCCTCTCAAAAACACCCACATTCAATATATCACAGCCTCTCTAAAACACCCACATTCAACATATCACAGCCTCTCTAAAACACCCACATTCAACATATCACATCCTCTCTAAAACACCCACATTCAACATATCACAGCCTCTCTAAAAAACACCCACATTCAACATATCACAGCCTCTCTAAAAAACACCCACATTCAACATATCACAGCCTCTCAAAAACACCCACATTCAACATATCACAGCCTCTCTAAAAAACACATTCAACATATCACAGCCTCTCTACCCTAAACATATCACCCTCTCTCAAACATTCAACATATCACAGCCTCTCTAAAACCCCCACATTCAACATATCACAGCCTCTCTATAAAAACACCCACATTCAACATATCACAGCCTCTCAAAAACACCCACATTCAACATATCACAGCCTCTCTAAAACACCCACATTCAACATATCACAGCCTCTCTAAAAAAACACCCACATTCAACATATCACAGCCTCTCAAAAACACCCACATTCAACATATCACAGCCTCTCTAAAAAACACCCACATTCAACATATCACAGCCTCTCTAAAACACCCACATTCAACATATCACAGCCTCTCTAAAACCCACATTCAACATATCACAGCCTCTCAAAAACACCCACATTCAACATATCACAGCCTCTCAAAAACACCCACATTCAACATATCACAGCCTCTCTAAAACACCCACATTCAACATATCACAGCCTCTCTATAAAAACACCCACATTCAACATATCACAGCCTCTCTATAAAAACACCCACATTCAACATATCACAGCCTCTCAAAAACACCCACATTCAACATATCACAGCCTCTCTAAAACACCCACATTCAACATATCACAGCCTCTCTATAAAAACACCCACATTCAACATATCACAGCCTCTCTAAAAAAACACCCACATTCAACATATCACAGCCTCTCTAAAACACCCACATTCAACATATCACAGCCTCTCTAAAACACCCACATTCAACATATCACAGCCTCTCTATAAAAACACCCACATTCAACATATCACAGCCTCTCTATTCAAAATCACACCCACATTCAACATATCACAGCCTCTCTAAAACACCCACATTCAACATATCACAGCCTCTCTAAAAAAAAACACCACATTCAACATATCACAGCCTCTCTAAAAAACACCCACATTCAACATATCACAGCCTCTCTAAAACACCCACATTCAACATATCACAGCCTCTCTAAAACACCCACATTCAACATATCACAGCCTCTCAAAAACACCCACATTCAACATATCACAGCCTCTCTAAAACACCCACATTCAACATATCACAGCCTCTCTAAAACACCCACATTCAACATCTCAAAAACACAGCCTCTCTAAAACACCCACATTCAACATATCACAGCCTCTCTAAAACACCCACATTCAACATATCACAGCCTCTCTAAAACACCCACATTCAACATATCACAGCCTCTCTAAAACACCCACATTCAACATATCACAGCCTCTCTAAAAAAACAACCACATTCAACATATCACAGCCTCTCTAAAACACCCACATTCAACATATCACAGCCTCTCTAAAAAACACCATTCACATTCAACATATCACAGCCTCTCTAAAACACCCACATTCAACATATCACAGCCTCTCTAAAACACCCACATTCAACATATCACTAAAACACCCACATTCAACATATCACAGCCTCTCTAAAACACCCACATTCAACATATCACAGCCTCTCAAAAACACCCACATTCAACATATCACAGCCTCTCTCAAACACCCACATTCAACATATCACAGCCTCTCTATAAAAACACCCACATTCAACATATCACAGCCTCTCAAAAACACCCACATTCAACATATCACAGCCTCTCTCACCCACATAAAAACACCCACATTCAACATATCACAGCCTCTCTAAAAAACAACATATCACAGCCTCTCTCAAAAATCACACCCTCACATTCAACATATCACAGCCTCTCTAAAAAACACCCACATTCAACATATCACAGCCTCTCAATTCAACATATCACAGCCTCTCTAAAAAACACCCACATTCAACATATCACAGCCTCTCTAAAAAACACCCACATTCAACATATCACAGCCTCTCTAAAAAACACCCACATTCAACATATCACAGCCTCTCTAAAAAACACCCACATTCAACATATCACAGCCTCTCTATCTCTAAAACACCCACATTCAACATATCACAGCCTCTCTAAAACACCCACATTCAAAATCACAGCCCTCTACATTCAACATATCACAGCCTCTCTATAAAAACAGCCTCTCAAAAACACCCACATTCAACATATCACAGCCTCTCTAAAACACCCACATTCAACATATCACAGCCTCTCAAAAACACCCACATTCAACATATCACAGCCTCTCAAAAACACCCACATTCAAAATATCACAGCCTCTCAAAAACACCCACATTCAACATATCACAGCCTCTCTAAAAAAACACCCACATTCAACATATCACAGCCTCTCTAAAACACCCACATTCAAAATATCACAGCCTCTCTATAAAAACACCCACATTCAACATATCACAGCCTCTCTAAAAAACACCCACATTCAACATATCACAGCCTCTCTAAAAAACACCCACATTCAACATATCACAGCCTCTCTAAAAAACACCCACATTCAACATATCACAGCCTCTCTAAAAAACACCCACATTCAACATATCACAGCCTCTCTAAAAAACACCCACATTCAACATATCACAGCCTCTCTAAAACACCCACATTCAACATATCACAGCCTCTCTAAAACACCCACATTCAACATATCACAGCCTCTCAAAATCACCCTCATTCAACATATCACAGCCTCTCTAAAACACCCACATTCAACATATCACAGCCTCTCTAAAAAAACACCCACATTCAACATATCACAGCCTCTCAAAAACACCCACATTCAACATATCACAGCCTCTCTAAAACACCCACATTCAACATATCACAGCCTCTCTAAAACACCCACATTCAACATATCACAGCCTCTCTAAAACACCCACATTCAACATATCACAGCCTCTCTATAAAAACACCCACATTCAACATATCACAGCCTCTCTATAAAAACACCCACATTCAACATATCACAGCCTCTCTATACAAAAACCCACATTCAACATATCACAGCCTCTCTAAAAAACACCCACATTCAACATATCACAGCCTCTCTTCAACGTATCACAAAAAAAAAACCCACATTCAACATATCACAGCCTCTCAAAATCACCCCCACATTCAACATATCACAGCCTCTCAAAAACACCCACATTCAACATATCACAGCCTCTCTAAAACACCCACATTCAACATATCACAGCCTCTCTATAAAAACACCCACATTCAACATATCACAGCCTCTCTAAAACACCCACATTCAACATATCACAGCCTCTCTAAAACACCCACATTCAACATATCACAGCCTCTCTAAAACACCCTCATTCAATATATCACAGCCTCTCTAAAACACCCACATTCAACATATCACAGCCTCTCTATACAAAAACCCACATTCAACATATCACAGCCTCTCAAAATCACCCACATTCAACATATCACAGCCTCTCAAAAACACCCACATTCAATATATCACAGCCTCTCAAAAACACCCACATTCAATATATCACAGCCTCTCAAAATCACCCTCATTCAACATATCACAGCCTCTCTAAAACACACACATTCAACATATCACAGCCTCTCAAAAACACCCACATTCAATATATCACAGCCTCTCTAAAACACCCACATTCAATATATCACAGCCTCTCAAAAACACCCACATTCAACATATCACAGCCTCTCTAAAACACCCACATTCAACATATCACAGCCTCTCTAAAACACCCACATTCAATATATCACAGCCTCTCAAAAACACCCACATTCAACATATCACAGCCTCTCAAAAACACCCACATTCAACATATCACAGCCTCTCTATAAAAACACCCACATTCAACATATCACAGCCTCTCTAAAACACCCACATTCAATATATCACAGCCTCTCAAAAACACCCACATTCAACATATCACAGCCTCTCTAAAACACCCACATTCAATATATCACAGCCTCTCTAAAACACCCACATTCAACATATCACAGCCTCTCAAAATCACCCTCATTCAACATATCACAGCCTCTCAAAATCACCCTCATTCAACAAATACATCGAGAGGTCGTCCTCTAATGACCATAGCTTTTGATACATGCAAGACGTTAAACAGTATAACATCTGATCATTTTTAATGAGAAAATCCTCTGCCCTTCTTAAATTACAAGGAATCATTCATATATAAATACTTTAGCCATATTTTCTCTTGAAATAAATTACAGTACAGTTCACAAACATGTAACATCTTCAAAGCGTCTTTCTCTTCATACTACAACAGAAACACTCTCGAAATCCTTTGAATTAATTTTGATAGATGAGACTGACTGAAATAAACATGATTTATATTGTAAAGTTTGTTTATGATAAATAATACTGTCATAACATTGTTCTAAACAATTAAGGATACCCTTACATTGTACGGCTGTCTTCCACATTTAAGTAGGAAGAGTAAATTGAATGTTGCTGTAAATTTCCATGTAAAAAGTTCTGTTATTTGATTATATCCGTTCAATAATTATCTTGGCGAAATTAGTGTCGGTAAAAAGCACTGTAATTCGGTTCATGTCTACTATATAACCATCAACGATGTATTTATGGCGGTAAAATATCGGCCGCTTGGGACAGCAACTGTCATCTACCAAGGATATATGTCAGAAGTAAACTATGCATTATAAAGTGAAAATATACGGGAAAGGAAATTGTGAATTCCTATAGAAACCTTTATTAGAGAAGAACTAATAAATAAAAAAAAATTTAAAAAAACCTCTTTCACACAAAATATCAAAATATTAATAAATTATCTATTTCATGAATGTGTTTTCGTTGTATCCAAAGATTATAAAGTTCTTTAAAGCAATATCTACTATACTACCTCAAAGAAACACATTTGCTTTAACTCTAAAGCCATTTAATATATTTTCGTTCTACGAACAAAGACTGAAATATGGTTGCATAAGAAGACTGCTGATTGGTCATTGACTGGTCCTTTTGCAGTACCCTCATTTAAATCTTTCAACATGGACATATTAGCTTGGCAACTAAATTGATACTGATATCGCTTTAACTCATTTCATGTTGAGCAAAGAGCAGAAAGCAAAATTCGACTATAAACATTTTGGTTCTCGCAACACTCGATATCATACAAGGGCTGGTATTAAGATGGACACTACGAAGGGAAACAACAACAAGAAAATAACAATAAGGCGACATAATTCAAATTAAAAAGACTAGGGCAAAATACGAACAAAAGAAACATTTTCACGAGGGTAAAAATACTAGGAGAATAAGGCTAGGTTTTGCGGGATACTAAGCGACGACACCCGCCATGTAAACTTTGATTAGTACAGATAAGTAATGTCACATTTTGAAATGAAGGCAAAGTATACAACATCGGAACCAAAGGAAATTGTAAGTAATAGGATGCATCAGACACATCAATTGACCCTTCTAGTGAATTGTTGGAAAACACTGTCAATATCTTTACGTGAAACTATTACTATGGGATATATTGGGATCTCTTCATGTCGAAATTTTAACACAAAACAATGTCACAAGTACTTTTCCAGTAGGCGTCATCGTTTCCTAGTTCGTTGGATGGATCACTAAACTCACTATTGAGTGATGAATTAGAGCGAGCATATCACTAAACAGTTTTTACTTTTATAACTAAACAAATTAAAACATATGTTAATGTGAAGTATACAGTAAAGGTATAGTTTAAATGAGTTATTGTGTTAAAGAAAATGAAACGTTTCACTAGATTTGAAATTTAAATGATTATCTTATATATCTGGCGTTATTTTCTTACAAAGTAAGAAACCACATATTGTTTAATTCACATGGACCCGTTTAGCTGGCATTAATCTGTTTAAATTTCAGGATTTATGAAGGTGTAAATGTTCAAATCCAAATTCTATTGCCTACACTTCAGCAAAACTAATTATCGATTCCTGTACATGCACGCCACGTTTCAAATCGTGCACACGTATAGGAAATCTTGTTATATTGAAAGTTATAAAATCCACTGAATTGAGAAGCAATTCACCTACCCATCGAAATTTTGACTTTCATTTCCACCGATATTGATTTTTCAAACGAATCCTAGAAGTATGAAACAATTGTATGGTGCAATTTAATTATTCATTTGGTTCTTATGTATCTTAATTCAAGTTTATATGAAATTGTGTTATATATTCATTTTCTGGTTATTGACTTCGTTTCTGGAGTTGATTGCTAGTAGAGTTTAATAGATGGTCGTTCCCGTAATCTATGCTCAGAGGAGGGCAAACTAATTGTCAAGACACAGCTTTCTTATTTCAGAACGGTAGTGTTTAGGCATTTTGTCAGTCAGTCATAATTTTGTTTCCGAACAATGTTTAAAATACATTTCAGGCTTTGTTTGGCTTTGATGCTGTGTCGTATTATATAATCTGACAGTGTTCGTTGAAGGTCAACCCCATAGGTTTACCGGATGAGCATATAAGTGTCGAGTGCCTGCGTGTTTCGGGAGGTGAGATTTTTTTCCAAGCGGTCTCAGGTCTGACAAGTTAGGTATGTCATCAACCAATCAAATTTCATAAGAATTTGACATTTCGCAACTCAGAAATATAGATCTAGATAAATTTCACGTGTCATATCCCAGTTATCTTAACTCTTATACATAAAAACGTCAAATGTCTCACACCTATAACTATGGAATCTACAAATCACAGTCCTGAGAAATTAGACACGTCAAAAGATCGGTCAAACTCACACCTGATAACTTAGATTCGTTAAAATCTATAAATCGCAGCCACAAGATGTCTTATAAGTCAAACATCCCACAATGCTGGAGGTTAACATTGGTTCTTCAGTCTAAGATTGATCTTTACCGACCCCCGGCATAAGTTCCTGATCACGAGTAGATGGAAATGTTTATTGATTGAAGAGCTGTCTAGTTTGTAATTAGATCCGTGACATGGAGTAATGATAAGTCAGAGCTTTCATTTAAAACCCGCTATCAAGTATAGGATGATGTATTGAGATGTACAACCTTGTAGTATATAAAGCTGACATAACTGGTCATGAAATGCCAACTCTAAATAAAAGTTTCCCTGATTTCTTTTTATACTTCCTTAATATTTTTCCTGTCATTGTTTCTTCATTTCAACATATAGCTGTAAGTGACGTCAATCCAATTTATTGGTGTGAGTGATAGGCAGGACTATTTTATCAAATCACTTTATCTATTGCACATTGAAGCAGAAGACATTATACTTTTCTACTTCCCATGATTATCCAGGTGTTGCTTTTATTTGTGTTCATATTTAATCCTCGTGAACGTTGGCACAAATCTAAAATGATTAATGCGTTAGCAATTGTGTTACAGGTAAACTTCAAGTTAAGTTTATTCGCCGGACTCAAAACATATATGAATACACAGTGCATAATACTAAAGAGTTAGACAATATGTACAGTGTAATACAGTGGTATAGACTGGTCAGTTTCGCTTAATTAAATTTAAAGGTCAAAAAGAAAGTTCTGCTCTTTAATTGTAAACAATATCCTTATTTTCCCAAAATTTATCTTATCGATGTTTGAAACATTTAGTGGTTGGTGCTGATATAACAGATTCTGGTAAAGAGTTCCAAATGCATGCTGATCTCATGGTAAAAGTGTTCCTTCTTTGTGTAGAATTTGCTCTTTGTGGAAAGAGTGTTTTGGTATTCCCTCTTCAGCTGTGTTTATAAGCCACTACTGACCATGATTTTGTTAAAGTACAACATTCTTTATCATAAATCCCGTTTATCATTTTGTATACTTCAACCATGTCCCCGCGCATACGCCGATATGACAATGTAGGTAACTTAAGTTTTCTTAGCTGTCTTCATATGGTAATTTCTGTAGGTCTGGTAGACATCTTGTGGCTCGGCGTTGAACATTCTGAATCAAATCAATGTTTGTACTTATATAGGTACCACACTGCACTTGCATAGTCAAGTTGCGATCGCACAAGACTTTTATATAAAGGTATGATTAGCTTAATATCCATGAAATGAAAGGTTCTTCTTAACATGCCAAACATTCAGTTTGCTTTTTTTACTTTTTCACTAATATGGTTTTCAAAATTTAAGTCTGACTCCATGATTACTTCGATGTCTTTTTCCTTCTTTGTAGTTTCTAGTTCTTTATCATTAAGGCTAAATCTGACATCATTTTTGAAGTCCCTGCGTTCCTTCCAATATGCATGTGTTTGCACTTCTCTGGATGCATTTTCAGCAGCCAATCTTCGCTCCATCTACACATTTTATCCAAGTCCTGTTGAAGTATTTTTGTATCTTCATCCTTGGTAATAATCTTTAAACAATTCGTATCATCTGCAAACAGATACATGTCAGAATTAACCAAACTTGGGAGTTCATTTACGAAGATTACAAAAAGTAGTGGTCCCAGAACCGACCCTTGCGGTATTCCAGAAGTAACTTCCGTCCACTGCGAGTCCTTTCCATTTACTGTTAACTTCTGTTGCCGACCTGAGAGAAAGTTTGAAATCCAAGAGATTTATTGGTGTGAAAAGTTATATGAACGAAGTTTACATATAAGGCGCAAATGAGGAACAGTGTCAAATGCTTTCTTATAATCCAGAAATACAGACAACCGCATGCCCTTTATCGAATGCATCTGACCATTTGTCAAGAACTTCAAGCAGCTAAAGGTAGGTCGATCTTCCAGATATGAAGCCATATTGTTTAGCCGAAAAGTAATTATTTATCCGCATGTAACAGCTTATATGATCCCTTATAATACATTCCAGAATTTTACACACTACTGATGTCAAGCTGACAGGACGGTAATTTCCAGCCTCGCATTTGTCCCCTTTCTTGTATATGGCACATACTTAGATTTTTTCCAGTTTTCTTGCAACAGAGGACAGTGAGAGGTTGAAGAGTTTTGTTAATGGTCTGGAGATAGAACTAGCTGTGAATTTCAGATATGTAGGGTGTAGATCATCAAGTCCTGGTGACGTCTCCGATTTCAATGCCGACAGAAACTTGAATACTTGTTGTTCATGCACGAGGAGGGAGGTAATTTCTGTGGTTACAGCTCTATTAGGAGTTTCTGGTATGTCATTCCTTCCCTCTGTTACAAACACATTACTGAAGAAGTTCGTAAGGACGTTTGCCTTTTCCTTATCTGTGGTAGCTTTAGAGGTGTTCTTGTTCTCTTGTATACTGTAAAGATCTCCAATACCAGTTTTTGTCATAGATTTGGAGTTGATATATCTCCAGATAGCTTTTGGATTTGTTTTTGGTTTCGTTGCAACGTTAAATTCAAACTATTTCCGAATATTGCAAGTGAGGTTTCTTACTTTGTTTCTCACCTTGTTGTATTCTTTTCTAACTTCCGGGTTCTGATTTCTGAATGCCTTCCTAGAAAGAGAGTGTTTTTTCCTGATTATTTCTATTGTAGATTTGTCTGCTGGGAAACTGTGTGTGTTGTTACTCCCTATTCTAACTGATTTGGTAGGGACAAACTTATCCTCTATATCCTTTATAATGGCTTTGATTTTTTCCCAGTTTACATTTACACTGTTCGATTAATTTCATGTTGTGTCTCAATCTATTCTATCGAGTATATTATTTATTTTTGAAAAAAATTGCCTTATCGTAACATTTATTAACCCTTTTCTGAATATTTTTTTTCAAAATTGCATTCCACACTAAAAGATAAGACACAGTGATCACTTTTTCCACGTAGGCTGAGATATTCAATGCTAGAACTGCTGTTTTCCTCATGTTACTACAAGATCTAATATATGCGGATTATCGCTGCCTCGCCATCTGGTTGGGTGAGCCACATGCTGGAAGAAGAAGTTGTCCTCAATTTTCTGTATGAATTTATATCGTTGAGAGTCAGTGCTGTTCTTAATGTATTTCATATATCCCAATTAATATTTGGGTAATCAAAATCACCCATTATAAGTATGTCCGAATAACCTTTACTGATACTTCATCTAATAGTATTTCTAAATTCTTATTGTTCTCTGTTGAACCCGAATCAGATCTATATATGAGACCTACAAGAAATTGCCTATTATTATTCAAATTAATTTCAACAAACAGATTCTCCTGGAAATCAGTTTCTATTTCTACTTCTTTAACCGATAGGTGATTGTTGCAACTCTTTAAACGCGTCTTTCGAGAAGTTTGAATATCATCTGCTTTGTCGCCATAGTTGTGAAATACTCGTCATTTTGACAATTACGGTGTATAACTAACAGCATCATATTCGTCACCAATTTACGAAACCCACATTGTTTATTGTGTTCATATTTGCTTATCAGAGAAGTGTAATTCTGCAGTAAAATGTTAACTATTTGAATTCGTAAAGGATTGTTACCTAACAGGATAAACTGCTGGCATCAAATATCCAATGGTATTGATGAAACAATTTAAATGACGGGTCGCACCATCGCAGAAAAATTATCAGATAATGCGCAATTTCTTTATTTAGTAGGGGCGCTTGAGTCTTGACTTGAATCTGGTTAGTTGATATGAAGCGTGAGTAATATATTCACTTGATCACTATTGATAATTTCCTTAAGAGTGAGATGAGCATGCGCTTATGCAATGGGGACAGCAAGCTAACCCATACTATTTTTTCCGTTCTATGTATCCTGTGTTGTGACTCTATATGTCTGATATCAGCATCTCTTATACAAATCAAGACAAAGGGGACAGATGTAAACCGTTGAATGTGGAATCAACTGAAACATACTAACACCATGTTTGGAAGACAGACATTTCAAATTATTGGATGATCGATGTAAGCACATGATGTAAGATAGTGCTTTATTTGTAGTATCTATTTGAAGTTTTGCACAGGCTCTGGCTGACTGACTATCAGTGATAAACGTCTCACAAATACAGGTATCTATGCTTAACGACAATCAGAAAAAAAACTTTCTCTGAAAAGACTTGAACTGCCATTCTATGGTAATCGATGTTCTGAGCATGAATCCCATTCCTCTCATTGTAAATGTTCTAATCTTATTAATCTATATAAAGTTCACCAATGATGTAGAAGCCCTTTAGTGACAAGAGTGTGTTAGGTGTTTGCCTTGGGCATGTGATTCTGAGGTAAATACTTGAACAGGGGGCTTTTTGAGCCTGTAAATTTCATGAGCCCTGCATTAGAGTTAAGGACTCGAGTGACGATTGAAATGTCCCGTCCTATACATATTTTATTTTCGAGTAGTTATGTTTAACACTTTTTCCCAGAATGAAATAAAATAGCAAAAGAAACATACTTTGAAAAATTCATTGATGGAGAAATTTATAGTTCTTTTTGCTTCAGTGGTTTTTGGAAATTTGGGGGAAAAAATGAAAAAAAAAATCCTTGCTAAATGAGTAGTAATTATAAGTTGTAAGAGAATCAATAAGACCAGCCGTATGCTGTAAAGTGCCATTGATATTCTATGATCCTAATTGTCCCTCAGTTGTGCCTGTAAAATGTAGATACTAAAATAGTGTGGTTATGGTTTATTATCTAGAACGAATTGGATTCGATTGTCTGGTAAAAGATCATTACTCCTGAACAAATCGGAAGACTTTTTGGACCTTACCAATTACTGCATTCAGTGTGAAAAATGATTAAATTTATTTTACTTAGAAAGCTTCACTAAATTTCCCTTACTATAGATTAAATTCACTAATGAATAAATTTACTTCAAGAATGTCTTCATATCAATATGATTGAAGCAACAATCGAGATATATTATTGTTGCACAAAACAATTAAGGCAATTTAAAAGGGTCTGAACTGAGACACAACATGGCCAGTTTATAATGGAGTCATTTATAGTAAAATTTAATTTAAGAGGTTACCTCTATTGAAATGATAAAAAAGTATACAAATTGTCTTTTTCAAACATTTACTAATTAAAAGGGAATGTAATAAGGAGTGTAAATTGTCTAATGTTATACCTGATGGGCTACTTAAACAGAGAACCTGACGTGGCCTTTCTAAATCGGTCATACACAAGATTACTTCAAAATTGTCGAAAAGGAAATTGGTGTAGTCAAGTGACAACAAAATGCCTTGCTGTGTATCTTTCTTATGGAAATAATCGACCCTACCGCAACGAGCTTGTTAATTCAATTCTACAAAAGTGCAATACTGAAATCAAACTAATCCGCGATATGGTACGTAAAAAACTCCTTGTAAATGTTCAGTCGTGAAAACTGTGTCGACTATATGTGTGGCAGTAGCCGAGACTGACGAGAATTACACTTCTTGTTGTCTCAAAGCAACAAATGTTTATTTCCATGAGTGATCAGATGTGCGACGGGAATGTCGCAAATCACTAGAAAAACTGAGCTCATTGTCCGCCATCGGCAAACGAAAATATTCGAGGCCGAGTCTGATTCTACATAATATCCTAACGACTCAACAGTATCACTACCTCGCCTACTAACACATTCTGAACAACCGTTTGTGAGATCAAGAAACAATTTCACTCATGGGTCTTATCTTGAGTTCACAGTTACCTATTTGCACGATCAACATCAGCAATATGCTGGCAATCAGCTCTAAACCTGTAGAGTATGTGAGCTTTATATTGTACATAAGTCTTTATCTAAACCAATTGAAGAGTTGCTTACGAAATGTTATTAGTTAATATTTTGTCAACCATGAATATGACGTACATCTAAAACAAATGAATTATTAACGATGATTGCATTTGAAGTTTTTCCAATAGCGTACCACTCAGTCTGTGGATGCTATATAGCAATTTGTGGTTCAGTGTGGCTGGGTAGGTTGCTGTGCTTTGTTCGGCAGCATGCTCCAGAATGATATCAGACCAAACCATCCTGAACAGTAGTCATTGCATGTTTTGCAACTAATTCCATTTCACAATACTTCGTCTATCAAGATTGGTAGTTCTTAAGGCATTTTCTTACAATTGTATCTGTTCTGTTTAGATATTGATGTTGTCAATTTATACGAAACCTGCCACATACCAAATGTAATGGCATCATCGGTGAACGTTTTCATTTTCCTCTAACAAAGTGGGAGGTATAGTCGGAGTTCTGTTCTGAATTAAATCATTGTGATAATGAATTCTTTGTGTTACCTCGCTTGATGTTTTCTAGGTTGAATTTACTTGTCACTAATCTAATAATACCTGTCTTTCGTCTGAAACCACCGTTGCTGGCTAAATTATTTTCTTACTGTGATTTCGGTGATGTGTTGGTACACTATCTTTACATTCAGGATGGAAGCAAAATCATTACCTCATACTGCTGTATAGTTTATTGACTTTATAAGTAGCTTGAGGAACAGGTAATTTCCGCCTTATTCAACAACATCTATGAGTTTCAAACCAGATATTTTGGAAAACGTTCTCCATATTTTAACGTAATTATTGCTTTCCGTCGACCCATCAATGTCCTTTTATTTAATGCCACACTGGTACTGCCGCAAATGGCAGCGTTCATCTGCAGCGTAAGGTGGTTTAGTTCAAACCAATTCGTTTTATGTAGAAGATATTTGTCGTCGACCTTTTGACCAGACTCGCTAAGTAGTGTTTACTTGTCATATAACTTACACTAAAAGGTCTCGACCGCGCATATCACTCTGAAAATGATTTCTTCCTCGTCGATTGATTCCGGATGCTATCGCACAAAAAACATCTTCATGGTCAACTTGTGCCATCAATAGGGTTGACTGAGTATTGCTTGTCAAAATTCATACAGCATGTTTTGCTTTATTACATCAATGAGAATCGTGGAAAAAGTCAAGGTAGGTACACTGTGAGATGACGAGAACAAACAATTACCCTGCAGCCATTCAACATCTTAACGCAATGCATTAAATTGAATAATAAAGATGTGAAAACTAGACGAATTTTGGGCCCAAACGAAGATAAGTGAAATTAGTACATCAGCTTGTCCGTCTTTGTTTTATTGTATATTGTTGAGGGAGAGAAGTTGTGAATAAGAAACTACGTATTATCTGATCCATATCCGGACACGGAAGGCTTATCAGACGGTTTGTGCAATGTCATTGTCTTGATAATATTCTGTTTACAAGGACACGCACGCCTCTTTAATACCGTCAGAGAGTATCGGCTTTCGCTGGTATTGGAATTAATCCATAAGATAGATTCTGTTTGCGATTCTGCTTACTTCAATATTTGGCCATAGGGCATCTAGATAGACATGGGCAGACGTGAAGTTGTCCTTAATCGTCTGAAAAATTGGTCTTTAGATTTACTCGAATAATGGCAGGTTCGGATATAACAAAACCACAAAATCTACTGAATTATGGGGCTATTGCACATACACATCTAGACATTTCTTCCGATTGCATTGAATTTGTCTTATTCATTTCCTAGAATTATCACAATCAGTATCACTGACGAGTCCGGAAAAGACACACACACAAAAAAAAACAAAAACAAAAACAAAAAACAAAACAAAAAACGATGTTTAATTCAATGCCGAATGTATCCCATCTAAATCTATATAAGCTGTTGTCCATTCACTTGTAATGAGAGTGGTTGTTTATTGTATGGACAATACTATACGTAATTAGTACTTCATTAAGCGTTACAACTGATACGTTGATAACTTTGTTTTTATTATGATTATTACCATTAGGTGTCGACAGAGTGCTAATAATAGTTTTAAGAAAGTGCTACGCGTGATTATGTCTCCCATTCGAATGGAAATGGATATACCGTATTACTACAGTAATGGTTTTCTGCTTCCTCTTGCTCTGGTTCTAATACATGGTCTTCTAATATTTCATGCCCAGATCATAACTTCTGAACAAATGAAGATATTTAGAAACCAAATACATACGTTAAACAGCCACAGGCGGGGTACAATGCAGTAACATGAGGTCGCTGTGACACCTCAACGATTAAATAAGTGCAAAAGGTTCACTATCACTAACATGACATGATTGTAGATCTGTTTTTAACCTAGCCATCTGTCATACAATTTGTCACTTGTCCACTCTCATTAAATATATTTTTGTACATTCACCATGTGCATGATTTTAAAAAAAAACACCACCACGTCGGGTCAAAACAAGATTGAAATACTATTCAACCCTAAGTTTTAAGTTCGTTACTTTTACAGAACACTCGAGTTCAAGGTCAATGATGATGGCAATTAATGCATACAAATTTTTATCTGTGATAGTATTTCAGTTTATAAGAGTTGTGATATGTTTTTTATGCTGTCTTAACCAATAATGACTTTGCTGTGTATCTGTCTTAACCAATAATGACTTTGCTGTGTATCTGTCTTAACCAACAATGACGTTGCTGTGTATCTGTCTTAACCAATGATGACTTTGCTGTGTATCTGTCTTAACCAATAATGACTTTGCTGTGTATCTGTTTTAACCAATGATGACTTTGCTGTGTATCTGTTTTAACCAACAATGACTTTGCTGTGTATCTGTCTTAACCAACAATGACTTTGCTGTGTATCTGTCTTAACCAACAATGACTTTGCTGTCTATCTGTTTTAACCAACAATGACAATGCAGTAACCAACATGACATTGCTGTGTATCTATCTTAACCAATGATGACTTTGCTTTAATGGAGCGTTGACTAATCTCACATGATACCAGAGCCAGTTTATGTGTACGACATTCTTCTAAATTTAAATTAATTCTCCATACAATAATTTTATTTCATTTTGTATTATTATTTTTTTATCTAAAAGTTTTTTCTGTATTTTTTTTTTTTTTTTTTTAGAAAACTCTATTCATTACACAGGCGATACTGTTAGTCTGATATGTTTGTTCAGAATATGATTCAGAACTATTGTTACTATACATACTTTTCCGTACTCTTGTTTTCTACAACGAAATCAACATGGACAGCAAACTGTGTGATAAGCGTGCTGATTTCAGCTTCCCTATGAGGATTATTCAATTTCTGGACAGCAATATCTCTGCATCCTTATAGGGAAGATTTATAGTCGCCTCAGATATATTATATTTTTTGTGTGACATTAAGTTGAACTTATTTGATGCTCGTTAGTTTGCCTTGTGGTTCCGTCGTATATATCTTGTCCTCATTTGAGAACGTGATATTACTTACTTGGATCGACCAAGATTTACATGGCGGTTGCTGTAGATGAAACAGAATGCACTTACTCTTCCGGAACATCTGGTCTTACTCTTCTTTCCTTTTTCCAGTCTGTTATATCCCATTCCTGGAAACTTTTGTACAATACTTAAGATAACAGGTGGTAGACACTGATAGTGGACTTTGAGTGACCGATGTTTGCTGTAACCAGGTTGCCACAATAGTGACATGATTCAGAAAAAGCACCGTGTTCTTGACGCTATTCTAAAATTCACAGATGTATAAAAATTACGAAATATATGTAATGTATTGGGCTACTGCACCTCCTCGTCCAGATTTCGACCTTTTTTGTCACATTGGATTTTCCTTAGTCGCCTCTAGGCTTCTAAGTTTAGGCCCTTAGCATCAATGACGACACCTAGAAGAACGAAACAGTTATATGACGCAGTTGAATTCATCGTTTGGCTGGAATGTATCTCACGATATATTATGGAAGGTGTTATTCACTTGTATGTCCTTTGTGC
This sequence comes from Ylistrum balloti, assembly GCF_031769215.1. Taxonomy (NCBI): domain Eukaryota; kingdom Metazoa; phylum Mollusca; class Bivalvia; order Pectinida; family Pectinidae; genus Ylistrum; species Ylistrum balloti. The sequence goes on along the minus strand of NW_026781949.1, from coordinate 451,742 downwards.
AATCTGATTTATTCAAACATGTATGTATGATTATTAGTTTATCTAACCATATCTAGGTGTGAGTGTGTCTTTTGATGTTGATTATGGTTATTTCTGTCGAAATTAAAGATACACAGTATGTCGTGTCTTCATCTATAAAATACAGTTGTTCATTAACTAAGATTAAGGTAGCTTAATTTAGAATGTTTTTGTTTTCTTGTAATTTCTTATTTTTCACGATTTTTTTGTACATGTACATAACACGGAAGAGATACGCACGCACGCATGCACAAACACCCTCTCACACACACAAACACACATAAGTCATCTGGATGACAACAGCGCCATCATCATCATCATTATATAAACAAAGCATCATCATATTTATTATAATGCAATCATCATCATCAACATCATCATCATCATCATCATCATCATCATCATCATCAATCTTTATTATAATGCAATCATCATCTTCATTATTATCGTCATCGTTATGTCTTTCTTCTATCTAACGCATCATTCATCATCATCCTTACAAAAAGAGAGAGAGAGAGAGAGGGGTGCTGGGCTAGAGGGGAGACTTAAGGAAAAAACAGGATCTAAAAGGAAGTGCAAAATCTAGAGAGAGAGAGAGAGAGAGAGAGAGAGAGAGAGAGAGAGAGAGAGAGAGAGAGAGAGAGAGAGCACATGAATAATGAGATAAATTGAATAGAATACAAAAGGTGAGCCTTACAGAAAATTCTAAGTCTGAAATTTCTAATAGTTTTTTTTCCATTTTTCCAGTCAGTATAACATTTCTGCTGTGCATTTTCCCCTTGGGTATTATCAATGTCTTTTTGACACATGCAATAATGTTTAATCAAATCAATTAAAGCAGCTGGAGTTAAGGTTTAATGTATACATCTTGTTTTGTATATATGAAATCTAATCATAATAAGAATTACATTATCTATCCTATTTCCTGTATCATTCTCATTATTTACAAATAAACAAAACAAAAAACTATTTTTTATTAAATGAGAATGGAATAAGAAGAACATCAAAAAAGTGTTTGCAAGCTTTCCAGAAAAGTCGGAGTTTCTTGACAGTCCCACAAAATATGAGTAATTGTTTCTTGCTCTAAGTTGCAAACCTACTTTAAATATGAATGAATTTGTTGTTAAAATATGTTGCACTACCCTATATCGGAACCATTGCAGTTTGGTGTTTCTAGCAACCTTGAAGGGACTATTGTAAATATCAGCCCAGATCAGCTCATCATCTTCAAAAGTTTTTTTTTCCCAATTTAATTCTACCTGTAGAAACACTAGCTTTCTTGACCATAAGATTACACAAGTCCTTACATCCTTTGGTTGTTTAATGAAAAAAGCAATATTAGTAGGAATGATAGGTAAATACTTTTTTTATCAAAGGCAACATTAGCTATCTGTAAATATGATTCAATGACAGAAATTACACCATGATATTGGAGAAAATTTGTATTAACTCTGTAAATCTCAGAAAATTCTTGAAATGAATAAAAAGACAGTGTGTTGAAATCTTTAATCAAATCATTAACGATTGTAACCCCCCTGTTGTACCAAGTCTTATAAAATTGTCTTTTTCCTAATAGTAAAATTTCTATTATACCACAAAGGCATTTTCAAATTATTTTTTTCCATTAATATCTTAACCCCCTCAGAATTGTTAAATCTTACTCTTGCTGAAAAGACATCCTTTCAAAATTTGTTTTTCACAATTATTCTGACACTCTTGAATATACCCTATACTATTTTTACACAGTTTGTGTAAATCAACATATGATTTGAAAATGAGTTACCACTTACTTGCTTCATGAAATAATGTTTATATCCAACCTAGTTTCAGTGAATCGTTGAACAGCCTTAAATTAACCACTTTTTGAGACTCCATTCGTAATAATTCTGGGTAGTTACATCTCTTTTCACTATGTCTACCTTACTATACCATAAACAGATTATAGGGAATAGAATTTGGATTTCTAGCAGAGAATTTATCCCTTCCCCACTGTAAATTCAATTCAGGTAACAAAGTATCATTACTCAAGCTTTCAATACCTATCCACACAACATGAGTTTAATCAATATTAAGTTTCAAACCAGATCTTTTTGCAAACTTACTTAGTTCAAATACAATTCTGAGCCATATAATATAAGAGAGGTGTCATCAGCATATTGCGTTATGAGAATAGGATAATGATTTACATCTATACCTTTAATCCTACCATTATTTCTAATCCTTAGTGTCTCAACACAAAAAATAAAAATATATGGGGCGATTGGATCGCCTTGGCGACAGCCTCTTTTAATATAAAAATGATGGCAGGTACCCCTGACTTACAGTTGCAGAAGCATCGGTGTATAGTAATTTAATCCAGTTTTGTATGTCTGGACAAAATTAAGATAACTCAAAACTTTACCAACAAATTTCCAAGATAACGAGTCAAAGGCTTTCTCAAAATCTAGCATTAACAACATTCCCGGAATATTTCTTTCTTCAATAAACTGCATGATATCATATACAAGTCTGGTATTCTCCCCAAAATAACGACCTGAAAGAATATAAGACTCTTTTCTATATGGGTATGTAGGAATGGGATATTCCACCCGAGGGGTCACAAAATATGGTAAAACCCGAGGCTTGCACGCAATAAAACAACACTTTTCTTTTTCGTATGTACTATTGCTCAATTTATAATGTATCATAAACATTTTTTACATCTTTGAACATGTTGGTCAAGTTATTAATACTACTTCACTGTCAATAGTAATCTTACAAATCTTACACATTTATGAATGGAATTCTTGGTTTGCTTGTGAGATGACGTCACTTACGTCACACATTTCGCGCCACACAGACAGGAGGAAAGTTAGTCACTGTCACTTTCAATCACACGTGGACGACGGCGGAAAGGCTGAGTCCCAGTTTGGTGATATTGATATTTATAGAACAGTTTTGTTTATACGAGCCTGCAAACAATGACTCCAATCGACTATGCGTGTTTGTGGATGAAGCGGTTGACGAGGACATAGTCGATGAGTGCGCGGGAAAAAACTATGAATTACTCCGCGCGCGAGGCTTTATTACACAGGCGCCTGTGTAATAAACGTCTATCATGACCATGTTTATTGCCCTGGATAGGCCTATCTGACACAGGTGGAAGACTATTTGATAGATCATATTCAATAATGGTATGGGTCTCCAATTCTTCAAAAATGCCTAGGTTTATCTCCCTTAGGAATACATGTAATAATACATTGTCTTTGAGTTACTGAAAGTAAACTTTTTTTTATCCACAGTTTAGAGATCTAACAATGCAAAAACCCAAGCTGCTTCCAAAAGCACTTTAACAATTCAACAGTATAACCATCTGTACCGGGACTTTTATTATTATTCATGTTTTTTTTAGGATTTTAGCTGCCTCATCTAATGTTATTATCCCTTCTAAGTTTTCTGCCTCAATACTGTCTAATTTTGGAACTTCAAAAGTGTCTAAAAAATCTGTTAAGTCAATATCTTCTATCCCATAGCTGTCATCATATTTTTCATAGTAAAAGCGAACATCCTCTAGAATATCATCCTGCTGTATTATTACATTATTCTACTTTTTTATCTTGGGGATTATTTTGGCAATAAAGTTTCTATTTTCTAAATTAAAAAAAATATTTGGTTGGTTTTTCTCCTTCCGGCCATCTTTTTCTTGATCTTATTATACTATCTTTAATTTTATTAACCCTAATGTTTTCTAAAAAATTTTTCTTCATTTCTAATTCATCGCTATCTACCTGCTCTAGTTCTTTCATGCATCGTATCCTTTTCTTCAGCATATCTTCACTTCTATTTTGTATTTTTTCTATAGGAGGAATAAGTTATTGTTCTTCCCCTAATTTCCATCAGTAATGTTTCAATAAACAGCTGATCATCAATAACAAACTCAATGTCTATGTCAGAAATACTATCTATTGTGTTTGTATTATAATCAGCTAATCATCATTAACAAACTCGATATATATGACAGAAATACTATCTATTGTGTTTGTATTATAAACAGCTGATCATCAATAACAAACTCAATGTCTATGTCAGAAATACTATCTATTGTCTTTGTATTATAAACAGCTGATCATCAATAACAAACTCAATGTCTATGTCAGAAATACTATCTATTGTCTTTGTATTATAAACAGCTGATCATCAATAACAAACTCAATCTCTATGTAAGAAATACTCTCTATTGTGTTTGTATTATAAATAGGAAGACAGTACTAAATTGTTGTATACATAATGACTTCTTTAACCAATTTAAGATATTAATAGAGATGAATCAAATTTCCATATGAACCATAATATATAATTTCTAAAGTAATATCAAGTTATTATATTAGTAAAATCTCGTATTTTGTATATAAGATAATATGAATATGAAGTTATATCCAAAACACGTATCGTTATTATGCCCAAAGACTTTAGGATGATTATATGTTTACATGGCAGACATACATGTTGCCTTTGGTAATTATGTCAAGTAAGCAGGTATAAAAGATATAAATATTACATTATTAATCTTATATATGTTTGACAAGTTAGACATGTGTTCAGGCAACCTTGATCATTCATCATTTTATGGATCACTCATCCTTGTTAGAAATGGTATATAAACCCTTTCTGTATCTTAGCACTGAGTCGGTCTACCGATACAGACAGAGATAGCTGTAACGAACGACGTCTCACGACCCGCTAGTGGCCGCACCGTGCGGACGTCAACTCTGTTGTTACAATAATAAAAGTGCCCAATGGGTTCGACTGCCGCTTTCGCTTGCACATTTCACAAACAAATTTCAACCAAGTACTGGCAATAATGACGAGAAGAATTAAAACAGATTCAACAATTTATTATATATTTTACAAGAGTAAAGTTTAGCATGAAAGACATTTAACCGGCTCAGTGAGTGTTTTTAATTAACCCTAACAATGTACAGAAGCCACCTGAAATAAACAAACTTTTACCTAAACTAACTATCAGGCAGGAACCAATGTCGTGGTTGTCGAAATTCTCTAGCTAAATTAACTCTCGGCCCACGGAATCTGACACCGTTCCTCGGAGCGAGTCTCAAACCTCGCCGAACGGACAAATCTCCGCCACGTGACCGACTCCAAATTTACAAAGTCCAACTCAACACTACCGCCTTCTCCTACGTTCGTCTTGGCGAGGGGGCACACAAAATCAGCCTCACCGAACGAGAGAAAACTACTCCCCGAGAATACCAATTCTCGAATTATCAACTATTTAACAAAATTTCAACAGCCAGCGAACGTTCCCCTCAATCACGACACGAGGTTCCAGCCAAAAAAAAAGTCCGCATAAGTCGAAAAATATACCAAAATACACGGTCGGAAATCAAACATATCGGGTTGTAGGTGGCAACTGATGTTTAGTAAACCATTTTAGGGAAGAGATGGGCGCTGACAACACAAAAATCTAACAGATTACCCTGCCCGAATTTCAATACCGACCTAACGTGTCTTGGCCTCCAAAGGAAGAGGCTGTGACGTCACTTTTTCTCCCAGAGTTCCTCGCTTCCTCGGACAGGGTTGTACTAATACCGGGAAAAACGACACGAAGCGACCCACGCGTCGCTACATAACACAATATGGTACGTATCTCAACACTTACATCGATAAACAATATGTGGCTCCTGGACTCCCGAGGGCGTCCAGAGCGACGTGGCTAGTCTGGAGATCTGCCCAGCACCCAGGGGTATCCCTAGTTTTATTGCCCTACACACTCACTCTCGCAGGACTTCCTCGCCTGTCACACCTGGACACGTACACGTCTCAAGACAACACAATATAAGGACAGACACTGACAATACCTTACAGGTAGCACACCAAATAAGGACATACACATAAATACACGGATAGTAACGAATACCAATTAGACAGGACGTTTACAGACACTTACTCCTATTTACCCTGTGACACAGACAAAGGCTTTCAATGATTTTCAAAAACAAATCTCTAGCTTTCCGATTATTAACATTCTTATGACTTCTGTCATATTCTAACTCTGGATTTAGGACTATTTCAAAATCTCCACATATGATAAACTTTTCATTACCAAAGTCATCAATTGTGTCAACTTAAAGAGCCAGACCCACTCCTCGACCGATATTATTTTATATTAAAAAATCATTATTTTCTATTTTTCTCTGGTAGTAAAAGTTCTGACAAACCTTGTAATACCACAATGTTAAAGTAAATCGCAACCAATCTGACATAATAAATAATTTATAATTATGCAAAATGGAAGTCCTTCCCTCTGACGCATGCGCAAAGAACTGTTGTTACGTTACGGAATTAACGTACAACAAATAAAACCCAAAAGCTCGGTTAAAATTCAACGATTTAATAACACCAAATAAATTCTATGCAGTAAAATTACAAATATTGTGATGGTGTACAGAGCTAGCTACTAATTAACCAAAAGTCAGAACTTATCTTTCCGTGGAAATCCTCCAACTCTAGAAGAATTCACAATAGATTGTCCAAAAAACAGGGTAACCGAAGAATAATCCCAGATTGGTTTACTCGCTTGGTATACTTAAGTGCAAGTCCACAAGGCACTATCACTTAATCACTGTAAAAGTCCGCACATCACAGACTGAAGTCTCAAGGTAAGCTCACTCAAGGTGTTAATACTTCAAAAGGCTGCTCAGGCTCAGCTCCATCATGTTTTTATACACTAAATGTTTCTAGAAAGTTCTTTTCTAGATGATTCTAGACTAGCAGGTACCTAACTTGTTTACATGTGCCTCTGGAAACTTTCGGAAACACCCAGGTCATTCTAATGACCGAGCTTCCTTGATTTAGAAACTTCCGGAAACATACAGATCATTCTAGAAACCGAGCTTTCTAGAAAAATCTGCCTAGCACTCTCTACATATATTGTGATGGAAACACAGCACATCTGAATTTAGATTAATACACAACATTTATACATAACACTGTAAATAAATTTGCCGTCTTCCAACATTGCATAAAGCGTGCGAGGGAAGCGGGGAAGAAAACGTGTTTTGACGAACTCTGAGGCGAAAAGAAGCAATATGGCTCGTTTATACTCTGTATCTCTTTCTAGTGCAGTATCACTCTAAATTCATATTCATAAATACTCTTATCATCGAATATTCGCTTTAGATAAATCTATTTCGCGATGTTATATATGTTCGTTACCGTATCGTAGCCCCCATTTGAGGGCCTCTTTGCAATTAATCGTAGTTTTTCTCGTAATCTGCACGTTTTTGTGTCATATCTAAGCATTGAAAGATGTGATCATTACATACGTTAGATGATTTCTATACAGGATAATAGAGTATTGATTGCATTTATCGGTAAAATCTCTTTACAAGCGATGTCACATGGACGTACTACTCTCCTTTTCCTCCATTTCTATTTTGGTTCTGACCGCGTCTGAAAGTATCACGTGACTTTTCCTCATCAATATTCATATCCTGGTGTTGATTAATGAGACTAATTCCGGCAACGATATCTCCAGTACCCTTTCAATTTCAAGTTCGAAAATGTATACAAGTCCTATTTATATATTATCTATTAGTATGCAACAACATTTCCAGTCAACAAAATATAAAAAGATATCTATAACGGAGTGGGTCTGGCTCTTTAAATATAAAAGCTTGGCGTGTCTGTATATGGACCATAGAGACTAATGTGTTGTTTGTGCATTCTATTAAAACATCAAGAGCCAAGAAAAGGCCTTCTTTTCTTTATTTACCTTCATTTCACAATTATTATTAATCATAGCAGCGATCCCTCTACAGTTCGACTTATAAGTGTTGAAATAAGAGCCGAAACCCCATTCGTTTCTGAGAAAGGTTTGGGTATTTTCAGTAAAATGATAATCTTGTAAACAGTAAATACACTATCTCTTAGATTTTAAGTAAGAGAAAACTTCTTTTCTTTAAGTTAAATCCCCGAGACCCTGGCAGTTAGCGGACAGAATAGATACCCCTTCCATCACGTTCTCAACACACAAAAACATATATTCTGACCCAGCAGCAGAGGACATAGATAGAACAGATACGAGAAGCAAAGCTATGGAAATAAAAAACATGTCTGTTAGATCAAAGTCAAACACAACTGTCTACTCACGCACACATACATTTAACAATCATGTACTACTGGAAGTGCGAACTCATGTGAACGGGCGGCTACAGTATGAAAACCGGAAGTAGTATACTAATAATTGCACACCACGCACATTTATATTGTCAGGAATTTACGTCGTAAAAAAAGAGAGCATTCAATCCGGAATGCCGGAGAGTTCAAATAAATTGGTATTTAAACTTATCTCGATGTACTTGAAATTGACCTGTCATCAACGAAGTGATAACCATTCAGATATAGAAAAAATAACGATAGAAATGTACTTGGGAAAGAGAAAATGACTCACCGGTATATATGCATTTTCCTTTATATTCCACACCGCCAAAGAAAAATCACACATTCAGAAAACATGACATAAAATCCTAATTTTCACACAACTCTGATCGATAAACCAGAGAATGTCAATCCCAGGCGGTACAATCATGTACCCGAGTCCTTTATCAATCACTTCATAGAAATAGGATACATATTTTCACTTATTTGATTCAAACATGAGTTCACAAATGGTCAAAGCTAATCATACTGAAATAGATGTCATCTGCTAAATATTGGTCCGTTATTTCCGTATCAAATCGAAGTCTGCGTTTGTGGCCGTTTTCAAAGTCACAAAAGTTTTCCGTCAACGCTGTACGAGTGTTTCACACTCCTAAATTTATATGCTTGCCTCAAAATGTCCTGGCTCCTCTTGGTTAAGTCCTCGAAAACAATAAACTTCGCTCCTTTCAGTTTCCGCCGATTGCTAGGAATCTGTGTTTTTTTCCTTCTGTGGGTAAATTTACAGATTATAGTCCGTGACTTGTCTTTGCTGTATCTACCCAGCTCATGTGCAATGTCTATATCACTTTCCTCAATTTCCACTTGGAGAGATTTTCTGGCAGAGTTCACAAATTCCCTACACTCTCCCCGACCGATTCTCGTTCAGCATCATCCAGTCCAGCAATCCCGATGGAATTCTTTCTTCCAACTCGTTAAGTTTGAAGTCTTAAGAAGCGTTGAACATCTCCGTGTCTCTCGCGTGGTCTTCAAGTTGCTGCACACTTTCCTTCAGGATCTCATTCTCCTTTTCCAAGTCAAACATTTTCCCCTCTAGCTGTTCAACAAGAATCCTGTTCTCTTCTCTAATGTTCTCTCTTAGCCTTTCAAGCAGCATTTTATTCATTATTTTATCCATGTCCGTCTTTGTCACCAGTGCTGAGATCAGGTCAAAAACAATATTAACCTTGTCCTTCTCTGCTGATTCAATCTGAACATCTACATGTTTACTTTTGGCTCCAGTCTTCCCACTACCTACACTAGTCCTCTGACTCGGCATGCTTATCGAATGCATAATTTACAATATTTATATGACCGTAGATATAGGTATGTAATGAAAGTGCATTGGTGAATGATGTGTGTGGAGAATGAGAGCCCTGATACGTGAGGACATATTTGTACTGTAACGTTTGAAATCCGAAAAGAAAAATCTTAAACAAGTAAGGGTCATTTTTTTCTCCAGAGTCATGGATAACTGGAGCATCGAATGGGACACATAAACATATAAACACTTCCTCATAAAACATCCTTTACTTCAGCTGACTTTAACTCTGATCAGCCAAACTGATGTAGTTAGTTACGTGATCAATGTTATTTCCCACCATTAGTGTCAAGGAAGTTCCAGACTCAAGTCTTCGTCAGAACTCTGTAGGGTTAGCTTATGACCTTCAATCAGCTGTTAATAATGGTTTGGATTTTGAACTTCACTTTCGAGTCAAATAATTTTACCAGATAAGCAAAACATGAAAATAATGTTTACTGCATCCTGAAATTACCTTTCTTGTGACATGACCTATCGCACAAAACCAAACGTAACATATTTGCTGAAAATAGTTTCACCAAAACTTTCAAACATATTATATATTCTGTATTTTGATAATTATAGACCCACATTATTTCCATTCCTGTATTTCTATATTGCAAAACATACAACAAATTGGTTCACTCTGTCTACCTATAGGTTGATATTAACACGTGTCTAAATGCACCTAACATTACAGATATATTGGTTGGTATCTGACGATAACTCTTCTAGAAATATATATTATTTCACAATTTCTTCTTCAATCCATTAGTGACAGGGAAAAATATCTGTCACTTGCTATCTAAAAGATTGCACTAAATAAATTTTAAACAAATTAAGTAGTACACACATTAGCGTCAGATATTTAAATGAAATTAATTTTACATTTTTGCCTACTTCTAGGATTTGACAGTTAATGATAACCATGTATTTTCTGAAGGACTGTGGGGTGTCCTGTCATAGGATTTTTATTTTCCTCAATCAACTTCTTGATTTATGCTTCTTATATCCTTGTCTTGAAGGCATAAATGCTGTATGATACAGTCCAATTCATTAATCTGTATCAAACTCAATTTAACAACAAATTCGTATGGCACTTGCTATTTACTAGTGTATTTTCTTTTCCTAATAGATGACTTTACAATGAACTAGTAATGTGTTTTGCTTAGTCAAAGTGCGTGATTCAGAGAAATGCAGAGAAGCGATCACTTGATATATCTGGGTTAAACCAGTTTATTTACTTCCTCCGAATTAGAAATTTCCTTTCTATAACAACCATTGCTATCCAGCTTCTTTTTAATCGACATTTATTTGCTAGGAAGTCATAAAGCGTTCAGAATGAGAAATTGATGTAAAAAAGGCTGTAAACTTGTTTTAATGGCATGATCACATGTATGGAGGATTTCTCCTCATTAGATTGCATTTAAATAAATAACTTACCATTTTACTGTCAGCAAGCTTAAGTTGTCTACTACACCGTACATTTTAACACAGAATAGCAACATACAGAACAGAAGAGTGTTCATAATTAAGATATATCCTCAGATGGGTTTCTTGTCAAAATTAGTCTTGATTAAAGACTTAATAATATCCAACAATGGGGTCTGAAGCTCTGTTTTAGTATGATTAAATTTGAATGTAGAATGTCAATATGTCATACTGTATGTAACCACACAATTACACATGTATACCAAGATACAAACATCGTCATTGATTTTTCTGAATATCGATTTGGTTTCTTAATGGCGATAAACGATTCTGATGACGACTGAGCTTTTGGTGATGAGAAAGATATATTTGCCACATTATTTTAGGCTGTGTGCAACGTGTTCAGAGGTGTGCAATATTTCTGATTTCAAATATCACAAAATGATAGAGATAAATGCAGAAATTGCAAATGGTTCATACTATTTGAAGTAGCAAATAATAGGTCGGAGACAATCATAACAATTACAAATATCAACAAGAGTGCCGTGGACACAATATACGCCGCCATAAAATATAAAGATCAAGATGAAATGGCATAAATCTTACGAAAATCAATGAACCGTAAAATCGCCCCCTCATGCACATCGAACCATTGTCGTAGTGAAATTGAGCAAGTTTCGTGAAAATCTGATGATTATTTTAGGAGTTGCGTTCACAAGGCTCCACTATGAGCAAGCTACAGATACAAATTTGAAAATGACATAAATCTTACAAAAATCAACGAACCAAAAAATCGCCCTTTCATGCACATCTACCCATTGTATTAGTGACATGGAGCAAGTTTCACGAAAATCTAATGATGATTTTAGGAGGAGTTGAGTTCACAAGAAATGGACGTACGGCCGGACGCGCAGACGGACGGACGGAGAAGATGACGCCAATATACGACCGCTTCCAGCGGCGTATAAAATGCAATCTCAGGTGGAAAGCATGAACATATAATGACACTTTTGAAATATAATTGATTTTAAATGCACGTTTGAGCGAATATTAAGTATAATCCCGTTTTGTCTCAACTCTATCAAATACAGACCATCCACAGGACTGAATACATAAAAATATTTAGATGTGATGATAACTTTTGAAATATGATATATACACATATATATATATATCAATTGCCAATTGTTATAAGGATCAATTATATACGAAGTCTATAAATATCTCAAATATAAGAATATCATATTCCAATGGAGTTTATATAACGTTCATAGTGTTGTCTTAATGTAATCGCTACAACAGCTGAATTTCCATGAATCAAGGACTTCTCTTCCCTCAGCGTGTCTCTGCTTTATGTTATATATAAGGAGTGCATCCCTTATTATTCATACTGCTAATCTACGAGAGTTTTTCGTGATCGGCCAAACACGTCGAGCGGCTCAGTCCACTTTAAACTGCTGAAGTATTTGCTTATTTGTTTATCTCTAGATGAACATCCAGGGTGTTTTTTTAATTGAGTAATCTCTTAATGTATTCCATGTCACAAACATCATTAACAAATGAAGTGAAGTCTCTTACTCAAAAGCAAATTCATATGTTGGTCCATCATATCATCTTCACGGCAAACAAAACTCGCTTGATGACATGTAGAACCAACAGCTTTTAAAATCCATCTTCCAGTTGTGTGTCCGATGCTTTACAGACTGGGATTTCTGGGCCTTCTGATAAAAACTATAAACACCTAGCCTAAAATTGATATCGTGTTTCACCTCGTCGCATGTCTGCTGAATTTGAAATTTGAGTAATGTTGTCACCATTGACAATAGGTCTCCGCCTGGATATTATTTTATTCGGGGAAACAACCGTTAAAAGTAAGCTGCGTATTACAAGAACGCGGGGGCCATGATGTTGCCAGTGGGTTTTAAATGGGGGTTGGCATCTCCTGTCAGCACTGTAATACCGTCTGCTTTATTTCCGCTATCACAAGAGCTTTCATATGACGGACAATGAATGATTGGAAGCTATTTCTGTGTTAGTGGCATTGATTTATTAATTCAATTTCTGAAATACTGTACATGAATAAATACTGTCACTATCACTACATGGCGTTCGTTGTTTACATTAACCTTCGATTCATTGTACAATAAACTGGCGCGTTATTTACTTTGTTTATATGGAAACTGTAAATACGAAGCTGTGGCTAGATATAAGATATTTATGGTTTTTTGACACTGGGAACCGTGGATATGGATCGTAATTTTTTTTTCTTCCTGTATACTTTACCTCGTTTTTACGTGCCAAGAGGGTTAGAACCACCGTTTATAGAAAATTGAATCCCCTTCATCCAAGGATAGTTAAAGACCAAATTTAGACGATATAATGTCATTTCTAGAGAAAATGATTTCAATTTTTTTTCTCTATAGAGCCCAACTTCCCAGGTTCAAGATCGACAGGTTATGCAAAATTGATTTTTCTGCCCTTCTCTCAATGTTTTTTTGTCAAAATACCTTCATTGTATCGTATTTGAAAAAAAAATTCCACCAAACGTTTACACAAAATTAAATTCAAAATAGTTTAAATGACTGCTCAAATACTAATCGGCATCTGACAATAACCCCGAACAATCCAGGACGACAATATATGGTCAGGCTGTCAAAGCGTTTTAAGTGTGTTCGAATGAAGCCATTCATTGGACCGGTTTTATAGCAAAAAAATGTCAAACATTAAAACATTCTTAAACGGGAGATTCATAGTCATGATAACTGGCCAGTATATGAAAGGATACAATTTGTATTTACATGGATAAACTTTGTCAGCTTCCAGAGTCAAATAAAACGTTAAACGATTTTTCAATGAACAAGAGGCTCAGATGGTGATAGTTGGCAAGTAGCATGCTTCATTTCTGAAATACAATAATAGGAGTTATTTTAACACAAAAGTACAGCCAAAAGGTTTCATTTCGTATTTGGCTCTGTGTCACAATCTGCTTTGCAATTACACACGTGTGATGTTAAAGCTAAAAGCTAACTTTTCGCTGCCATAAAAGCAAACAGTTCAACTGAAAAAGATTTTTGACATTTTCGATTCCAAGTGAATCATCCTGCAGTTACAAAATATAGCTTTATTTTCGCTAGAAATAGTGTTAAGAAATATCGGTATCCATATATCTCCTTAATCAATAAACAATATCAATTAATAATGTTCTCGCATTTAACCTGATGACAATATACCTGTACAGTGCATACGTATACTGCCCAGAAAATGTGGAAAGATACAGTATAACTCGATCTGCCTATAAACATAATTTGTATTCGAATCAATACATTTTATCTAAGGCACCGATTACTGGATTCGCCAGTCTGATCCCTTATCTTTTTATGATGTGACAGTTACAAACATTTCTGTTGTTTATAAAGCTCTGTACAATTGGGCCATTTTACCATATTAGAAATATCACCTATTATCGAAAGATCAATATTCATGTATTACTGTGGTGAACAAGTGATCAGAATAGGAAAGGTAATCTATCGACCGCAACACCATACTGATGATGCTGACAAATTTAGTACATGATGAATGCTTTGTCTGATGTACATGCTGAATAACATTGAATGTGCAAATAAAAATAAGAGACCCAAGGGGCCTGCATCGCCCATCTTGTATTCAATGTTCATCAAAGAATAAAAAAAATAAAACGTTAATCACAAATAATTCAATAAATACACCAATGACATTCAAAGTGAGCACATCGAATCAATTTTAACCAATTCTCACAGCAACCAACTTCTAATTGTCTCTGAACAGTGACACCATTGACCTGGGTTTAAGATAAATGTCAATTTTTTTCTCGAAATTTGAGGTGTTTTCCCAGAAACAAGTTTCCACCAATTATTCCTTTTTCTATTACTTCTGGTTTACTAGGAGAAGTCTTACAGGGTTTTTGATCCTTGTGACCTGGAGTTTGTCGGACTTCATCCCAGATTAAATATCAGGCTTCTATTGGTTAGTCAGAAGTACTTTTAAGATTTATCAAATCTGATACTGTTACCTTGAATATGTGTCGCAAAATTTGTAGGACGTTATCATATTAATTTATCATCAAAATACCATGTTTCTGTGCCTTTTGGCTAGTCAGAAGTTATTCAAAGGTTTCAACAAAATTGACCCCATGATCTTGAATCATTTTTTGGCAAACTTTGTCGTTCTTCGTCCCATCAACCATATGCCATTACATTTTGTGGGTTGATTATTGAGTGAAGCGCACTTGAATCGAAGTGCAAGATGAGCTAAAAATCGAAAAAAGAGAGAATTATGCTAAGTATATTCCATGTCGATATGAAATAAATAAATGATGAATACACTGGGCTTTTAAGATATCTCGTGAAAAAAATTGTGTACATGAAACTTTTAATAATGGTATGAGATACATTTCAATCTGGGTTACCAACGTTTCAAAGCATTCATAATGGTGTTGGTGTTTTCCCCTTTGAAATGATCAAATTCCAAGTGTTCAATAACAACACTAGAAATAGAAATTGGTAAGTGGTAAACAAGTGCTGGACATTTAATTCACTCATGTTATATCTTTCCTGGGTTATCGGAAAGTCCAAAGAATCAAGTTAGCAAATCGAAGGATTTCTTTCACTATATTTCCACCGATTGAGCTTCACACACATTTGTAGTAACATTGTTTACTTCATGGTGTCATCAAACGATTGTTCAGTATCGATGAAACATGCTTGCGATTTAATCCGATCAGAGACGAACAACCGACAGTATTATCTGGTCATCATTCAATATCCACCAAACGAATTGTGAATACCTTAGAATGACAAAAACTTAATTCAATGCACAAAAGTGTTCGCATTGCTTCTATTCAAAGCAGTATGGTAAGAGCAGAATTATTAAACAGTTGTATTTGTATGTGCCGCATATGAATATGTGTAAATCTGCATCATATAGCTGTTTCTGAGAATGTTATCTAGCCTTTTGGGTGGAAATCAACAAACTGTGTTTATTTAACCTATTTCACGATTAATACTCGGATGGTTAAAGTGGTAATTGTATTTCATATGTCAGCTGATATTTACGACACGACCAAATGTATCTCTGCGTTTTTAATCAAGCCAGCAACAGTTTACAGCTTCTTATGTTTCGGTTTTACAACCATGTCGTGATACTGGAATGCTCAGCATATAGATTCATAGTTTTCATGGTTTACATACAAGGACGGAAAAATCTGTATGATCAAATATATTTCTGAAAAAGTAGCTTTAGTCACATATGGCGTACGTTAGGCCAGCTTGTAAACTTTCTACATGGACACATTTTGTATCTTTCATTCATGCTAAAACAATTTCCAAACACTTGGAATGTAGAAGCTTTGTCAAATATCTTTTCTTCGGAAGATGTGTCACAACTATACACACTATCTGACCAGGTATGCAGGTGCAATATGAGGTCATATAAGGACTAAAAAAGAGGCAACGATCAAGATCCCAAGCGTTAAAGCGGACACAAATACACATTTATAGAGTGTGGTCAAAACACCTCCGATAAGCAGAAAGCTCTATTACGAACATGTGGTAAAGCAAACCATAATATTGACTACTCCGATGTCCTTCACACATGGTAAACACTCTAGTTTTGCAAAGAGTGCTTCACAAAAACAAAAACAAAATCAAACACAAAAACAAAACCAAAAAACAAAAAAAAACAAAACAAAAAACAAAACAAAAACAAACTAAAAACAACCATGGAAATTCAATAAAACTAAGGCAAACTATTACCACAAGAAAGATTTACACGGAGACTCCTTAACGAGACCAGGTGATCCGGTAGAGTAAATGTTTTCAGCTTCATCGACGACACTCATCAAATAAATCGTCATCAATCCGGTTCAGTAATGTCAAGTTTTAAAATGAAAACAAAGAATATAACCACGAGATCGGTCCCCTCTGTTCATAGTTGGATGGTGTTCAACAGTATTAATTAGGTAGAAAGTGTGTTGTTAGTTATAATTTTGTGCTTAGTTGATGATAATTCAGTTTTCATGCTCTGTATATAGTTATTTGTGGAGTTTCTTTGTGCTGTCCTATTGTAAATGTTGCAACATTAGTATATTGGGAGTCTGATTGTTATTTCCTTTAATTGCTATGAACAATTTTCGAAATGATATCGGGATACTGAAGTGAAGACATAAATCACTGAAAACAGTAATACGTCTCGTTCGGAATAAGATACACCGGTTTGTAAAGATATACTTAAAAGAAACATGCAAATGACTGAGTTAGAATATTCGTCGAATGTACGAAAGTGTGCAGTAAACTGTATTTCTGACACATTTTGCTCACGTTAAGTGATTATGTAATTTTTTTAAATGATGACGTATAATTAACGGTTAATACGTATTGATACGAATAACAAATTATACAAATACAGTAGTGATTGAGGTTTAAAGTATGAATTATAATATTCTTATAATGAATTATAATTCATACTAGCTTAGTATTGTCACGAACGATGTATACCCATTAATACGATGGCATCAAAATAACAAAAGTTGTTGATATGCTTGCATAAAGCTGGGTATATATTTTCTCAATCTTTTACCAACTTGGATTTATTTCAATTATGAATTAAAGTCCAGTCAGATAAATTGATGATTCTTGAATTCTGTGAGCAATGCAAACTGGGATATGTTTATATGTTAATTATATTGTAATTAAAAAAAATAACATATCTAAAATGGTATATAACGCATATATTTACCGTCAGCTTGGAAACATGCAAAGGAAATTATTTTAGATTCTCAGATAATCCTTTTTTGTGACTAAACAGGAGTAAGTGTACAATAAATATTCCTGGTTATTGTAACCATTTCCTTTTGTATGTTTTTACTGGGGTGAATTTTTAAGGCACCAATAAACCTTTCAAAACAGTGAATGGGACGACGAGCACACGTTACTGTTTATCAGGAAGCTACCAATTTTAGTATTTATATCAAAATGTAGCAATGCCTCATATACATGTAATTTGTTTTTTTCTGAATACAGTCTATGATATATCCATGTGGAGACATTCAAGCATGAATAATAGTGTGTTATTTAAACAAAGCATCAGGGGACGAATTGTGTGATGTTTAGAACTGTTTAATAGTATACATACCTCTCTCGACGAGCGTCTAATAGCGTCAACGTTGCATTTCTGTTTGGCGAAAAGTAATGAAAAGGACAAATTCATAATGTCTCGTACTCAAATATAGCTTGCGTAAATCCATGTGTTACCGATCGAAAACTGGAGCTGCTGGCGTTTGGTCGTTTTCTTTGCGGCTATCCACACTGTATGTACCATATTAATCTCTTCCATCTTTAAAACTCTCCTCGTGCTGTGCCAATCGTCAAGCCCTGCTTGCAGGAAACGCATTGTTGAGAATTACACTCATTCACAAAATTATTCCTTCCCAGTGAGAGTGGTTATGTCTGCTTGCAAAATATCACCATGAAAGGTTACCCTGATGGCATGGTTTTAAGCTCTAAAACGAGGACACAAAAAATGTGCAACGCATCACCACTGATTTCTTTTGAATGGGATTAAAGTATTGTAATTTAATAGCTATAAAAAGTATACATATTCAGGCTAACACTTACTGTTATATGGATTCCTTATAAAACCTCAGATGTTATCGTGGAGGCGACTGCAACATCATCGACTGGGTCTATGGATCAACTGTTGGAAGAAAAAAACATCGAGAAAAAAATACACATTTTTATGGCCATAGGATGAACGATGTGATATGTTCAAGACTTTATTTAAATTGTGAAATAGGCAAATATCTTTAAGATTTTTTTTACTTTTAAATATTGTTCTGACAATTTGACAACTGACTTTCATTTTTGTCTATTCATCAAATAGTGAACTGTTGTTAAGATTGAGGTATTTGCTTCCTTATAAAAAACGAAACATTCGAAAGCTCGCAACAATTACTTTCAATGATTGTTTGTGCTAAAAAATCTTCTTAAGTAATTCCTGATGTCCTTTCAATTCATATGTTTTAGGTCTCGCAAGACCCTTAATTACCTGTTAGCTGTTTCTTGTGTGTTTTGAATCATCTGCAGCCAGGTTTGATAAAAACCATCCTGTACTATTATGTTGACCGTATGATTTACATCACAATATTTAATTGATGTATCTATAATCGACGATAGCATATACAACATTCAACTTCACTTTCTATATTTTAAATATTTATGCAATTAACAGTATATATCTTAATTGGAACAAATATGGATACAGAACAGGAGTCAAAGGTCATTACAACGGCTGGAGTGTGTGTGTCTGAAAGACACCTATCGTTGCACGAGAAGTATCTCTAAATTCTAATTGAACTAAAAGTTTCCAAATTAAATGTAATGTGTTGAAGTATGCAAAACAGATATCTAGAAACAATGCATTCAAATAGTAGTTTGGTATTGCCACTTATGAACTGCATGTAATATATACTTAATTGTAACAATGCCGCTCTTAGATATAGTTTCAGCATATTCCTTATGGTGAGGTTATTGCATGCTGTCACCTGCATGGTTTCAGTCAACACTGCAGGAAGAATAAAAAAAACTATGTTACTTATCATACGATAAAAGAGGAAAGTGACACACT
This sequence comes from Ylistrum balloti, assembly GCF_031769215.1. Taxonomy (NCBI): domain Eukaryota; kingdom Metazoa; phylum Mollusca; class Bivalvia; order Pectinida; family Pectinidae; genus Ylistrum; species Ylistrum balloti. Next base: position 432,139 of record NW_026781949.1, on the reverse strand, counting down.
CTATCACAGATAAATAGAGAATAAAATGTTTTAGAGTTCACATTGTTGATAAGAATACGCCGATAAAAGATGAATAACACAAGCATCTGCCAATTCAATGAAACTGCGCCAAAATACGAACAAAAGACGTACTTTTTCAGGAAACTACTGAAAAAGTACAGGGAAATAAGACGTGGTGTCCCGGAAGAGTAAGCGTCTTTTGTTACATCGACGACAACCGCCATGTCAATCTTGGTCAATCGAAGTATGTATTGTCACGTTCTCAAATGAGAGCACGTAACAGGAGCTTTGTCAATGAGATTACTATGACGACCGACGCGCTTATAACTTAATTGAAGGCAGGACAAAATATGTATCAATAACTGGCGTCACATTGATTTTAATCAATTATAATCAGTCATACATTTAAAGTTAATGAGAAAAAACTATAAGTTTTAAATTACCCAAATAAAATTTAATGATTTTTTCATCAGTACATATAAAATGAGTCCAAGATTCCACGGTAACATCTGTGTACAGATAAAACGGTATTATTCCATTGAATGTCTCTTGAATATCTCTACTGTGTGTAATATAACACAGAGATGTACTTTATGTAGAGGTACGGGGATTTCAGGCACCTATACAATACTTTCCCAGTCATGTTGTCGCCATCAACATCTTCCTACCAGGTGCCACCTGTGCCTCATATCATTAACGGTTTTGATAGACTACATAGTCGATTCAGTTTTTTATAAAGGCTCAGCAATCTTCTCTAAATTTGGCACCCGGCCTATTTTTACTTCTCAGTTGCGAACAAAATATAAAAGATGAAGAAGTTTTAAGAGAAGGTGATCTTTGCCAGAAAATTTTCATAAATCAATTCTGAAATCCATAGAAATATAAGCTGATTTTTTTTAAATGTACAATATCAGATTCCATTTAAACACAGTTTTCCAATATGCACGTCAAAGCCGAGCATCGTTATCAAAGTTCATAAATAAAATTCACACAACGTAACACATCATTAATACCAACAACATGGTGCTAGGGGATCATAATTGAATTTCGCTGACAGAGGAGTGGCTCAGAATTTAATTTGTCCCCAAACCAAAACACGCCAGTACGTTATATCACAATATATAGATAGAATACTGCTTAGGTTTCAACCTGAAAATCACGTTGACATACATAAAAATGTGAACGGAATTAAAGAATGTTATATGATACAATATATATATATATAAAACGAAAGACGATAAGTACTTCCAGGGAAAAAATCTAAAATATCTCGTTATAACCAGTTGTTATCCCGTTGATATGATTAGCTACCTACCTCTAATATACAAAGTGTTAAGCAGAATTTGTAAATGAATGAAGCATATTAATCAACTAAAATAACGTAAAACAATTAATAGCAAAGTGATCATAATAAGATAATATCACCAGAAATCATTTCAATATCGTTTACCAATGGAAATGTAAACATTAGTTTTTGTGCTAAAGGATTTAAAGATTAATAGTTTTTTCTTTAATATCAGGAATGAATATCGTTTGTTACTTCACAAAAAGTACCCTTATCCGATGACAATACACGGAATATACCAAAATATCCCATTGAAAATTTCCTAATCTAAGCCGTGAAGTAACAAACCAGGTCCATTCCTCCTGTTTCAATTATGTCTGTTTACTTGTTACAGACATTAGAAATGACCTGCTCTAAAATGCCAGTTGTGGAGCTCTGTACATTTCTCCTACGTACGCATATATACTTGTTTTATCAGTGAGCTAAGTGACTTTATTCTTAAGGAGAAAAGTTGTAGGCACGGAAGTTCATCCAGTTGACGGAAGTAGTTAACATGTCAAACCCTGCAGCTCTTCGGTTCGCGCCGCATAGGGTCCTAAAAATGATAATTTATTTATTTTCAGATTATCATTATGATAACAATGACATTCACTTTGAACAAAAGAAAAACTTATAAAAAAAACTGCGTTAACTTCAAATGAGAGATTGTCTTACTATGACGTCACCAAAACGTCATATTGATTCGGCCCTTTTCGGATATTTTCGGAAGGATTAGATTATATAGGCTGGAAGACCTTCGAGCCCATGTCTATCACGTGGTCTATCACGTGGTCTTTCTCCGGTGCATCTGGGCCATTTTTCTTATTCTGTTTAACAACAAGCTAAAATGTCTTTGATGATTATCTTTGTCACGAATCAGGTTTATATTTATGCAGGGAGATACCACGAACAAGGTTAATATTTATGCAGGGTGATACCACGAACAAGGTTAATATTTATGCAGGGAGATACCACGAACAAGGTTAATATTTATGCAGGGAGATACCACGAATCAGGTTAATATTTATACAGGGAGATACCACGAACAAGGTTAATATTTATACAGGGAGATACCACGAATCACGTTAATATTTATACTGGGAGATACCACGAATCAGGTTAATATTTATACAGGGAGATTCCACGAATCAGGTTAATATTTATACTGGGAGATACCACGAATCAGGTTAATATTTATACAGGGAGATACCACGAATCAGATTAATATTTATACAGGGAGATACCACGAATCAGGTTGATATTTATACAGGGAGATACCACGAATCACGTTAATATTTATACTGGGAGATACCACGAATCAGGTTAATATTTATACAGGGAGATACCACGAATCAGATTAATATTTATACAGGGAGATACCAGGAACAAGGTTAATATTTATGCAGGGAGATACCACGAATCAGGTTAATATTTATACAGGGAGATACCACGAATCAAGTTAATATTTATACAGGGAGATACCACGAATCAGGTTAATATTTATACAGGGAGATACCACGAATCAAGTTAATATTTATACTGGGAGATACCACGAATCAGGTTAATATTTATACAGGGAGATTCCACGAATCAGGTTAATATTTATACTGGGAGATACCACGAATCAGGTTAATATTTATACAGGGAGATACCACGAATCAGATTAATATTTATACAGGGAGATACCACGAATCAGGTTGATATTTATACAGGGAGATACCACGAATCAGGTTAATATTTATACAGGGAGATACCACGAATCAGATTAATATTTATACAGGGAGATACCAGGAACAAGGTTAATATTTATGCAGGGAGATACCACGAACAAGGTTAATATTTATGCAGGGAGATACCACGAATAAGGTTAATATTTATACAGGGAGATACCACGAATCAAGTTAATATTTATACAGGGAGATACCACGAATCAGGTTAATATTTATACAGGGAGATACCACGAATCACGTTAATATTTATACTGGGAGATACCACGAATCAGGTTAATATTTATACAGGGAGATTCCACGAATCAGGTTAATATTTATACTGGGAGATACCACGAATCAGGTTAATATTTATACAGGGAGATACCACGAATCAAGTTAATATTTATACAGGGAGATACCACGAATCAGGTTAATATTTATACAGGGAGATACCACGAATCACGTTAATATTTATACTGGGAGATACCACGAATCAGGTTAATATTTATACAGGGAGATCAGGTTAATATTTATACAGGGAATCAGGAACAAGGTTAATATTTATACAGGGAGATACCACGAATCAGATTAATATTTATACAGATACCACGGGTTAATATTTATACAGGGAGATACCACGAATCAGGTTAATATTTATACAGGGAGATACCACGAATCAAGTTAATATTTAAACAGGGAGATACCAGGAACAAGGTTAATTTTTATACAGGAGATACCACGAATCAGGTTAATATTTATACAGAGAGATACCAGGAACAAGGTTAATATTTATACAGGGAGATAGTTATGTCGACAGCTTTTTCAGAAATATTCTGATTTAATCGTGAAGGAAGTTTAAAGACTCCGGTCATCATCAACAACATTCGAATTAGAAAAACAAAGTCAAAAATTAAATATTGCATTTTAAAATGTTGTTAGAATGATTAGATATATGAATAAATTTTAACTTTGTCACATTTTGTCAATAGATGTACACCTGATCGGGATACACCAAATGCCCGACACGTGACCACAATTACAATTTGACAAAACGTCTTCTCAAATTTTATAGCGACCAATAGAAGCAACAAAATGGATGACTGGTGGCCATCTTAGATCTTAACAGTTATTGCTTGCAATAGCGATTTCTTTACGAAGCGCTACTAGGTCATTCTCCAAACTAAAAAGGAAATCAAATCCAAAGCATGTATTTCTTTAACTTGATGTCAAAACCACACTTTTCGGTCTGTCTGTATTACATGTTTTTATGCCTGCAGATTAATTATCCGATAACTTGATACTTATCTACAAACGTCATTACATCTTCTGCATACAAAAAGAAAAAAAAACTTGCTCGAAAACGAGGGATACGTTATGTATACGTTAACCAATCTTTCAAAGGAAGAGATACTACCTACTTTGTGATCATGCATCTGTATTACAATCATGCAGATTGTCAATTAACGATACGGACCTCCCTCATTTGTATTTATATTCCTTAACACGAATGCGTATAAACACTTTTTATTACTATTGACTCGATTGGTTGTTAAACCAAACCTACTTCTACATTAGATGCTTACCTCAGCATTGTCTTACAATGAAACAAACAGGAACGGCTTATCAACGGTGTTGTATGATACATTCGATGATTTTTCCCCCCTATTGTGATTTTTTATATTTCTGGATAGCAAAAACCCTGCTTTCCGATCCTATGATGTTTAAATATCGTTGTTGATTTAATATTCAAGAGCTTTTTCCCAATATTACGTCTTCCATGCAAGATGTTAACAACTCACAGATAAGCTCACAGGATTCCAGTCATGCAAGTTAGGGAAGATTATAGGGAAGTATTTTTATCACTGGAATGATCTGAGTGAGTGAGACATTCTTTATTTCCTGTGCGTTTGTATGCCTGAAAGATCCCTTGTTTACTATAATCATATCAGAGCACGCTTACCTCTCCGGAACACCTGATTGTATCCATCTTGCGTTTATTTCAGGGGTTCCATGTTAATCTTCCTTCGGTTCATATTTTGCTCTGCTGACTTCGACTTTGAATGAAGACTCTGTAGACACAGAGACAGTTGTCTGTAGTGTCTAGTTGATACCTGATAACTTACCACGTCCAGCTCTGCCATATTGAAGTGCGAGTTCCCCTTTTCACTGCTGTTTGTAAAAACTATAAGGAAAACCGTGTATGTGACCTATCCATTGCCGATCCGTTCTGTGCATTTGAACCGCTAGCATTTTTACATGAAGATTAAACCCCTCAATGTGACAAATGGTTTAGAATTTTCACAAAGAACAATTTTTTTTCACCATTTGTCAATTATCTAGATCTTGTGTCACGAAAAATGACTTAAATATCGCATTGTTTAACAAGGAAACATATCATTAACTGACATCAGACATCAATTGATAATGTAGAGATGCATGTTTTTAATCACATTTTTTTTAAAATTATGATTTCTTGTCGAGCTTGTACAATCTTATTCAAACCAACTTTTTTCAATGACCGTAGGCTCTGTGATGGCGTAATTAATACCCTATACAAACAACTTTATGTACAAAATACTATTTATGGACTGGTGTATTACTGAAAATCTGGTCTCAATGTTTCATGCTTGTATGAAAAGCAATCAATCAGATCGTTTGTAAATAATCCTGCCGACAAACTAATCGGTCTAGAAGCCAATGATCAGTTAGTTCAAAAGTCAAGTTAGCACGCCCGGAGACATAAACACACAATTAGGTGGCACTTTAAGGCTGATTAAACGTTGTTAAGATAGCTTTGGTCATAATTCACCATAAGTTAAATTGATAATGAACATTTAAGCACTGTTTTATATCCGTTTAATGTATCATGATGAGAAAATCAAATGATAAAATGTTATTAGTGAACCTTTGCTTTGTTTAGAACATTAATCGATTAGAATATCGTAACATCCTGTAGTCTAAGCATGGTATGCAAAGGTTCATGAGGCTGCGGTGGACGTATAATAATATCGAGTATGATTAATATTTCATGAACGGTGACCGTGTTACCAAAAAATTCAAGACGATTTACAGAAAATAATTAAAGAGGGATAATAAAATGCAAGTATAAGCCAGCTAAAAAGAAAAAAACACAACATGTCAACGTCATCAAAATCCAAAGCTAAAGTCTGTAAAACTAGGACAAAATAGGATCAAAAGAAAGATTTCCCCGGAGACAACTGAAAACGCACAAGGAGAATAAGACCAGGTGTTTCGGAAGATTAAGCTCTTCAGCTGCTTCATCGACGTCACCTGCCATGTAAATCTTAGTCATTCCAAATAAGTCATATCACGTTCTCAAAAGAGAGCATTGTATACAAAAACGGAACCAAATGGCAAACTAACGAGCTTTATACACGTCAAACGTCAAACTTCATAACGAAATATAATATTTCTAAATGAGATCACTATGACGACATTAAAACTTCATGATTATCATCAACTTGTATCTTTTGAAACCTAGTATGAAGAGGTTGTCCGTCAGTTGATGACTTCTTGTGCCTTCAGTTTCTTGCTTCGAAGTATGAAGAAAATAAAAACCCATGCTTAATACCAGATGACCATTAAATAGATCGTATTTCTGCGTAATTAAGATGGTTTGGTTATACATTGTTTATAATGTCCCTTCAACAAATATAGTTGTTTAATGACGTCTTCCCCATGCATGCGTGTTGGACACGTGTTTTCATTGCCTGTGGTGGTTAGAGGCTGTGATTTATTCATGAAAGCCATGATAGTGCAGTACTGATGCTGAATAAAGTATCAGATTTTAACATAATAAGCCAATTATTCAAGAGAAGGGAATGAACAAAGGACATAACCCATGGAACCCTTTACGCTTGTGTGTTGATGAAACCCTCTGGTATCGACAAGCATTCCAGCATAGAAACGTTCCTGGCACTACATCGTATCGATGGATACGACCTAAAATCTATTACAGTGCAGCAATGATGATAGGATTTCTTTCCCCTTTCGCTTTTTTTTTCCTAAAGTTATATTGACAACTTACATACGTCTCCGTTAAGAATTGAAGAGAAAACAAGATGCCTTCACATCATTTCCGGGATTCTCCCTGTCGCTTTCTGGAGAAACCGGATCAAGGATCAATACCTATTCCGCTTCCGTCAAGTGCGTATTTACACGGATAAAAAAAATAGGAGAAAATTACGCCTGTCAATCACAACACACAAAACAATCTACATTTTTTTTGTATAATTTCTATATTCATGATAAACAATGCCTTCTGGATACGTGATCCTGTACATCTATCTATAAGGAACGTGTAGTTATTTGGTGACACTTATGAAATCTTTCGGCTATGCATTTCATGCTATTCCAGTTACCCATGTATCTTATTCCTGGTAGAGTCAATGTTTTCTTGCACGTCATACAAAACAATGAAAATTACCGATATTTTAAAAGAAAATCTGTGCTCGCACTTTAATTGATGAAACGAGGGACAAATACAAACAATTGGCACATGAAGAAATGGTACAGATTTGTCTTGGTAATATTGTTTATGGTTTTTACTTTATGTTTAATCGTCGTTGTTTCGGAAAGTTTACGCGTGGGGATTAACACCTAAATGTTTTATATACTTGCTACATAGCAAAATTTCCCTCGTGAACAATCCAGTAAAAATTACAGAAATGAATTGTCATACATGTGTTGTGTCTCGGCCAATAGATTTGTATCTGATAAAATAAGCAGCTTTGTTGTGTATTGCAATTCCTCTAAGAAAAGGATATATTAAAAAGGATATATCAAAAAGGAGATTTTCAATATAATTGTATACGTGTTATATATATATTGAGAGATATTGTCATCTTATATCGATATATTGTATATCCTGGTTGATGGACTTTATAGTAATAACGGTGTTTACGGATAGATAGGTTATATTGTAACCAACACCTTTAAAAGCAACAATAAAATGATGAGATACACATCGGATTCGGCGGAAGCTTATAATAGACTGTCACTTGGTGCGTACGATTGATTACTGAGATACGAGTAAATAAACAAGGCACTGATAGTGTAAGAATGACAAGTAAACAACACAGAATCGTGATTACAACTTCCATTATAGTTATGTTAGCCTCACTTGGTCTTAAGGGGGTGATTGCGATAAGTGGTTCACTTATTTGTAGCATGAAAGCTGATAACCTTTGTTATTGCATGATGAAAATGGGAAGGAAGATAATCGTCAATATTATGATATTCATTCAACATGTAAAGAAACGTTAATGTTTAGCTAAGAATGCATTCTAAGATTAACTTTTTAGTGTGTATATGGTTGATATTTTCCATTTCTGGATAGCAATATCCCTGCCTCTCCAACATATATTGTTTAAATGTCATAGTTGATTCGATATTCAATGGCCTGCTCCCATTATCACGATTTTCTTGCAAGAAGTCGTCAAGACTGACAAATTCGTAACACAAGGGTTCAAAAGATGCTGATTGGTGAAAATTATGGGGAAGTTTTATAGTCGCCATAGTGATCTCACTGAAAAATATTCTATTTCTTTGCGTGGCATGAAGCAGGACGTATTTCACGTTCGTTAGTTGAGTTTCGTTTTTGTATACCTTTTTCTCATTTGAGAACGTGACATTACTCGCTTGGAATTCCTTGTTTCCCTAACTTTTCCATTTCTAGGCTAAAGACCTCTTTGTTCTCTAACTTTTCCATTTCTAGACTAAAAACTTCCTTGTTTCCCTAACTTTTCCATTTCTAGACTGAAGACTTCCTTGTTTCCCTAACTTTTCCATTTCTAGGCTAAAGACTTCCTTGTTTCCCTAACTTTTCCATTTCTAGGCTAAAGACCTCCCTGTTTCCCTAACTTTTCCATTTCTAGGCTAAAGACTTTAACTTTTCCATTTCTAGACTGAAGACTTCCTTGTTTCCCTAACTTTTCCATTTCTAGACTGAAGACTTCCTTGTTTCCCTAACTTTTCCATTTCTAGACTAAAAACCTCCTTGCTTCCCTAACTTTTCCATTTCTAGGCTAAAGAGTTTTTTCCCTTGTTTCTAACTTTTCCAAGGCACTTTTCCATTCCTAGGCTAAAGACCTCCCTGTTTCCCTAACTTTTCCATTTCTAGATTAAAGACTTCCTTGTTTCCCTAATTGTTCCATTTCTAGACTAAAGACCTCCTTGTTTCCCTAACTTTTCCATTTCTAGGCTAAAGACCTCTTTGTTCTCTAACTTTTCCATTTCTAGACTAAAAACTTCCTTGTTTCCCTAACTTTTCCATTTCTAGACCTCCTTGTATCCCTAACTTTTCTCCCTAAGACTTCCTTGTTTCCTTAACTTTTTTCCATTTCTAGACTAACTTTTCCATTTCTAGACTGAAGACTTCCTTGTTTCCCTAACTTTTCCATTTCTAGGCTAAAGACCTCTTTGTTTCCCCAACTTTTCCATTTCTAGACTAAAGACTTCCTTGTTTCCCTAACTTGTTCTATGTCTAGACTGAAGACTTCCTTGTTTCCCTAACTTTTCTATTTCTAGGCTGAAGACCTCCTTGTTTCCCTAACTTTTCCATTTCTAGACTGAAGACTTCCTTGTTTCCCTAACTTTTCCATTTCTAGGCTGAAGACCTTCTTGTTTCCCTAACTTTTCCATTTCTAGACTGAAGACTTCCTTGTTTCCCTAACTTTTCCATTTCTAGGCTAAAGACTTCCTTGTTTCCCTAACTTTTCCATTTCTAGACTGAAGACTTCCTTGTTTCCCTAACTTTTCCATTTCTAGGCTAAAGACTTCCTTGTTTCCCTAACTTTTCCATTTCTAGGCTAAAGACTTCCCTGTTTCCCTAACTTTTCCATTTCTAGACTGAAGACTTCCTTGTTTCCCTAACTTTTCCATTTCTAGACTAAAAACCTCCTTGCTTCCCTAACTTTTCCATTTCTAGGCTAAAGACCTCCCTGTTTCCCTAACTTTTCCATTTCTAGACTAAAAACTTCCTTGTTTCCCTAACTTTTCCATTTCTAGGCTTAAGACCTCCCTGTTTCCCTAACTTTTCCATTTCTAGACTGAAGACTTCCTTGTTTAATTATTTTTTCCATTTCTAGGCTAAAGACTTCCCTGTTTCCCTAACTTTTCCATTTATAGACTAACGACTTCCTTTCTTCCCGAACTTTTCCATTCCAAGGCTAAACACCTCCTTGTTCCCCTAACTTTTCCATTTCTAGGCTAAAGACCTCTTTGTTTCCCCAACTTTTCCATTTCTAGACTAAAGACTTCCTTGTTTCCCTAACTTTTCTATTTCTAGGCTGAAGACCTCCTTGTTTCCCTAACTTTTTCACTTCTAGACTAAAGACTTCCTTGTTTCCCTAACTTTTCCATTTCTAGGCTGAAGACCTTCTTGTTTCCCTAACTTTTCCATTTCTAGACTGAAGACTTCCTTGTTTCCCTAACTTTTCCATTTCTAGACTGAAGACTTCCTTGTTTAACTAACTTTTCCATTTCTAGGCTAAAGACTTCCTTTCTTCCCGAACTTTTCCATTCCTAGGCTAAATACCTCCTTGTTCCCCCAACTTTTCCATTTCTAGACTAAAGACCTCCTTGCTTCCCTAACTTTTCCATTCCTAGGCTAAAGACCTCCCTGTTTCCCTAACTTTTCCATTTCTAGATTAAAGACTTCCTTGTTTCCCTAACTTTTCCATTTCTAGGCTAAAGACCTCCTTGTTTCCCTAACTTTTCCATTTCTAGACTAAAGACTTCCTTGTTTCCCTAACTTTTCCATTTCTAGGCTAAAGACCTCCCTGTTTCCCTAACTTTTCCATTTCTAGGCTAAAGACCTCCCTGTTTACCTAACTTTTCCATTTCTAGACTGAAGACTTCCTTGTTTCCCTAACTTTTCCATTTCTAGGCTGAAGACCTCCTTGTTTCCCTAACTTTTCCATTTCTAGACTGAAGACTTCCTTGTTTAACTAACTTTTCCATTTCTAGGCTAAAGACTTCCTTGTTTCTTAGTTTCATTATATATGTCTTGTTTCTATGTGTCTTTTCCAGTGTCTAACTTTTCATAGATGCTTTAATGACTGATAATTCTTAGTAAGATTAACTTAAATTTACTTACCGGGTTGATCTATGTAACAGCTGACACTTATCCTTGATGAACCCCTGGGCCCGTAATCATGAAACCATTCTCATGTTCAAGCATAGATTTTGTGAATACAGGCCCTGGTCTAGGAATGTTACAGCGGTTTCCTTATGAAACTCTTCTTTTGTTCATGCATGTTTTTGTCCATGTTTAGATGTTGATTTTGAATTTGGTTTTTGTTAACCTGTCGATATATCTTGTTCTATAAACGTTGTGTAATAAAGACTATCCTACCCAATACGTTGTCATGGTAACTTCTGGATTTCTTGTGTGGTCGTGATATATTGATTCAGCTAATAGACTTTAATCCAGGCAAGGCTATAGAAATGATAAACCGACAAATTTCACACCATGTAATCATATGAGACAACCGCTACGTGACCACCTGCAGGTATAAGAACGGGAGTTGATCTGCTGCTACAACGACAAGACTTCATTGTCACGTAGCATCTAATCACTAAATTGTTTAACTATTACTTTTTTAATTTTAAAAAAGTTAACAACAATATCTACAGTTGATTCGTTAATTAGAGATAAAACAACAACAATATCTACAGTTGATTCGTTAATCAGAGATAAAACAACAGTATCTACAGTTGATTCGTTAATCAGAGATAAAACAACAGTATCTACAGTTGATTCGTTAATTAGAGATAAAACAACAACAATATCTACAGTTGATTCGTTAATCAGAGATAAACAACAATATCTACAGTTGATTCGTTAATCAGAGATAAAACAACAGTATCTACAGTTGATTCGTTAATCAGAGATAAAACAACAGTATCTACAGTTGATTCGTTAATCAGAGATAAACAACAATATCTACAGTTGATTCGTTAATCAGAGATAAACAACAATATCTACAGTTGATTCGTTAATCAGAGATAAAACAACAATATCTACAGTTGATTCGTTAATTAGAGATCAAACAACAGTATCTACAGTTGATTCGTTAATGAGAGATAAAACAACAATATCTACAGTTGATTCGTTAATCAGAGATAAAACAACAATATCTACAGTTGATTCGTTAATCAGAGATAAAACAACAACAATATCTACAGTTGATTCGTTAATCAAAGATAAAACAACAGTATCTACAGTTGATTCGTTAATTAGAGATAAACAACAATATCTACAGTTGATTCGTTAATCAGAGATAAAACAACAATATCTACAGTTGATTCGTTAATCAGAGATCAAACAACAACAATATCTACAGTTGATTCGTTAATCAGAGATAAATCAACAATATCTACAGTTGATTCGTTAATCAGAGATAAAACAACAGTATCTACAGTTGATTCGTTAATCAAAGATATACAACAACATCTACAGTTGATTCGTTAATCAGAGATAAACAACAATATCTACAGTAGATTCGTTAATCAAAGATAAAACAACAGTATCTACAGTTGATTCACTTAAAATGAAAGCAGATATCTGCTGCTACAACGAAGATTAATGACTGATAATTCTTAAAGATTAACTTAAATTTACTTATTGTCTACGTAGCATCTAATCAAATTAATCAGAGATAAATCAACAATATCTACAGTTGATTCTTTAATCAGAGATAAACAACAATATCTACAGTTGATTCGTTAATCAAAGATAAAACAACAGTATCTACAGTTGATTCGTTAATTAGAGATAAACAACAATATCTACAGTTGATTCGTTAATCAGAGATAAACAACAATATCTACAGAGATAAACAACAATATCTACAGTTGATTCGTTAATCAGAGATAAACAACAATATCTACAGTTGATTCGTTAATTAGAGATAAAACAACAATATCTACAGTTGATTCGTTAATCAGAGAAAAAACAACAACAATATCTACAGTTGATTCGTTAATCAGAGATAAACAACAACAATATCTACAGTTGATTCGTTAATCAGAGATAAAACAACAGTATCTACAGTTGATTCGTTAATCAGAGATAAATCAACAATATCTACAGTTGATTCGTTAATCAGAGATAAAACAACAACAATATCGACAGTTGATTCGTTAATCAGAGATACAACAACAATATCTACAGTTGATTCGTGAATTAGAGATAAACAACAACAATATCTACAGTTGATTCGTTAATCAGAGATCAAACAACAACAATATCTACAGTTGATTCGTTAATCAGAGATAAATCAACAATATCTACAGTTGATTCGTTAATTAGAGATAAACAACAATATCTACAGTTGATTCGTTAATCAGAGATAAACAACAATATCTACAGTTGATTCGTTAATCAGAGATAAACAACAATATCTACAGTTGATTCGTTAATCAAAGATAAAACAACAGTATCTACAGTTGATTCGTTAATCAAAGATAAAACAACAATATCTACAGTTGATTCGTTAATCAAAGATAAAACAACAGTATCTACAGTTGATTCGTTAATTAGAGATAAACAACAATATCTACAGTTGATTCGTTAATCAAAGATAAAACAACAACAATATCTACAGTTGATTCGTTAATCAGAGATAAACAACAATATCTACAGTTGATTCGTTAATCAGAGATAAAACAACAAGAATATATACAGTTGATTCGTTAATCAGAGATAAACAACAATATCTACAGTTGATTCGTTAATCAGAGATAAACAACAATATCTACAGTTGATTCGTTAATCAGAGATAAAACAACAATATCTACAGTTGATTCGTTAATCAGAGATCAAACAACAGTATCTACAGTTGATTCGTTAATCAGAGATAAAACAACAATATCTACAGTTGATTCGTTAATCAGAGATAAAACAACAATATCTACAGTTGATTCGTTAATCAGAGATAAAACAACAACAATATCTACAGTTGATTCGTTAATCAAAGATAAAACAACAGTATCTACAGTTGATTCGTTAATTAGAGATAAACAACAATATCTACAGTTGATTCGTTAATCAGAGATAAAACAACAATATCTACAGTTGATTCGTTAATCAGAGATCAAACAACAACAATATCTACAGTTGATTCGTTAATCAGAGATAAATCAACAATATCTACAGTTGATTCGTTAATCAGAGATAAAACAACAGTATCTACAGTTGATTCGTTAATCAAAGATATACAACAACATCTACAGTTGATTCGTTAATCAGAGATAAACAACAATATCTACAGTAGATTCGTTAATCAAAGATAAAACAACAGTATCTACAGTTGATTCGTTAATCAGAGATAAATCAACAATATCTACAGTTGATTCGTTAATCAGAGATAAACAACAATATCTACAGTAGATTCGTTAATCAAAGATAAAACAACAGTATCTACAGTTGATTCGTTAATCAGAGATAAATCAACAATATCTACAGTTGATTCGTTAATCAGAGATAAAAAACAATATCTACAGTTGATTCGTTAATATCTACAGTTGATTCGTTAATCAGAGATAAACAACAATATCTACAGTTGATTCGTTAATCAGAGATAAACAACAATATCTACAGTTGATTCGTTAATTAGAGATAAAACAACAATATCTACAGTTGATTCGTTAATCAGAGAAAAAACAACAACAATATCTACAGTTGATTCGTTAATCAGAGATAAACAACAACAATATCTACAGTTGATTCGTTAATCAGAGATAAAACAACAGTATCTACAGTTGATTCGTTAATCAGAGATAAATCAACAATATCTACAGTTGATTCGTTAATCAGAGATAAAACAACAACAATATCTACAGTTGATTCGTTAATCAGAGATAAACAACAACAATATCTACAGTTGATTCGTTAATTTTATATAAACAACAACAATATCTACAGTTGATTCGTTAATCAGAGATCAAACAACAACAATATCTACAGTTGATTCGTTAATCAGAGATAAATCAACAATATCTACAGTTGATTCGTTAATTAGAGATAAACAACAATATCTACAGTTGATTCGTTAATCAGAGATAAACAACAATATCTACAGTTGATTCGTTAATCAGAGATAAACAACAATATCTACAGTTGATTCGTTAATCAAAGATAAAACAACAGTATCTACAGTTGATTCGTTAATCAAAGATAAAACAACAATATCTACAGTTGATTCGTTAATCAAAGATAAAACAACAGTATCTACAGTTGATTCGTTAATTAGAGATAAACAACAATATCTACAGTTGATTCGTTAATCAAAGATAAAACAACAACAATATCTACAGTTGATTCGTTAATCAGAGATAAACAACAATATCTACAGTTGATTCGTTAATCAAAGATAAAACAACAGTATCTACAGTTGATTCGTTAATCAGAGATAAAACAACAACAATATCTACAGTTGATTCGTTAATTAGAGATACATTGACTATGTGATACTGCTGAAATATTTTTCATTATCACATTGTCTCATGTTAGTAACCAAATGCTACACCGCAAGGGTGTCACGGTTTAAGTCGGTTTGGCAGTTGCTTGCTGAGCAATGAGGCTACATGGGGTTTTTTTCTTAGTGTTTACACATTTATCAGAAAACGGGGCAATGGAATAAATCTGCGGTACAATACTAAATAGTATGCATTAGTCACACCAACCGTATCAATTTATCTCTAATTAGGATTCATAAACAATACCTGCTCTCCCCTATGTATGATCGTAAACACGACTTGATTTGAATCCCTAAGTCTTCCCTTTGCAATACCACGTTCTTGGTATCAGGGACTCGGTGGGACGGTACGAATGAATGTTTAGGTTCACTTCACGGGATCAGATTAGCACAAGTCTAATAATTAACGTCCTTGTTCATTTTAAAGTTCAGATCTAGATTAGCAGTCTGTTCGTGTTCATTTTAAAGTTTAGATTAGCAGTCTGTTCGTGTTCATTTTAAAGTTCAGATCTAGATTAGCAGTCTGTTCGTGTTCATTTTAAAGTTCGGGTCTAGATTAGCAGTCTGTTCGTGTTCATTTTAAAGTTCAGATCTAGATTAGCAGTCTGTTCGTGTTCATTTTAGAGTTCGAGTCTAGATTAGTAGTCTGTTCGTGTTCATTTTAAAGTTCAGATCTAGATTAGCAGTCTGTTCGTGTTCATTTTAAAGTTCAGATCTAGATTATCAGTCTGTTCGTGTTCATTTTAAAGTTCGGGTCTAGATTAGCAGTCTGTTCGTGTTCATTTTAAAGTTAGCAGTCTGTTCGTGTTCATTTTAGAGTTCGGGTCTAGATTAGCAGTCTGTTCGTGTTCATTTTAAAGTTCGGGTCTAGATTAGTAGTCTGTTCGTGTTCATTTGAAAGTTCGGGTCTAGATTAGCAGTCTGTTCGTGTTCATTTTAAAGTCTAGATTAGTAGTCTGTTCATGTTCATTTTAAAGTTCTGGTCTAGAGTAGTAGTCTGTTCGTGTTCATTTTAAAGTCTAGATTAGTAGTCTGTTCGTGTTCATTTTAAAGTTCGGGTCTAGATTAGCAGTCTGTTCGTGTTCATTTTAAAGTCTATATTAGTAGTCTGTTCGTGTTCATTTTAAAGTTCTGGTCTAGAGTAGTAGTCTGTTCGTGTTCATTTTAAAGTCTAGATTAGTAGTCTGTTCGTGTTCATTTTAAAGTTCGGGTCTAGATTAGCAGTCTGTTCGTGTTCATTTTAAAGTCTAGATTAGTAGTCTGTTCGTGTTCATTTTAAAGTTCTGGTCTAGAGTAGTAGTCTGTTCGTGTTCATTTTAAAGTCTAGATTAGTAGTCTGTTCGTGTTCGTTTTTAAAGTTCGGGTCTAGCTTAGTAGTCTGTTCGTGTTCATTTTAAAGTTCGGGTCTAGATTAGTAGTCTGTTCGTGTTCATTTTAAAGTCTAGATTAGTAGTCTGTTCATGTTCATTTTAAAGTTCGGGTCTAGATTAGCAGTCTGTTCGTGTTCATTTTAAAGTCTAGATTAGTAGTCTGTTCATGTTCATTTTAAAGTTCTGGTCTAGAGTAGTAGTATTTTAAAGTCTAGATTAGTAGTCTGTTCATGTTCATTTTAAAGTTCTGGTCTAGAGTAGTAGTCTGTTCGTGTTCATTTTAAAGTCTAGATTAGTAGTCTGTTCGTGTTCATTTTAAAGTTCGGGTCTAGATTAGTAGTCTGTTCGTGTTCATTTTAAAGTCTAGATTAGTAGTGTGTTCGTGTTCATTTTAAAGGTCAGATCTAGATTAGTATTCTGTTCGTGTTCGTTTTGAAGTTCAGGTCTAACTTAGTAGTCTGTTCGTGTTCATTTGAAAGTTCGGGTCTAGATTAGTAGTCTGTTCGTTTTCATTTTAAAGTTCTGGTCTAGAGTAGTAGTCTGTTCGTGTTCATTTTAAAGTCTAGATTAGTAGTCTGTTGGTGTTCAATTTCAAGTCTAGATTAGTAGTCTGTTCGTGTTCAGTTTAAAGTTCGGGTCTAGATTAGTAGTCTGTTCATGTTCGTTTTAAAGTTCGGGTTTAGATTAGCAGTCTGTTCGTGTTCATTTTAAAGTTATGGTCTAGCTTAGTTGTCTGTTCGTGTTCATTTTAACGTTCGGGTCTAGATTAGAAGTCTGCTCCTGTTCATTTTAAAGGTCAGATCTAGATTAGTATTCTGTTCGTGTTCGTTTTGAAGTTCGGGTCTAACTTAGTAGTCTGTTCTTGTTCATTTTAAAGTTCGGGTTTAGATTAGTAGTCTGTTCGTGTTCATTTTAAAGTCTAGATTAGAAGTCTGTTCGTGTTCGTTTTAAAGTTCGGGTCTAGATTAGTAGTCTGTTGTTATTTATTTTTGCCGTTGCTCGCTTTGATGACATTAATGGTAGTTAAGAAACAGTTACTTTCTGGAAGTCTTTTTAGGCTCACAGATGTCGTATCCCGATCGCATAACAATGTCTAAATACTGAGTTTACTATGCCTATTTCTACTTCCTGGTTCAAACGTTTTCCCCAAAAAGCATTTAACGTGGCTATTTTCAACATAGTCATATACATTACTTTATCGATCGCTTGAAGATGAAGTAAAAATCCAATTATTTTTTGTTTAAGTTGGCTAAACGTCTTGCTCATCCACTGACAGTGAACTACAGAATCCTCAATCTCACATTGCCTGACATTGTCTCATAACGGCTGTAATCATTATATACGTTTCATAGCAGACAAGGATTTTTAAATGCTGAGAAGAAAAAAACAGAATTAACTGTGGTCTGTGTACAGGTATCTGTTCAAAAGTTGAATTCAGTATTAACATAACACTGTCAGTTAATTCCAGTACTAAATATTAACACGATCACAGATAAATTGTCATTGTTTCCATCGACAACGAGATTGCTAAAGATCAACTCGGATAGCCATGATATGACCATTTAATAAAGAATGCTGGTTCGATGATGTTCAACATTCATTCTCTCGCTGTTCATTACCGGTGGTGTTGTGGACTGTGCTGGCGATAAAAGGTTTTGCGATCCGCGTCAGGCGTCAGTGTTGGAGCGAGGAGTCAAGTGATGATATCGATAAGCCTTATATGAACTCTTTGATACGACATATTACACCACTTACCGACATCGAACGGATAACTTGTCACCTTCACGGATTGGAATCTTTGCACATCGGACAGATTTCATTTTTACGGTAAGCATACTTTTATTGTTGGAATGCTGTCGTGAATCTGTTGAAATACTGCGAAAAGAATGGGTTTCTCTGGTTTCTGTTTTATTTCTGTAATATATGATATCTCCCCTTCAGTTGGTCCTTAATTTCGATCATCTGATCAGGGATTCGTATTCATCATGTATGTAAAATACAAAACTCGTGTCAGAGAAATAATGTACATACTAAGACAAAATCACAACACCAGTTAACATTAAGTACCGGAATTAAACGTGAATATTATAATCGGATTGAGTTTCCTGTTTAATGTTGTATGTTTTAATCTTGTACCTTAATCAATTGCAACATGACGGCTTGGAAAGTTTCTTCTACTAATTAGATGGTATTTCTTTTTGGAAACAACGGCGTTTTTGTAATGAACAGGTTATAATTGATTCTCATTTTTTCCAAGAATGTTGACCTTATTCTTGTCACGTGATGTTATTAGATGTTTACATGTAAACACAATTGATAAAAAAATCTTCTGGCGAGTGGTATCTATTGACTACGTGAGTAGAAATGACACTTCTAACAATTTATCTGTCTACTGCGTGGGTAATTAGACACACTTTTGACATTTTATCTGTCTACTGCGTGGCTTATCAGACGCACTTTTGACATTTTATCTGTCTACTGCGTGGGTAATTAGACACACTTTTGACATTTTATCTGTCTACTGCGTGGGTAATTAGACACACTTTTGACATTTTATCTGTCTACTGCGTGGGTAATTAGACACACTTTTGACAATTTATCTGTCTGCTGCGTGGGTAATTAGACACACTTTTGACATTTTATCTGTCTACTGCGTAGGTAATTAGACACACTTTTGACATTTTATCTGTCTACTGCGTGGGTAATTAGACACACTTTTGACATTTTATCTGTCTATTGCGTGGGTAATTAGACACACTTTTGACATTTTATCTGTCTACTTCGTCGGTAATTAGACACACTTTTGACATTTTATATGTCTACTGCGTGGCTTATTAGACACACTTTTGACACTTTGTCTAATGCGTGGCTAATGAAACTCTGTTTATCTATCCGTTGTATTGTCATTTTGTATTTTATCACTGTATTTGTACTAGAAATACTGTTTGATACCCACGAGATAAATCAATTTCTTGCCATATAAGAAATTCAGCTGAAATTCCGTACGTTTTAAATTTCACCAAAAGACCTCTAAGCCAGACCCTATCAAAGGCAAATGGGTCTATAGTTCGAAAGAGAATACCTGTCACTATTTTGAAACAATTGCATAATATTAGCTAATTTCCACTTGGATAATTCCTTGCTGATAAGGTCATACTAAATAGAATTTTTGAGCGGTATACCAACCGTGAGTGGCAGTACTGTTCAGCATGTGTTGGCCGATCCCATACCACACCGAGCTTCAATATCTGTAAAACATCGCGTGTTTCAGTGGAATTTGATATAACTGAACTGATTTGTCAGTTTTAAGCTCAATAAATGGAACATCAGTGTTAATGTCTTCTACTCTAGTAATATTACAAAAATATTTAATATTTGAGCTTTATCTTCATCTCTAGTAACTATGCCATTGGTATCACGCTCTATAAGGGAAGAGGGTTGTGTCAGACGTTTAACCTTTTAATCAATCTCCAATAAGATTCGGATCCGAAGACGAGTATCCGTCAATAATTTCAAAGACATTTTCATAAAAAAGTAGCACGTGCATGTTATTAAATTAAATGTGATTTAAATTTATTAATATCTGCAAAACGTTTGGTTGACCTCGCTAAATCTTCAGTTTTTTTTAAGTTCAGAGGTCATCCCTGCCTTTTAGTGTGTATATTAACTTCTTTACTGGGAAAACATTCATTAGCAAAGGACAGAAATATGTCCGTAAAACGATCACATGCAGAATTGATTGCGTTACAATTATAAAAAAATGTCTATAGAATCATGATTAGATACAAGTTCATTGAATTTTTCAAAATTTGCCCTCTTGTACTGGCGAATTTTATGTTTATAGATCGGTTTAAAAGGACAGGAATGGTTAATGGAAGTCGTACAACCATCATAGTCACTAACTATAGAGTTCTCTGGTCTATAAGTAGCTCCGCTATTTTGGTCCATTTTACTCTTATTTCAACATATTTTATTTGTCAATCAACAAAAAGGATTGGGCACAAGTTATCGCAACTTAAAAACGCCTTCTCCATAAGATTTCATTATACACAAATGGCATGACAACAATAACAATAACATTTACAAAAGTATATATATATATATATGAGTATAGAAAATAAGTGAAGAAAGGAAAGGGGGAGAAAGGAAGAAAAGGGAACGGTAGAGACTAAATGGAGTAAGATTTGATATATTATACAAAATTGCTACTGATCTTAAAATCTTTTATTATTTTTTATGTATGTTTGAACGACAAGAAAAATACTTTCATTATCTTCATCAGACAGGTTTGGAGATCCAGAAAGTATAACATTAAGAGAAACGTTACAGTAACGTGTGATACTGTCAAACATGATTTGTCGTTGTTGTGTATACAGCACACAATCAAAAAAATAATGTATTACATTTTCACATCTATTACCACATGCACATGTAGGATCACCTACAATATTAACTCTATACAAATCATATTTTAAAATACTACAAGAATGACGCAATCGTGTGTGTAAAATATTCAGTTTACGATTTCCAACATCAAAATATTTAGGTAACAAGTCATTTTCATTATACTGAATCAATGATTTAAAACTGTTTATGGATGGCTGTTCTCTAACACTGTTAGGTAATTCATTCCATAGTCTAATAGAAGACGGAATAAAAGACTGAAATGAACTAGACAGTCGGAAATTGGGAACAGTGTAATTTTCAATGTTTCTCACTTGATAGGTATTCCGTTCGTGTACTTTAGGAGGTAGAAGGTTAGTTAGATAAAAGGGTGTTCGTTTATTGTGGATTTTATACATCAGTGAAAGTTTCTTAAGTTTTCTTCTATCAGACAGAGGTTTAAGTTGAGATTCATGATATAATGACTGTTTACTAGAAAATGAGGGCAGGCCCGTTATGATTCTAGCTGCTTTCAACTGAACGTGTTCAAGTTTGGTGAGATCTGCTAAAGATCAACCATCCCAAACTTCACAGGCATACTCTAATACAGGTAAAATAAATACTTTGTATATTCTTAACAAAGTTTTCTTGCTCAATAAAAACTTAAACTTCCGAAGTACTGATACCTTTTTCATACATGCTTTTTGAATTTCGGATATATGTAACGACCATTTTGCATCTGCACTAAATACCACGCCTAAATGTTTATGACTTTTAACACAATTTAGGGTTTCATTACCAAAAGTAAGTTGTTAGGGCAAAATATTTCTTGAATTTGATATTAATAAAACATCAGTTTTCTGTGGATTGAACTTGGTGAGCCAATCTCTAGACCATTTATCAAGTTTTTCCAAATCTCTATTAACAGACCTTTCAATATCAACATAAGACGATGAAGAATACATCAAAGAGGTATCATCAGCAAATAAGTGTGAAATACTATTCAAATTATCAACAATATCATTTACATATATCAAAAATAATAGAGGACCTAAGACACTTCCTTGTGGAACACCAGCATTCGTATAACTAATTAATTTTACTTAATCACTGGGATATTCCGATTTAGGGAAACGATCAACTTTCAAAAGATTATTTATATACATCAAAATACCACCTCCGGCAAAATTGCTATCCTGAAGTGGAATGAAAACCTTCTATACATAAATTATTTGTAGAGACCTGGTCACCTAAATGAGTTTCGGTTAGACACATAACATCATATTCATTAACCGTGTCTTTTATGTATCCTAATTTGTGTGTAACACTCCGAACATTTAAATGAAATATGGAAATCTCGCCAAATCTCGGACCAGGATTGGACTCGACATCCATATTAACATTAACAAAATCAGTGAAAATTCGAAATTTCGGAAAAAATAAATAAACATAATATTTAACAGACTAATTAACCAAAAAGATAGCTATGCAATCGATGAAGCAACTTTTGATAAAATACACCAAAACAAAAAGTGATAAATGATTTCATCAAATATTTTCCATTGACGTAATAATAGGTACCGATCTTTTTTATGACACATTAAATAAGCATCCATTGTCAAACGCGAAACCCAAGCACAAAGTAGAATAGCATATCGGTATCCTGAATTTCATGAAAAAAGCATGATGTTCAAACCAGAATTGGATCTGATAAAATTTATCGAAATATATTTAAACGAACAAACAGGACATGTTATGAAAAAATAAAAACATTGCATTAATGAAAAAGAGAAAAGTCCCGTCAAGTAATATGAGGAGCAACATGGACGAGTCGGTACAGTAAAACACACGGTCTGGGTCGTGTGGTGACTGTAAACATATTTGACATAGACTTATAAAATGAATCAAAGAAAATTACATGAAGATGTATGGGTTTATCAATAAATTATTTATACAGCATTCTTGAAATTAGATCACTGGTAAGACTTGCTCATAATTTACATAAAATGTCGATATTACCTGACATAAGGACCAATGCCTGGACAGAACGCATAACCCAATAAAACGTGGGGTTGCACCTGATCCTGGTGGCGCGTGTCTACACATAATACGTTTTAGTTGTGAATTTAGGAGAAAAAAGACTGGGAGTAGGACAAGGCAATTACAAAACAAGACAAGCAAAGTTGAGCCACGACAATGATTCCTACTGTAATGAAATCCGTAACAGAGAGTTGAAGTTTGTTGCGAAGTTTGTTCGTTGTATTAAACACTCAACAATTACTTCAAAAAAGACAGGAAGACGCTGCGGGGGCTTGTTTGATCATCACTGACTTAAGCGGAACAGTATACAGAAACATATATTGGAACACCTTATTCTGGATTTTTTTCATCGGAAAATTTATTAGCTCAGATCACGAAGACCTTGTCCAGTCCTGTGGTATTATTTTGAGCTCTATTGGTGATGGTTTTTTTTTATTTAGTGACGACACGTAAGACCTGTTGCTTAGTGTTTATCATTGGTAGACAAATATGCCGGTGCTTAAATCGACTGTTTTAATCGGTCCAGAGTTTTCGTAATTTCTTTTCATTCACATGATTGTACAAAAGACATAGAATCAATTACACCTATCAATACAGACATAAATATAACGGTGCTAAATACACACTTTGTTGGGTTTACTTGTCTGATTCCTGGTGTATTCGTTCGCTTCAGTAACATGGTGCTTGAATTCGCCAACCTATTGGTCATATCGTTTGAAATGTAACGCCAACCTATTGGTCATATCCTTTGAAATGTAACGCCAACCAACTGGTCATATCCTTTGACATGTGGAGACAACCTAATGGTCATATCCTTTGACATGTGGAGACAACCTACTGGTTATTTCCTTTGACGTGTGGAGACAATCTATTGGTCATATCCTTTGACATGTGGAGACAACCTATTGGTCATATCCTTTGACATGTGGAGACAACCTACTGGTTATTTCCTTTGACGTGTGGAGACAACCTACTGGTCATATCCTTTGACATGTGGAGACAACCTACCGGTTATTTCCTTTGACGTGTGGAGACAACCTACTGGTTATATCCTTTGACGTGTGGAGACAACCTACTGGTTATATCCTTTGACATGTGGAGACAACCTACTGGTTATATCCTTTGACATGTGGAGACAACCTACTGGTCATATCCTTTGATATGTGGAGACAACCTACCGGTTATTTCCTTTGACGTGTGGCGACAACCTACTAGTTATATTGTTTGACATGTGGCGCCAACCTATTCGTCATATCCTTTGACATGTGGCGCCGACCTATTGGTCATATCCTTTGACATGTGGCGCCAAACTATTATTCATATCCTTTGACATGTGGCGCCAAACTATTATTCATATCCTTTGACGTGTGGAGACAACCTACTAGTTATATCCCTCGACAATTGTCTCCAAACAGGAGATGTGTGACTGACATCAGTTTGTAGCGACGGAGGCGCATATGATGCCATGAGGTCGGAAGCAGCCATTTTTGCCTTAAAATTGTGCAAATGAAACACAAGTTTAAAATACAAATTGATTTCGATGAAATACAAACAATGAACTAAATTGCATCATACGGCTGTCTCTCGTCCTTCTGGGACTTATCACTGATGCTCAGGACCTGAATGTTAATACAGGACTGAGTAAAGATTGGAAGATCTTTATGGGGAGGTGACACAGCAATTCACTCCTCGGACGTGTTACTTCTTCAGACAATTTAGAAACACGTTTTCAGTCTTTCGATTTCAGACTAAAAGGTCACTTACCAACTGTAAGAGGGAAATTATCCTTTTGATAAACATGGTTGAATTGTTGAAATAAATCTATATTTATGCGCTTTACTATATTCTCCGCAGTTGTTCATCCGGCTAATATAAACGAGTCAGATCTTCTCATTTCGCTAATTGCTAACTCCTATGTAAACTTTTACTTAACACTGTTCTCATTTTGGGAACACGTCATTACTTATTTTGACGGACGAATATCAACATGCTAGTTGTCTTCAATGAAGCAGAGGAACTTACTTTCACACAGAGTCTGGTTTATTATCCTTGTATTTTTTCCAGGTTTCAATATAAATCTGTTCTTATTTCGCCCTCGTTTAATTGATTTTGTGTTTTAATTAAGGTTCAACTTATATGTCAGTATTATCTGTATTCTTGCTTCAGTTTCCTCGGGGTCTAGAAATGTTATAGCCAATGCTGATAACTGCCTCTTTTTGCTTTTGGATGCAACGATTATATGTTCAATTCCATTGCAGACCATAAACCCACTAAAAAGTAATCAAAATTTTCTTTTCCTGTTCAGTGTGATCCTCATTTCCGGAACTTAAAGCATTGTAGACTAAAGCGGTAGTAAGAATCTGGTGATGACGGTAAAAAAACGGTCATCACAGCAAACTGTATGGGAAAACTGGTAGAAAATTGCTTGTAATCTAAAGGTCATGTTGCAGTCAAATAGCATAAAATTCGATGGTAGTTTACACACAGAAACACGACAGGCAGGGAAAAATCTGGCAGCTGTGATCGGTGTATTTAGTACAAGGATGGGAACAACTGAAGTAAATGCCAGTATATAATATAATTTCCAGTACTAATATCACTCCTTAATCTCAGGCTATCGTGGAATTTGTTAGATTTTGTTAATTCAGAGAAGGCGGTGTTGATTGTAGGACAAACATGATTCTTGTAATGTAACTTGTGTATATAAAAGTAATCGTTATTTAGAATGATCTGATTATGAAATTCTTCTGGAAGCTTTTAGGTTTCTTTGGGAGAAAGCACAAGGATTAGTCACAATGTTCAACATATGTATCAATATATATAGAAATGCTATATGACGTGATCCATTAAAAGAGTGATTTAGCAATCATGCGTGTGCCGATCCATGAAAATCTGTTCAGTGCAAATTTACTTATATGTGGACTTAATCTTTCTTGTATGCTGAACATCTTTTGCATCGGATATTGTGTGAAACCATGATTTCAACTAAGCCTTGCAAATATACTTACATCATATCTGGTAGTCGTGTAAAGATGTTGGATCAACTTTTTGTGCTGTGTTGATAGAGATATAGGTTGTAGGTAGCAGGGCCATCAATAATAAAATGATTGTTTACCTAAGTTACTGTTAATGTTGACGAAAGAAGTGAAGATCTCCCAGATATATTACCAGCTCTATACAGATATATACATGTATACAGAAAGGTAAAAGCATTATCCTCTTTATCGCATTGTGGTATAAACTTCTAAGCTTTATCGCATTGTGGTATAAACTTCTAAGCTTTATCGCATTGTGGTATAAACTTCTAAGCTTTATCGCATTGTAGTATAAACTTCTAAGCTTTATCGCATTGTGGTATAAACTTCTAAGCTTTATCGCATTGTGGTATAAACTTCTAAGCTTTATCGCATTGTGGTATAAACTTCTAAGCTTTATCGCAGTGTGGTATAAACTTCTAAGCTTTATCGCATTGTAGTATAAACTTCTAAGCTTTATCGCAGTGTGGTATAAACTTCTAAGCTTTATCGCATTGTAGTATAAACTTCTAAGCTTTATCGCATTGTGGTATAAACTTCTAAGCTTTATCGCATTGTGGTATAAACTGCTAAGCTTTATCGCATTGTGGTATAAACTGTTAAGCTTTATCGCATTGTGGTATAAACTTCTAAGCTTTATCGCATTATGGTGTAAACTGCTAAGCTTTATCGCATTGTAGTATAAACTTCTAAGCTTTATCGCATTGTGGTATAAACTTCTAAGCTTTATCGCAGTGTAGTATAAACTTCTAAGCTTTATCGCATTGTAGTATAAACTTCTAAGCTTTATCGCATTGTGGTATAAACTTCTAAGCTTTATCGCATTGTGGTATAAACTTCTAAGCTTTATCGCATTGTGGTATAAACTTCTAAGCTTTATCGCATTGTGGTATAAACTTCTAAGCTTTATCGCATTGTGGTATAAACTTCTAAGCTTTATCGCATTGTGGTATAAACTGCTAAGCTTTATCGCATTGTAGTATAAAGTGCTAAGCTTTATCGCATTGTGGTATAAACTGCTAAGCATTATCGCAGTGTGGTATAAACTTCTAAGCTTTATCGCAGTGTGGTATAAACTTCTAAGCTTTATACTAGAAGACTCGAGGGACAGCCAGACGATACAGATCGTTTACCGGTTCATTATGTTTATTGATAAATCTAACTGAATGTATATTTTCATCCAGTTGTATTCCCCTATGTCAAATTATCATTCCATATCTGCATCAAACGCAATTTAACTTATTTATCAACGTCTGCGATTTATAAGAAATCAAGAGCAGACACCAATGTAAGATAGACAATCTTTACCATTGAACAAATAGGATACGAGCAAAGATTGCGATTTCCAAGTTTTTCATTTCTAGTTACTAAGATTCTGATGCCAAAGTGGGCAATGTTTATACTCGGAGATTTCCTTGCCTGTTTACTTTATATTAGACCACTAGTTTCGTTTTCCTTTTGTTTTTTCTATTATTTTTGCACACTGGAAGACAGTCTTCTGATGGCCACTGCTGCGTGGAAGAGAATGAGCTATAAGCTTGTTACGCAGTTGTTCAAAAAAGATTAAAATTGAAATGATATATTATTATTTTCATTCAGCTTTTATTTTTGAATTGGCTAAACGTACTCGCACCACCCAAGGTAATGTGGGTGAAGCAGAACACTAACAATGAAAAATAAAGCGCAGAGAAATTGAACGTGAAGACAGAAAACTTTAAGATCCTTAGTGATACAGCAGAGGCTGTGGATCTGTCTTGATCTCTTCAATGTCTTCTTAGCAAGAAAAGCGGAAGGAAGACCTGAATTCTGCAATGGCCACTTTTTGTCGCCTCTTACGAACATGCAGTGGAATACAACATACATAACTCTCGGCGTCATCAGAGAAACCAATTCTGATCTACAAAGGGGTGTCCCAACATCGGTCGCTGTTTACAATATGTGGTGTGATGCAGAGTAATATTACATAAATGTACTTCCCCGTTAACTAAGCGGAAGTATAATTAAAATGTATGTTTTAGTTAAAACGTACGTTATAGTAAAGAATTGTTACTTTTCCTGATGTAGCGTCCATCTTACACCTTATCGAGTTATCGAAAGATACCGAAATCTAGACGGGAAGTGCCGAAGTTCCATAATTAGCTGCATTTCTAATTTTCATATATAAGATATGGTGTTAAGTACATGTGTAGGAATTAAAACGTGGCATGCAGCACACTGGGGGGATGTGAAAAACAGAAAGATTTACATGTAGACTCCTGCAAAAGGAGAATTGGACCGTCTTTAACACCCTAATATTTTATTCTCTAAATCGGTGGTGATGTTAGAAAATAACTTTAGTGGTGGGGCTTTACCTTACTTGTTTGAATGGATCCTCGACATACTTGTGGAGACGGATCCTCGACATACTTGTGGAGACGGTTCCTCGACATACTTGTTGAGATGGATCCTCGACATACCTGTGGAGACGGATCCTCGACATACTTGTGGAGACGGATCCTCGACATACCTGTGGAGACGGAACCTCGACATACTTGTTTAGGTGTATCCTCGACATACTTGTGGAGACGGCTCCTCGACATACTTGTTGAGACGGATCCTCGACATACTTGTTTAGGTGTATCCTCGACATACTTGTGGAGACGGATCCTTGACATACCTGTGGAGACGGATCCTCGACATACATGTGGAAATGGATCCTCGACATACTTGTGACATTCTTGTGGAGACGGATCCTCGACATACCTGTGGAGATGGATCCTCGGCATACTTGTGACATATTTGTGGAGACGGATCTTCGACATACTTGTGAAACGGATCCTCGACATACTTGTGGAGACGGATCCTCGACATACCTGTGGAGACGGATCCTCGACATACATGCGGAGATGGATCCTCCACACACTTGGGGAGTCGGATCCTCGACATACTTGTGGAGACGGATCCTCGACATACTTGTGGAGACGGATCTTCGACAAACTTGTGGAGACGGATCCTCGACATACATGTGGAGACGGATCCTCGACATACCTGTGGAGACGGATCCTCGACATACTTGTTTAGGTGTATCCTCGACATACTTGTGGAGACGGATCTTCGACAAACATGTGGAGACGGATCCTCGACATACTTGTGGAGACGGATCTTCGACATACTTGTGAGACGGATCCTCGGCATACTTGTGGAGACGGATCTTCGACATACTTGTGAGACGGATCCTCGACATACTTGTGGAGACGGATCCTCGACATACTTGTGGAGACGGATTCTCGACATACTTGTGGAGACGGATCCTCGACATACTTGTTGAGATGGATCCTCGACATACTTGTGGAGACGGATCCTCGACATACTTGTGGAGACGGATCCTCGACATATTTAGGGAGACGGATCTTCGACATACTTGTGAGACGGATCCTCGACATACTTGTGGAGACGGATCCTCGATATACTTGTTGAGATGGATCCTCGACATACTTGTGGAGACGGATCCTCGACATACTTGTTGAGATGGATCCTCGACATACCTGTGCCTATGGAAATGGATCTCAGGTGAATAGACCTTGTCGACCATGCGACTTTCATTACCTTTTGATGACACATCTCTAAAGCTATTTCATGATCAAGGTAGAAGAGTCGAAGCTGCAGCTATCAATGATTTATATAAAATATCTATGCCAGTGTACAAAAGCTTATGATACAGACAGTTTAAGACGAAATAATTGTGGCCTTGTCCTTTGTGTGAACCTATACAATATACGGTATACGTTTGTTGTATTGCGATTCATTAAGAAAACCGGGCGTCAGGTGTAGTATTTGGAAATGCGCTGCCAAATGACTCATCAACCACATTTCTCATAAGCATGGTCTTTTGGTTTTACAACACTAATTACTTGGGTTGAAAGTCATGAACGCTTTTTGTATTAATGAAGTCCGATGGCCTGTAGGGTTGACACGAATATAAGCCTGGTGTGAATATCTTACGATGAACTCTCATTAATGAATGTTGGCTTACACTGCAACAAAACAGTGAGAGACGTTCTCCCGTATACATAGAAGTTAACCCCAACAGCTATATTTGACTTCATTGCTCGGCCTAATTTTAGCCCGCCTTACATTCTTATTCCCGAATATCATCGCTGAAGACATTCCTGAAACTTTAACTTCAATACCTTAAAAGTAATTAGCGAGCTAATGAAAATTTATTCGCCGTAGTTATATTAATCAGTTAAAGTTAAAATTTCAAATTTTCAAAATAAAATATCTGCTCCATTAGCATACTTCCCTTAGCTTGGCTCGTGCGTTTATAAATACGTTTTAGACTCGGTTCAAGCGTCATGTCCTCAAGCTTAGCTGTGCTGTCTAAAAGTAAGAACCGTTACGAATTCGGAAAAAAAAAACCTGCGACGTAAACGTAAAATATTGTGACGCGAACGTTCGCACCATTTTAAGAACAGTGACTTGTTTAAAGTAGGCAGCATTTTGAAAATAATCCTATGACGTTTTCTTGGTTGTTGTAGTTTTAAAAAATGCTTTCATATTTATTTGAAATGTTAAAATAAAATATAATTTTGAATTATTTTAGTACCAAACGTATCGGACATATTTATTACAATTTGTTTAGAAATAAGTCACATTCAAAGTTGCCGATGCATTTTTTATCAAATTCATTAAAATATGGATTTGTGGTAGAATTAAATTTTTATAGCTGTTTCGGATTGATTTCTCATTAACAAATTCATTTCCATTTCTACTCTATTTCATATGAAGAGGAAATCCTCCGAAAAGAAACAGCAATAAAAAAAACGATATGGAAAATGAATTGTGAATAAAAAGGCAATTGTCTGCTATATAAAGCAGTTGTAAATTTTGAGATACCTAAATTTACATTCTATGACCATATGACAGGAGGAATTTGCCTTGAAACAAAAACGGGGAAGAAAGACTAGATCTGGGCCCTCAGACGGAACAGAAGATCGAAGATTTTTAACCTTAAATGCTGAGAACGGCTTTGGATCATCGCGTATCGAGTACTAAAAATGAGGTCTCTGCAGATCTTTAATTCGTTTACCGTTACCTACTGATGGTATTGACTTGAGTCAAGTCATCCAAAATGTTTGTTCCTGAAATCTGCATAATATGGGACCGTGCGCGCTAGGATGCTCAATTGCGTTGTCGTGGAAAAGTACTGTACGTATTAAAGCGACGTCGTTTTAAAAAGACGAAACGGAAAAGAAATTATACCATTCTCCTGTGAATGTTATTGCTAAAGAAAAAGCGAAATCTGTTGCAGGAAGGACTAGAACTAATCAAAAAGTGTCTGGTGCCAATGATGGTGTATCAAGGTTGCCTCCGATACTAATTGTCAACACTAACACCAGAAAGTTTGTACCAACACATCTGATTACCCGCAAAATGCTCGCTGGACATGGCACGGGAGAACTTGAATGAATGAGAAGATTGGTGAGAACTGGTTTCGGTCCGTGTTTCTTGCTAACTGCGGTGTTTTCCATAAAAAGATATTTTTTGGACTTCTTTGTCAAGCGTGGGGACAAACAATCACACCAGAAAACACTGTAACTGAGATACTGCTGCCCAGTACTATTCTCATTAAGGAATAAGTCATTAAGTGCACTTTCGGACAATTCTCTGGACAAAGTAATTATCGGTGCTATGTTTTGATCACATTGTGAAATGACAAGGACACTTTTCATTCTGTTTTAGACAAAGACACCTTTCCGAACGATGGAGTCATTCAATCCCCATCTAACATGAGTGATGAGAAACTTTCGGATCACTGTAACGACATCTTGGAAAATTCTTGATTACTTCTTATCCTGATTAAAAGTGGTAAGATAAAAAGCATTGTATATACGGGAAATAACGGTGTAGCAGTTATTCCCAGTCCTGATGATCTTCCAGTCTGATGAAATATTTGCTCCCAATCTCTAAGTTAGATTTATCATCTCTTTTACAATGTTACAATAAAAAAATTAGTCATAACCCTCTCATATATAATTAAAACGTGATGCAGTGATCGAGAAAAAAGAGCTTAT
This sequence comes from Ylistrum balloti, assembly GCF_031769215.1. NCBI lineage: Eukaryota > Metazoa > Mollusca > Bivalvia > Pectinida > Pectinidae > Ylistrum > Ylistrum balloti. The sequence continues at coordinate 399,722 of NW_026781949.1, read as the reverse complement.
CTGAGAAAGATACAACTGAAAAGACACTGAAAATCTCTGCTAAACAAGATCCCCATGAGAAGATGAGGTGTAACATTATTTGCACGATTGAACATCTGCTAACAAGACTTTCAATTTAAACAATTGTAAATGCACTAATACGATTGTTCTGATGATATAGTTGTGTGTAACATTCTTGATAAATTAAGAGTTGTATTAAATTATACCCACAAACAGACGGTAATAGTCTACAAACAGATGATTATGACTTATGATCAATACCATTTGCTCTTGCTTCTAAATAAGTTATTACCGAATAAATACTTTTTACAAAGATTAAGAACGTCCAAAATATCTGGTCCTATGACCGGTTTTCCGTGTAGTATTACCTACAACTTTCTTATATCGTTCGAATTTCATCAAATATATTTTCAATGAGAAAATGTTAGTGAGCATGGTGAAAGTGGGAAAGCGCCCGGACCGTAACCAATCAGTGTCGTAATTCCTCGTAATTAAATCATTTTAAAAAAATATTTTCCTTTCATTTTTGCATTTTAAAGTGAACAAATGTGATGAGAAGCTCTGGCGTCCATTAATTATCCAAACATTTTCTTCACATATTATCGGTGTTTAAAACAATGTTTTTTCTCCCCGCAAACAGACGTAAGATGTTCGTCCAGCTATAACCCTTGTAAACAAGGCTATATTTGTTCATCTTTACGTTTGTTCGGATGTTACCCATGTACACAGACATTATTTCGGATGTAATCCATGTAAACAGACATTATTTCGGATGTAACCCATGTAAACAGACATTATTTCGGATGTTACCCATGTACACAGACATTATTTCGTATGTTACCCATGTACACAGACATTATTTCGGATGTAACCCATGTAAACAGACATTATTTCGGATGTTACCCATGTACACAGACATTATTTCGGATGTAACCCATGTACACAGACATTATTTCGTATGTTACCCATGTAAGACATTATTTCGGATGTAACCCATGTAAACAGATATTATTTCGGATGTTACCCATGTACACAGACATTATTTCGTATGTTACCCATGTACACAGACATTATTTCGGATGTAACCCATGTAAACAGACATTATTTCGGATGTTACCCATGTACACAGACATTATTTCGTATGTTACCCATGTACACAGACATTATTTCGGATGTAACCCATGTAAACATACATTATTTCGGATGTAACCCATGTACACAGACATTATTTCGGATGTAACCCATGTACACAGACATTACTTCGGATGTAACCCATGTAAACAGACATTATTTCGGATGTAACCCATGTAAACAGACATTATTTTGGATGTAACCCATGTAAACAGACATTATTTCGGATGTAACCCATGTACACAGACATTATTTCGGATGTAACCCATGTACACAGACATTATTTCGGATGTAACCCATGTAAACAGACATTATTTCGGATGTAACCCATGTAAACAGACATTATTTCGGATGTAACCCATGTACACAGACATTATTTCGGATGTTATCAACCAACTGACCAATCAGTCATGATACACTTGAATATAAAAGGGTGATCACTTGCATGACAAAAACCGGATTTGATCTTCTGAAAATATTGATGTGTGGTAAATGTAGTGTAAATACATAACCACGAGAAGAAAAATCTTGATGGTTGTCTGAGCATTTAATATCGTTTGTGTTTGAATACAGATTATATAACGTTGTCGTTATCACGTATCAGTTTATCCATGTCCATAATGATGTCATAATGTACCGGTGGCTGTTATATTACAGTTATATTAGTAAAGGTTAGTGATACAACAATGCTGGAGTAATGGGGTATAGTCATTAGCCACCTGTACATTAACACATATAGAATGTATGGTTATGAAATGTATCAGTTACTAATCTTTATCTATACATTATGTAATGAGGAATGTCACTTCGTCCATGCCAACATCATCCTGAAAGCAACTAATTATTTCGGTATTTGTATCGTGCTTTAGATATCAATATCGTGTGATACGCACACACCTCTTTGTGTTCATCTTTTCGCTACGTGACGCTTCATTTGTGAGAGAGAGTGAATTAATCACCAATTAACGCTCCAACACCTGTGTCTGTTGTTTTGAAGCCAGTGTATAGCTCTAACAGTGACGATTGTTATCTTGATGCCAGTCTTAATGGATACGATGCCTACTTTTTCATTTACACTTGATATTTCATTTTTAATTCCATTACCGATAATTACGAAACAATTTCTACCAAAACAGCAGCAACAACAACATATCGCTTGCTCATTTGTGAAACTGTCACGTAAGCATGTATAGTTTGTCTATAAATGGTAAGTTTTAATTTGAGTTTGTTTTGCGGTGTAAGGACTCTTAATTGTCCGCACCACTGGGCGGATATACGTCACGGGCTTGACCGGTTGTGCACGGAATGGACACTTGTTTACGGTCCACAGTTTTGTGAGTTCGTGTAGCCGATATGTAAATATAGCTGTTTCCGATATTGTGAACAAGGCACAGACGACAGACTGTGGTAAGTTTCTTTCTTCCGTTTCCATATGTTTTTTTTTTTTTCTGGCATTATTTTATCCATGCCGTCAAATCTATCGGGTCAAGCAATCGAGGTGTCGGTGCGCTCCAATCATGAGTAACTATTGTTGATACATGTAGTACACTTGTTTTGTGGTGTGTTTCTGCTATATCATTATAATTTCATACTTCCTATTGATTTCTGGTGTATTTAGATAATATAAACATAATAGATTGTTGTGTGTAGAATTATTTAATAAATATAGGGTTCTTGTCCGTTTTAAAATTCTATGGAAGCCCTGAGCTAGAGCTATAGCGTTAGTTGGAGTGTGTACGCGCACTGGGAAAAAAGTATGGAAGCCGTGAGACGCCAACTTCTATGAATTGTGCTGAGTCGTGTTTTTATAGCCATTTGGAGCCGCACACTTATCCCTTTATCTTTATTATATTGATTTACGTATATTTACAATATATTAATGAATATTTATATTATTGATAATTAATTATTAGTTAATTAGTATGCCAGGTGAGAGTGAATCTGTGTGACTACAGCATTATTTTCCACTAAGTATTATTGTAGCTTCACATAACGGACTAGGAGTCTCAGCTATCAAGCCAGGACCAGTCAGCTGTGCCAACTCATTGTGACTCCAGCGTCAGGACCGACCGGATAAGTTCTCTTCGCCAGGGTCAAGGTCAGCATGGAATACATGTGTTGGGTCGTTACGTAGGCCAGGGTCAGCGACTTGCTTGGAAGCTGAGTCACAGTATATCTACTATTGGGATGGCTGTCGTGTCAAGGACACTAGTGTGTACATCCCAGCTTTCCTGTCGTGTCTTGGACACTAGTGAGTTTGCCAATTTGGGCGTTTCAAGCAAGCATGGTGCTGCTTGATGTGTTTATATCCCTTGGCTCTGGATTGAGCGTGGTTGCAGGTTAGCGACCGTCTTGCACCGGAACTGTACCAGGATCCCATTCGTCGTTGTGTGTGTAGCTACAGACTGTAACTTGTAATAATTGTGTTTGTGAATGAGTGAATTAGTGAGTGTGACGTGTGGGTATTATAGGGTTTTTTTTTTATTTAATCTCTTTATTGTCATCATTGTAAATAAACATTTGTCATTGCAATCAATCTTTTCGGTGTTCATTCCCCGGATCGCTGACCGACGCTCGTTCCACGTTAACAGTGAACCCCTGTTGTCACCAGGTTGCGCCCTATACATTTGTGAACCCCTGTTGTCACCAGGTGGCCCTATACATTTGTGAACACCTGTTGTCACCAGGTGGCCCTATACATTTGTGAACCCCTGTTGTCACCAGGTGGCCCTATCTATTTGTGAACCCCTGTTGTCACCAGGTGGCCCTATACATTTGTGAACCCCTGTTGTCACCAGGAGGCCCTATCTATTTGTGAACCCCTGTTGTCACCAGGAGGCCCTATACATTTGTGAACCCCTGTTGTCACCAGGTTGCGTCCTATACATTTTTGAACCCCTGTTGTCACCAGGTGGCCCTATACATTTGTGAACCCCTGTTGTCACCAGGTTGTGCCCTATACATTTGTGAACCCCTGTTGTCACCAGGTGGCCCTATATATTTGTGAACCCCTGTTGTCACCAGGTTGCGCCCTATACATTTGTGAACCCCTGTTGTCACCAGGTGGTCCTTTACATTTTTGAACCCCTTTTGTCACCAGGTGGCCCTTTACATTTGTGAACCCGTGTTGTCACCAGGTTGCGCCCTATACATTTGTGAACCCCTGTTGTCACCAGGTTGCGCCCTTTACATTTGTGAACCCCTGTTGTCACCAGGTTGCGCCCTATACATTTGTGAATCCCTGTTGTCACCGGGTTGCGCCCGTTGAAATAAGTGAAAGTTAAGTAAATTAACACTTTCCAATCCGTTCATCTAATATTTTGCTTGGAGTTCTAATCTTCTTTTAAATGTCGTATTCCTGTATTTTCGAAAATATGCTGTTCTAAATGATGATAGGTAAATTGGGTAAATAAGAAAAGAAAACGCATCTTTGAAAGCCCGGCATACATCGCCAACAACTGATATGTGTGTGTGTGAAACAAGGTAATCCCAAATATTAACATATATAGAAACATAGATGTTAACAAGATTTGTGACATTCACCGAATTATACCGGCCTTACAGGAAAAAAACAAACGCATGTTTAATGACATCTGTACATAAAACAAAACCATGGTTACGCAAACCCATGATTCCTACCTCAACGATTAACTACGAGGCGAACAAGGACTTCCGAATACGTGTCCAGTACCACAAATCTTATCCGTCTTATCATTACACTGAACGCATCCATGCAATGTATTTACATTCAGTCCAAATAAATACTATATAAATACTTTCCTATTTGTTTTGTTTAATACCGTATATTGATATCTATCAGCAGTACTAGTATTGAATGTGTTTACTCGAGCTTTTGGTCACGGTGTCAAAGCTCTGTCCAGTATATAGGATGTTTACCTGCTTCTGTTTCATCGTCAAGGATGTAAATCACTATAACAAACAAACATAATATTGATCTTTTATAAACAGTATGTTACCATAGTGACGGGGTTATGTCCGTACGTTTTACTATTGTGATATGATAATATATTAGCATAGCTGCAACACAAAACATCAGGGACAAAACGCCGACATATTTTGACTGTTTTTATATCATTGCTGGTAATACACAAAGAGTAGGCAATTCAGCTGGCGGATAATCAACTTTAATGCTTGCACAGGATGACATTTATATACAAAACAACATCTTTAAAAACATTTCATGTTTTAAGACCAGACAATTCTAGAACCCAGGAGAACTTTAAATGTCTTCCGTAGTAATAAAGAAAAAATGTTAATGTATATAATACAGGTGTTAGCGTGACGCAAATCCCTGATTGAAAAAACAAACCTTCGTCAATAAAAGCTTGCTATTTCATTTAGATATCAATAGCGTTAGCGTCTTATATCAAATTCTGAATGTTGTGTGTCGTTTGTCATGCTGCTAAACATTAAAATTCTGAATGTTGTGTGTCGTTTGTCATGCTGCTAAACATTAAAATTCTGAATGTTGTATGTCGTTTGTCATGCTGCTAAACATTAAAATTCTGAATGTTGTATGTCGTTTGTCATGCTGCTAAACATTAAAATTCTGAATGTTGTATGTCGTTTGTCATGCTGCTAAACATTAAAATTCTGAATTAAAATTCTGTTTGTATGTCGTTTGTCATGCTACAGCAGAAACATTAAAATTCTGAATGTTGTAATGTTGAATGTCGTTTGTCATGCTGCTAAACATTAAAATTCTGAACACAAAATTCTAAATGTCTGTCATGCTGCTAAACATTAAAATTCTGAATGTTGTATGTCATGCTGCTAAACACAAAATTCTGAAAGTTGTCAAAACATTAAAATTCTGTGTTGTATGTCGTTTGTCACATCAATGATGTCGTTTGTCACAAACATTCTGAATGTTGTATGTCGCATGCTGCTAAACATTAAAATTCTGAATGTTGTATGTCATGCTGCTAAACAAAAATTTCTGATTCTTGAATGTCACACAGCAGAACATATTCTAAATGGTGTATGTCGTACAAATCTGACACAAAGTAGTGATTGGGGATAATTGAGGGTTGTTACACTCAGACACACAATAGTCCTTTATTCAAAATGCATTCAAGTAAAATACTAATAAAAAATATGTAATTTGTCAAGTCCGCACTCTCAAAATGCAACGCGACAATTGCCACTCGAAATAAAGGTGAAAAATCTTGTTCCCTGCTAAAATAAGAAGAAGTTAGATATTAAGAACTTGATCTTTTTAGCGTATTGAGGCTCATCCCTCCTGCACCAGAGACTATTCGTTTATACAACACTGAGTCCTCTTCTCCCAAGGATGCTTCAGACCACATTTGAACAAAATCCGTTCAGTTGTTCTTGACCAGTAGTGATTTGTATGAAAAGTTGACGGAATGACGGACGCCATCAGACCACTTAACCGTTTGGACAAGGTGAACTAAAATGATAGTTACTGTTACATCTCGACACTCCGACAGAGGAAATACAACAGTGATTAGCTCAGTATCAATATAATGGACTTTCTTGGTGTCTTTGTCCTTCACACGTTACAACTTAAATTTCTAAATGATATGAATCGGCACATCCATTGTGTCTGGTAAACATCGATCGTTAAGTCACAAATAGGAATAGCATGGACCTGTTGAATACTAGAGCAAAAAGGCAATCAATTTGAAATCTAGAATCATTGAAGCGTTGATTGTGGTTTCATGACTTTAGTTTACTTGGTTGCATGTTGAAATCCTCATCAAAATCTCCAGATAGTACCCAATTTCTTTTGGAGTGTGGTGTTGAAATTTGAACAACACCAGGTCTATTAGAAGTGCTATCATCAGCCTTGAAGCTCCCACTTATGGTATCGATTTCGCAATTTGTTGGCCGAGTATGATTTCTGATCCATCATCTGATGGCATTACTATATTTTTTCTTTCATTTGATATCAGTTAAACATCCTAAATAATATAAGTAGGTGGAGGACACCCTCAGCTCCGAAACAGGATTTTTTTCCAGACACTATGAGAATTTAGAGACGAGTAATTTTTGTCACCTATGACAACTCTGCCTTGTTTTGTAATTGTATCCATAGAATATACGACTTGCCTCAGTATGGACAAAGATATCATGTAGTATGGCTGATTATTCCATGTCACATTTTGAAACATTTTCAATACACCTCAATGACTGTCTTTTTTCATTTTTTTTTTCAAAGAACATCATTCTGACAGTTAAGGGTACTCAAATACGAACTTATCCAGAAGTAATCAGTTTCACGCAATATAAACATTTAATTTCTATGAGTAGGAGGATTCCAAGATAGAAATCATTAATTACTTATGAGTGGGAGAAATACACTGAAGTTTTTAAACGGAGTCGGTATTTGAATTGAACCAGTCTAAAAATAAGCTGTGGATTCCTTACATAGGGAATTATCGTCAAAACAAGCCGTTGAAAATAAATGTCATGGTTGACTCTGAAAATCCGTTGTTACAGAGAATTGCTCAGTGATCAATGAATACATTACAACCATTTTAATAACAAAACTGTAATAGCGGGTTATTATATAGCCTACAACTCAAAGCATCTTGACAATAAAACGGTTTTGATAGTGAGCCTCGAACATACCCAGTCATATCTGCCATAAAACGAATCTGTCCGAAAGAACATATGCCTCTGTATAATACATGTGTTGTTCAGCGATTATTAAGAACATTGTACAAATATTCTAATGCTAGTGCCTTTCACTGCTAAACACATATCAGGTACAGTCGTCGGGTTACAGTGTTTTGTCTTTGTCTCCATTACGGGGGCTTGAAACACGTTTTTGATGTTGCAGTTTTCATTTCCAGAGATCTAAGGTAGATCTCCGAGTCGTTCTTTCCTACTTTGCAGTCTGTTATATATCATTTCTGATGTTGCCCTTGTGTGTTGCGCGTTTTTACGAGCTGGGCGTGCGCGACGCTTTAACGACAAAATTCACATAACAGCTTGATGTACATGCGCCATGTTTCCTAGCCGCGGCGTCTTGAGAAACATCATTTCGTCTCTTCTTGGTAAAGTCAGATATCTGTCCAATTCTGAACACCTAGTGTGCAGTTTGAACGGCGTTACACAGATGATCACATTCCACACTGTTATAGTAAACGTACCTGATATTTTGATTCCAGAAGAGCCTGCCTTTGCTCATTAATATATTTCTACGTTGCGTAGGAGTACCTTGTCTGTAAACTTCACATATCCTTGAGCAAATGATGCGTCTGGTCTTGTTTGGTATAGGAGTGGCAAAATTGAAAACAAAAAAAGAACAGAAGAGAATAAGTAATATGTGATGTTGATCTTTAATTGATGTGTTAGTCAAGAAATTTGTTCGGAAGCACGCACGAAGCTAACTACACTTGATTGCGTTAATGATTCAGCATTAGATTGGTTGTTCAAAAAAGCAAGACTGGCTTTCGGCACCAGTATCCTTGACCGGAAGGGATTTCATACAAATGTATCGGTGATGGTATTTCAGTGAAAAGGGGTTTAAAGTTGGCCCCATGTCAGCAAATCCTGTCATGGAATGGCCAGAATTGATCAAATCAAGCAGAACAAACCTATCATTGATTTAGTTCTTCTCATAAAGAAGAAATGAAAACAAAAACAAAACTTTTATAAAAAGATATTTTATTTGTATATAAATCTTACAGCGGATTTGCGAGATAACGATCAAGGTGGATAAGCAATGCTATGTCCTTTAATTGAAAATGCCACAAAATGAACATGTTACATAACCCTAAAGTTCCTTAAAGAGATTTTTTCTAGACAATAAGACATTGCTTCTCTATCCTTTTGTGTATACTGTCGACGTTAATTTGATATCAAGGGACGCGTTTCCAAACTCATAATTTTCGTGTATGTTACAGCACAGGGTTTCGATAGATATGGAATGACGATTTATGACCGCCCTAAATATCAAATTGTGAAAAAACCTGTATCATGTTTCCTGGTACGGAATGAAGTAAGCTGAATGTGTTTGATGCTTGTTAGTATTGCTGATGGTTCTGTTGTTGAATACCTTGTACTCTAATTGGAGTTTGGATTAAGATTTTAAGGGCACGTCAATAGTGTCATACGGACACAGCTTGATATGGTTTGACGTAGTTAGCTACATCAACATGAACCAGCGTGCATTGATCCGTAACCTAACGGCAAGAAAGTACCACCGTGTCAACATAATCATTATTCAAACTCAAATTCAATAAACACGGGGCAAAACAAAAAAATATTTACATGGAGACCAATGAAAAAGTACGTGGAAAATAAAAGCAGGTGTCCCGGAAGAGTAAGCGTCTTCATCGACGACATCCGCCATGTAAACCTTGTTCAATCCAAGTATGTAATACTACATCCTCAAAGGAGTTTATCTTTCATTTGCACGAAACTCGTGATAAGGGAGCAGGTCCTTAAATGTTAAATCAACTGTGACATCATATGTTGGTAATTCCGGAATGTTTTTATCCAGAAATGTAATATTAGGGAAGTTCAAATCATCAGACTAATCATACAGCTTGTTTGAAAGATGTCCATATTGGTTTCGTTGTAGGAAAAGATCGAGATAAGCAGTTGATATAAATCGAGTGACTGATCCTAGTGAACATTAAAGTGTGTAATGAATATGTACACGTATGTCTGACTTCATTGTTTGATAATATATCGATGTTTCCCTTTTGTCGTCTATCAGATCATCCGTTGCACTTAACGTGTGAAAATGCTGTCAGTTACTTTTGTAAATATCTATGTAAAGCCTTGTTGTTTTTAGTTTGTTTATCACTGTTTTATGTCCTACCATTAGCTACGGTCATTTAAAGAAGTACAGGTGTCGGGGATAGAGAAAAGCCGGAATTCCGGGAGAAAAAACGCGACGTGCGGCAAGCACTTGGATACTGCCTAACATTGGCCTGGAACCTGCGACCCAGAGGGGAATGGTTATTGATATATCGGTCCGATATATGGGCATGATATCAGTTTTCCAATGACAGAACTTCTGTGTTATGATTTAATATTATAACTGCATTATGTTCAAGGAGACTACTTTAAGTTTCAATTTTAAAGACTTCGGCCCAATCTAATCTCAATACTATAAGAGAGGTATTCAGTTTTACGTAAGGTAGCCAAGACCAAGACGACACTATAAGGCTCCAGCATTTATTTATGTCATCACTTTTCATAGAGATCATTTCAAAAAAATCAAACAGTGATATTTTTCACTGGTAAAAATTTTAGTTTCTTTAACATCGAAGTTTGAAACCAAAGGATAATCAATGTTAACATTGTCTACCTTACACGAGTCTTGACATTTTCGTTAAAATATCATTAAGCACGATTTGTACTGACAAACGTTAGAGTATCGCGAAGCTCCATAAGCCTCTCTTAATTATAGCCACCGAGTCTTGAACAGTTCTGTAGAATAAATTTCAACTCTACAGAATTTTGTGCTCATTTGCGGAAGAAGACTTATATACACCCCTATCATTTATTTTTGTTATTTCTATAGCTTTTTTAAGACTTCGATATCCGTGCTCGTATCCTTGTTTAAAGTGCTAGATTAACGGAAATCGATAGCGATATCTATATCCGCCCCTCACAGTGTTCCGACGAGCGCATCGGAATGAAACTGCTTTGAAATAACTATAATTGTGTAACCATGCCCTTATTGCTCGGTGTCCTCGGCTCCATAACTACAGCTCCTCACTTAACTACATACCCCGATATTCAAAACGCTGAAGAATTTGTCATTGGATTCAATCTATGCCCACATAAACATTTTAATGCCTAAAATTAATTGTAATGAGCTTACGAACACCGAACTCTCATGTCTTCAACAGCATTTGTCAAGGTAATGACGTAGCATGCGAGATGGCTTTGAAATTTAAACAATACAAAGCATGTACTGAAAATAAAATACCGTAACAGAATAACATACCTCGAGTTTATCTGGGGTCTTGGTGACAAATAACAAAAAAATGGGCAGGAAAATGTGAACATTTGTTTCGTTACTTAACTAAATTATATACATATTTTTGTTATTATTGAGTCAGTTTTGGGGGATTTTTTACAGTCCTATTTTATAGCTGCCTGTTATCAAGACGTGATGTCGTGTGTCATCTGTGATGTCGTCTGCCATCTGTGATGTCGTGTGTCATCTGTGATGCCGTGTGTCATCTCTGATGTCGTCTGTCATCTGTGATGTCGTCGGTCATCAGTGATGTCGTCTGTCATCTGTGATGTCGTCTGTCATCTGTGATGTCATCTGTCATCTGTGATGTCGTCTGTCATCTGTGATGTCGTCTGTCATCTGTGATGTCGTCTGTCATCTGTGATGTCGTCTGTCATCTCTGATGTCGTCTGTCATCTGTGATGTCGTCTGTCATCTGTGATGTCGTCTGTCATCAGTGATGTCGTCTGTCATCTGTGATGTCGTCTGTCATCAGTGATGTCGTCTGTCATCTGTGATGTCGTCTGTCATCAGTGATGTCGTCTGTCATCTGTGATGTCGTCTGTCATCAGTGATGTCGTCTGTCATCAGTGATGTCGTCTGTCATCTCTGATGTCGTCTGTCATCTGTGATGTCGTCTGTCATCTGTGATGTCGTCTGTCATCTGTGATGTCGTCTGTCATCTGTGATGTCGTCTGTCATCTGTGATGTCGTCTGTCATCTGTGATGTCGTCGGTCATCAGTGATGTCGTCGGTCATCAGTGATGTCGTCGGTCATCTGTGATGTCGTCTGTCATCTGTGATGCCGTGTGTCATCTGTGATGTCGTCTGTCATCTGTGATGTCGTCGGTCATCAGTGATGTCGTCGGTCATCTGTGATGTCGTCTGTCATCTGTGATGTCGTCTGTCATCTGTGATGTCGTCTGTCATCTGTGATGTCGTCGGTCATCAGTGATGTCGTCGGTCATCAGTGATGTCGTCTGTCATCTGTGATGTCGTCTGTCATCTGTGATGTCGTCTGTCATCTGTGATGTCGTCGGTCATCAGTGATGTCGTGTGTCATCTGTGATGTCGTCTGTCATCTGTGATGTCGTCTGTCATCTGTGATGTCGTCTGTCATCTGTGATGTCGTCGGTCATCAGTGATGTCGTCGGTCATCTGTGATGTCGTCTGTCATCTGTGATGTCGTCTGTCATCTGTGATGTCGTCTGTCATCTGTGATGTCGTTTTGTTTGTTTTCCTTTGTCAGCGGATACTTTAAGGTTCACAAGAAGCTGACATCTTGTTTTCAAGTGGTGACTTTGGATTTTGGAAATATTTTCATTTCCGATCCACAATTGAAGACCATTAAGAACTGGAACGTGAACAAAATGTCCGAAAACCACCTTCGTGACTGCTGCCATTTCATGTTATAACTGTTTCCGGGCTATATACCTTGTTCTCATTTGCTCACGTGACATTGCTTATTTGGGTTGACCATGATTTACCTGGCGGGTATAGTCGATGGAGCAGAAGACTCTAACTCTTCCGGAACACCTGGTCTTATTCACCTTAAACTTTTACAGGACTATCCTTTTAAATCCTTCTTGTGCCCTAGTTTTATTGAATGTTAGTTTGGATTATGATTGTAGTGACATGTTGGTATTTTTTGTTGTTTACTGTATCGTACAAATTTCAAAAGTAATTGTCATATATATATTATCTTCCATTCCTCAAACAATGTTCTACTTAGTTTGGTAGATCCCATCGGGAGAAACGACGACTTTAACAGCAGTCACGAAAGTGTTCCATTATTACCTTATATAGGTCATCAGTGAATAAGGCCATTATATTACACATTCAAATGGGTTAGTGATGATGGGGACGGGAAAAATCACCACTACGGGATTTTTATCAGCAACACCGGAATTATTATATTTTTTTAAAAGTTCAACAATCAGATAAGCCTCGCTCTAAACTTTAAAAAAACCTGGTAAATCCTGAAAAAAAATCACCCATTGATAAATAACAAACTGTCATATCCCAGGAACTAAGATGTCACTCTAGAGAAATGTTCAAGGAAGACATACAGAAATAACAATGGCGGTTTTGGTGAGGTGACGTTTTGTCCAATCCCAAATGTCTTCCAAAGTTCATATCACAATAATGTCGAAAAATACGTATTGCGCGAGATCTAAGTGCTGATCTCAAACCAACAGAAGTTTGTTATCATTGGTGCCACAGAAACTCTCTCACGTTTTGCCTTTTACTGATTCTAAGTGTTCGTCCCTGTGAGGAAAACTTCGAGTACATCCATAGCTAAACTGTTAAACGCTCAGTTAAACATACCAAAGGCTTTGATATTGCTAATCACTATTTCCTGTTAAACGTTCAGTTAAACATACCAGAGCGTTTGATATTGGTAGTCACTATTTCCTGTTAAACGCTCAGTTAAACATACCAGAGCGTTTGATATTGGTAGTCACTATTTCCTGTTAAACGCTCAGTTAAACATACCAGAGGCTTTGATATTGGTAGTCACTATTTCTTGTTAAACGCTCAGTATTGTGGTAGTGTAAGGGCTGGTTTGCCCGTTGGTAATCTGGTCGATGGGGCGTCCTGCTGGATGCATACTTCATCGCTGTTATTACGGCTTAAACCAAAGACACACATCGAACTCATGTTCTCTCATACGTCCTCGAGATTGCAGGTGGTAGACACTACTGGTGGACTTTAAATCCCCGAGGTTTGCCGTAACCTGCATGTCCCGTTTTAATTCATACGAATAGTGGATCAGTTCAGAATATACACACATAGTGGACGTTCTCTAAAGTTAACAGATATGTGAAAATTACTAACTTCATTGAATGATGAGGTTAGTACACCTACCCCGTCTAGATATTGACATTTTTTTTTTCATATTTTGAGTTTCATCGGTCAGCTGCGAGCCATTAAACGGTAAGCCCTTAGCATCAATCACGTGTCCAACAAGGACGAAACAGCTGAATAATGCAATGTAATCGATTGTTTCGGCTCTGCCGCATCTAACTCTAAATTTGTATTGAAACTATTCACTTGTGTGTCCTTAAATGACTTAAGATGTTTGTTTGTGTATAGAACGTTAAACAATATATAAGAACTAAAACAATCAGTATTGTAACATAGACCTGGCTTTTAACAACAAATTGTTGATAATTAGGATATAATGGTAAATATTACAGATAAAGTCAGGGGATTTATTGATAATTAAGACATAAAAGCAAACATTAGAGAGATAGGCAGGGAATTTATTTGCAATTACGAGGTATAGAAACGTATAATTTAAAAATCATAAAAAGACAAAATTGTTTTAGATTAAGAGATAGCTGTAAGTAACAGAGAGAAAGTCACGAGATGCATTGGTAATTAAGATAGGAAGGTAAACAAATGAGAGAACTCCACGATTCTTTTAAACTTGAGAGATAGAGGTAATTACAAGAGAGAAAGCTATAAGAACTATTGGAAATTCTGAGAGCAAGTAAAATGTCGGAGAGGTGATCAAGAGTTTTATTGGAAATTAAGTGATAAAGGTAAATACCAGAGATAAAACAGGGGTTGTATTGGTGATTATCAGATAAAGGTAAATACCAGAGATAAAACAGGGGTTGTAATGGTGATTATCAGATAAAAGTAAATATAAGAGATAAAACAGGGGTTAAAATGGTGATTATCAAATAAAAGTAAATCTCAGAGAGAACCAAGGAGTTTTATTGGTGATTATCAGATAAAGGTAAATATAAGAGATAAAACAGGGGTTAAAATGGTGATTATCAGATAAAGGTAAATATAAGAGATAAAACAGGGGTTGTATTGGTGATTATCAGATAAAGGTAAATATAAGAGATAAAACAGGGGTTAAAATGGTGATTATCAGATAAAGGTAAATATAAGAGATAAAACAGGGGTTTTATTGGTGATTATTATATAAATACTAGGAGTGTATTTCTCGATCTGTAATAAAACATAATTTGAAACAATGTGTGTGTAAATGATCTATACATATGTGACGATATAAGTAATTTCAAAACGAGGTATGGGTTGCCTTTATCTTATTTAGGTTTGTATCAAAAGGTGCTGTTCACTTGTGTGTCTTTGGTACTATCTTTGATTGCATCAGGTTGTTAACATGTTCATGATGTCACGACAGAAGAAAGGAAAGGAAAAATATAGAATATAATTTGATATTTCGTAAAGCACCTTACACTGAGAACAGTAAAGAAAATGTCACCTCCTCGTCATACATTATTTCAAATAAAATGAAAAACGCAATGATATATGGACCGTTACGGTATATAAGAATGTAAATAAACCATGCGAAGTCTGAGACACTTTAGATATAAAACCCGTACATTAGTTTTTACCACGGCTTCAACTCACGGATTAAATAGCCATAACTCCTGATTCAAATATAGATCAGTACTTGTCTGGATAGCTCAATACATGTCAAGTCACCCTTAGCTACTCCATAGGAGCCCGCTTACTACTATATCCCTAACAACTATCAATCTACTGTTTCCTTTGAAGTTAATCGTGCCCTGTGCCTGTCCTATTTCCTCGCCGTATGTCTTTACATCCTGACAGACACGATCAACATGTGTTTTTATTATAATCGTGAGTTTTCTCAATCTGTTTGTTTTAGTACTTGTACTTGTTCGCATTCTCTAGTAATCATGGTGTTCCTGTCGTCTAAATTACTTTAAGACATCGTAAAATTTTGGTTTTAATTTTTTTTTCCTTTCCTACACCTAAACATACATCGTACAAACTTAAGAACTACTGCAATCAGAATGTTGATACACATACCACATACTGCTATATAAAACGTTAATGACCAATGTGTGGCTTACCCACATTGCTTTCCGATTAGAACAACATTTACAACGTCACACAATCCATATTCTAACGTGACGCAATCGATACTATGAGATCAGACCGACGTCGCACACATTCTGACGTCAGAAATTGAACAGGTGTGTTATAGAATTGTAAGTTGTCAAATGTACAGTTCACCTATAAAAATGCCGTGTCCTTAACTAGACAGGATAGAGATCCACCGTTTTCGTCAATTTTAGTATTTTCATCAAAATTCAAAATTATGATTTTCATTCTGAAATCATTTTTCACATAATTATTTTATCAATGATCAATAATGCCAAGATTGTGACAAGCTGAAAAAAAGACAGGAATACTTCTTGTGATGAAGATAATGTATGTTGTGATTTTTAGCCCATTATCGTACACTGTGGGTAGGTAAGGGGAAGAGGCGACCTGGACACAGCCTCATCACACGACTGCTGAAGACAGATATAATGGAGGCTAATCTTATCACGATACTTCGCCCTATCTCACAGGACATCCGTTGTTACTCAGAGTGATAATGACACTCATATCATACTAATATTGAATATTCATGTCTTGAGACTATCAGAAATCGGAAGCTGCCTCGGTTATATTTTGTGCTAGGTCCTTGGGGCTGTGGAATCAAGGTCAAAACAGCTCCGAAATAAGAGGAAGACATTTAATCATCAACGCTAAGTATTAGTCTCCATTGTAAGTTGATACTTTTGCGTGAATTGCAAGTTTTCACGGAAATCCTAACGAAAAACGTCTACTGTCATTGTCTTTTTCTATTGATATTTGATTACATGATATATGTAAGCTTTAAATTGAAATAACATATCTATAATCAATATTTCAATATATAATCAATAATTTATTGTATTAGCTTACAGTAGAAAGCATTTAATCTTTAATTCCTATGTTCTGAACAATATACTCATACATCAATAAATAAGTTATTCTAGTTAAGAAAACAAAATCCCCAAAGAATGCCACCAGAAGTTTTTAACTTTTGAATCAAATATTTTATAAGAATAATGTTTACAAATAATTTGATAGAGATTTTATAATCTCCTTGGTATGTTGGTTCAATGTTCCTCTCATTCTGACACGGGCTCTCCTTGGTATGTTGGTTCAATGTTCCTCTCATTCTGACACGGTTCTCCTTGGTATGTTGGTTCAATGTTCCTCTCATTCTGACACGGGTTCTCCTTGGTATGTTGGTTCAATGTTCCTCTCATTCTGACACGGGTTCTCCTTGGTATGTTGGTTCAATGTTCCTCTCATTCTGTTTCTCTCACACGGGTTCTCCTTGGTATGTTGGTTCAATGTTCCTCTCATTCTGACACGGGTTCTCCTTGGTATGTTGGTTCAATGTTCCTCTCATTCTGACACGGGTTCTCCTTGGTATGTTGGTTCAATGTTCCTCTCATTCTGACACGGGTTCTCCTTGGTATGTTGGTTCAATGTTCCTCTCATTCTGACACGGCTCTCCTTGGTATGTTGGTTCAATGTTCCTCTCATTCTGACACGGGTTCTCCTTGGTATGTTGGTTCAATGTTCCTGTGACCGTGCGGTCTACATCATTCTTGTTTTTGGGGAATCAATATAAATAACTCTCCTCCCATGGACAGTTCCACATCCTTTTATTTTGTTGGTTCTTCTATACAATCTTTTCTAATATGTGGTCTCTCTGTATTTCCAATCTCAACTTGCTCTCCGTGACTCTGTATCCGGACTCTCTCTCAAAACTCCCTCCTTATCTTATCTATGTCATCTAATATAAAGATAGTCTAAATGTCATTCCTTTCAGTTCTATTCTCTGATTCTATTGGTCAGTTCTATACTGAGGAGGTGGGCCTATCTCAATGAAGTCTTGTTTCAGATGCCCACTCCCTTTCTAAGGTTCCAGATTTTACCTTTCTACCAATTACACCAAATGGACCTTACATCCACACACCATTGTCCAACAACCCTCACACCAATATCATCACACTCCTCACTCTCTTTGAAATCCAGCCACAGTGTGTGGTCTGGTCATCGCTTTACTCACTACATCTCTTTCAAATATCTTTTTAATTACTTTCTTCTCTGATCTAACAAACTGTCCATTTCTCACCCGTCACATTCCTCTCATTCTGACACGGATTCTCCTTGGTTACCTCTTTAAACAACCTATGCCACTTTGATTCTTGAAGGCTGTCTAAAAAATTCAATACCAAATGCATGTTGGATAATTTGGACGTCATTTTTCCTTAATATAATGAGAACAAAAACAGTCATAGTCCCCTAGAAGCTTAACAATGTCGGAAGTAGGGAAATTATAGACTAAGCGACGCTTTCGAAACTACAATTACATGAACTGAATTCAAAGAAATCGTACCTGTTGATAGCTTCAGTGTAGGCAACAGTACAGAAGGCTTGAATGTCATCTGATATACCATGATTTATCTTAAATCATACCCTGTATAACAATGTAAAGAAGTGTTAATCGTTATATATATATATGTTGTATGTATGTGAAGCAATTGTCCCATCGGTTGTATAAATTAATATTTAGTTGAGAATAATGTTTTATGAAGGAAAAAAAAACAAAAAAACATCGATAACCATACATACAATTGTGAACGGTAGTATACTTAGATTAAGACAATTATCTTACACCGTTGTAAATAGATACCAGTCCGGAAACTCCGTTTCATATTCTGGTTTGGTTAAAATTATCAGATGCCATTCACGACAGCAAAAACTCGTTACAATCGGGGGTATATTATTAACATACCCGTATAATGTCTAAAAGAATTATCAATAAGACAATGACTTGAGAATATACACAACTTGTCCACTAATAATTGAAGGCCCTATATTGATAACACACAAATGATGTAGATCTAACAAGTATATCCGCATGGTAGTACCTACACCAGAATTGTGTACAGATCCTGTTTCTGACCAACACACCAGATAGAAAAGAGCAATATATTTGTGATAGATGCTATATTATCGTAACTGATATGCTTTCTTTGTACGCACGAGTTTAATGTCTGAACGTCTGGTTTGTTAACAGAAAGGAAAACAGGTTATTCAGGATCTAATTGTCTTTTACTCTCTTTCCTGTGTAATATATCTATTTTCCACTCTTGATGATCCCCCTCCCCACCCCACCGAAACCCGTCCTCAAATGACCCCATGCGAGGACGTGCGATCCCGTAAAAACAAACAAATTATGACGTCATCAACACATCACCATTGAAATTCACCTGTCATGAACGGTAATTAGTTCCAGTGTGTTAGACATTTTCGTTCGATTCGATATAATTAGATATGACAATTGCCTCAAGGCTTTAATTTATTTGCGACACGATAGCTAGCTATACGTGCTAAATAGGAACACGCTGTATTCGCACGAAATGATGTTCGGGGTTTAACGACCTCGTTACACCCGTGGTCATAAAAGGACGGATGAGGAGGAAGACGGACACCAAGGCGAGAAATTAAATCATGGAAAATGAAAAAAAAAAAAGAAGAGAGGAGGATAGAAATGAAAGGAAACGATCAAGTTTTGCAATGAGGGCAGTGTATCTATTTCGGTCTCAGCAATATCCGGCTGGTGGAAGACACAAACGAAAGCTATAGATTCTACAGGGTTGTACATTTGGTTGCCTCTTATAAACATGCAGTGGGATACCACAAACCAATTCTTTGGTGATCTGATGGCTCCTAAACATGTATCATCGGAAAAAGTCATTCCCGGTCCGTAAGGGGTGTCCTTTAATAGACGATACCCACCGAGATTCAGTAAGCCGGGTTGTACATTCTTGTCACATGCACGAGTCGTATTCACACACTTACTGTTTCACCATCGATACCTATAGTTTTATTGACGATATGTTGTATAAGAATGGTACATCCATGTATGTCTAATGGAACACCATTAGGTACAAGAGACGTGTTATATATGTCTCTGTAAGTACCAAGTTAAAATACATTGACTGACATTTACATTGCTGGGGTCTTATTTATGAGTTGCTGTGTAAATCCTTACTTTGTTCTGTTTATTGATTTTGAGTTTGAATTAAGAATTTTTAAGATGTAGGTATTTAATTGGCTGTTTCCATGGGAAGCTCTATACATTATAACATCTGTCCTCTACCCCTCTACTCTGGCGCGAATAGATTTGTTTGCAACAGTCTTGTTCTCTACATGTACAGCGTGAAAGAAAATTATAAGCAACTCGTTAAGAAAGAGGACATCAAGAGTCGTGAATGTATTGAAATAAGGAACTAATTAAACGTATCACAGACGATTAATCAGATACTGGCTTACCGTTAACAAACAATAACTATCTCCTGCTGCCTAGGGGTTCGTTGTTATTTACCTGTTCTTATTGGGGAACATAACACCGCTTATGTGTGTCGCTGATAGAAGATCATTACTCTTCTGAACGCCTGAACTTACTGTCCTTGTACTTTATCATGAGTGTCCGTGTGATTGTTTTTTTGTTCCTAACTTTATGGAAATTGAAATAAGTTTCTGTTGACATGTCGAAAACTGATTTGTTGTTTTCACTTAAGTCAGGCAACCAGTTTTACATTTTGAATACCGGAAATATAAAATTTTGTGTTAACATTGCGAGATGTCAGTGAAATTAATGGAGATATGGTATACCGTATCGTCTGAAATGGAGTCAAACTCACTATCATACAAGCACAACGTCCTAGAGGTTGACAAATCAGCTAACCCATTCATCTAAAGCTGATCGTGTATTTGTAAAGTGACTATTTAGGTTCGATGTGTCTCATGTGAAGCTATTGGGAAATGTGTTCGATACCTCCTCGTGGTTCTAATTGTATCTGTCTGACAGATACCAACATTCTAAATGTACCCCAATCAGGTACCTTTAACCAATGCAATCAACTCTATACAGGGAGACCGTCCGCAAATGACTCGATGTCAAACCGTCTGTACATACTCATTGTAATGATATGAGGGCATGTATTGATATACAGGACTTATAAACCAGCCGTTACCGTTCTCTCAAATCTTCGTGAAACCTATTTTTATTTTTATTTTTCAAAAGCTTCGCAGAAATTAATTGCTATTCATCATTTTCGTAGCTTCATATCTTCATACCACTCGGTGCCAAATAATTTGTAGCTTCAGACAACTCAGTGTTAATCATCCTTACAGCTTCAGACCTCCTAGTGTTAATCATCCTTACAGCTTCTGACCTCTCGGTGTTAATCATCCTTACAGCTTCAGACCTTTCGATGTTAATCATCCTTACAGCTTCAGACCTCTCGGTGTTAATCATCATTACAGCTTCAGACCTCTCAGTGTTAATCATAATTACAGCTTCAGACAAATCAATGTCACTCGTCCTTGCAGCTTCAGACCTCTCAGTGTTAATCATCATTACAGCTTCAGACCACTCAGTGTTAATCATCCTTACAGCTTCAGACCACTCAGTGTTAATCAGCCTTACAGCTTCAGACCACTCAGTGTTAATCAGCCATACAGCTTCAGACCTCTCGGTGTTAATCATCCTTACAGCTTCAGACCACTCGGTGTTAATCATCCTTACAGCTCCAGACCACTCAGTGTTAATCATCCTTACAGCTTCAGACCACTCAGTGTTAATCATCCTTACAGCTTCAGACCTCTCAGTGTTAATCATCCTTACAGCTTCAGACCACTCAGTGTTAATCATCCTTACAGCTTCAGACCTCTCGGTGTTAATCATCCTTACAGCTTCAGACCACTCAGTGTTAATCATCCTTACAGCTTCAGACCTCTCGGTGTTACTCGTCCTTACAGCTTCAGACCTCTCGGTGTTAATCATCCTTACAGCTTCAGACCTCTCAGTGTTAATCATCATTACAGCTTCAGACCTCTCGGTGTTAATCATCATTACAGCTTCAGACATCTCGGTGTTAATAATCCTTACAGCTTCAGACCTCTCAGTGTTAATCATCCTTACAGCTTCAGACCTCTCGGTGTTACTCGTCCTTGTAGCTTCAGACCTCTCGGTGTTAATCATCCTTACAGCTTCAGACCTCTCAGTGTTAATCATCCTTACAGCTTCAGACCTCTCGGTGTTACTCGTCCTTGTAGCTTCAGACCTCTCGATGTTAATCATCCTTACAGCTTCAGACCTCTCGGTGTTAATCATCCTTACAGCTTCAGACCTCTCAGTGTTAATCATCCTTACAGCTTCAGACCTCTCGGTGTTAATCATCCTTACAGCTTCAGACCTCTCGGTGTTAATCATCCTTACAGCTCCAGACCTCTCAGTGTTAATCATCCTTACAGCTTCAGACCTCTCAGTGTTAATCATCCTTACAGCTTCAGACCTCTCAGTGTTAATCATCCTTACAGCTTCAGACCTCTCGGTGTTAATCATCCTTACAGCTTCAGACCTCTCGGTGTTAATCATCCTTACAGCTTCAGACCACTCGGTGTTAATAATCATTACAGCTTCAGACCTCTCGGTGTTAATCATCCTTACAGCTTCAGACCTCTCGGTGTCATTCATTATTGTTGTTTCAAATCACTGATGCTAATTGTATCTCAATCAGTTCAATGTTTATAAACTTTGTCGGAAAAAAATTCGTGAATTGATTCATATTTCTATCAATGAAAATACGGTCTATTGATTTGGTATCAGAGAGCGCAGGAATTGTGTTTGCTGGGGCGCACTTGCATATTAGCTATAGAGTGTTTAAAACTACACTAAGATTCAACTGGATTTTACGCTGCAATTGTGTTATTTAAAATGGCAAATTATAGCAATATATTTATGTTGATAAGCTTAAAGTTGGGTAGTTATTTGAGTTTACATCCTTTTGGAAGACAGCTATCATAGCTGAAAGAATATAAGCCACCTATGTCCAGTCGAGACCAGTGATAGAATTTGACCAATCTTAGGAGTATTAGGAGTAAAGGGAAGACACGTAGACGAAATGCTTTAACGTTCTAGCAAAAAACGATTATAAAATGTTTTGCTATGAAAATATGTGTGTGCATGAGCTGATGTTGTTAAACGTCCAATCAAAAACAACAAAGAAGGCAAACAAACAAACAATGCATTAGTTTTAATTTTTCAGCAGTCTCCCTGAAATCTTGATTTTTGTCATACCTTGCCCTAGTTTTATTAAATTTGAGTTTGGATTATGCTGACATGTCTTTTTTCTGGCACAATAAACATTACAAACGTGTTTGATAACCCTTTTCATGGAACCAAGGCAATATCATGTTCGTTTGCGTCTTTCAATTCCCTATTCTCAGGTTGGCCTTGAAGATGAAAAGGAAAAAAATACAAATCCACATGTTTCATTAGAACGACTAAATTTCTGACAGATGTTATTTTATTTTTGCGTTCTGTATCTAAATTATTATACTAATACAACAAACTGCTTTCCAACTCCGGGAAATTGCACATTGCCATCTCTAATTTTAACCAATTTCTATTTTCGTAGGTCGCCCTCTGTATTCATTCTGTAACCGTAACAAGTCAATAGAATGCTAATTTGTTCCCCGATCTTGTTCCTTGGCACGATGTGAATGTGTTATTGTTGCAACCTGCCGTTCGTCAGTTTATATTAAAGTCATTTTAGTAGACAGTGTATTCATTGCACCTTTTATATACTGAACTATAATGCTTTGAGAAGATTGTTGTCGGTCAGCCGAACAGTGAAACAACCAAATAATCCCCTTTGTTGGTAGATTTTTAATGTTTACATTTCTACATATCTATATGTAGTGAAATGTGCTGTATCAGGTTGCTATAATCTGGTCAACTTCTACCTAGTGAATTGATCTGGGACCACAGTTCACAATGCAACATTAGTTCAAATTTTCTTAACCGTTTTGTATCAGCAAAGCTTAGTATCAGACACTTTGTTATTGATCTGTGTGTAGGAGAGTTAGATTGATCTGACCTGTACAGCTGAATGGACGACAATCCCTGCCATCTTACCGTGATTTCCTTTAGACATGATATATGTACAAGAATGAAAGCTTGTTATAGTACGTATCGTTTAGACGTCTATACGAAATCAGGGTGGATGAAGCTTTGTTGCGATGCTCTTTTTCGATGACTGGGGTGATTATTTACTTCGAATTAATCACATAGACCCCTCCGTTGCAAGCTCCAGTTTACACATCAACAACGAATCAGAAAGTCACGTGCAAAGTGACAATAATGTATTGCACAATAATAGAGACAATTTTCTAGAACATTGGTGACCCAGAATGTAATGAGAGTGAGGAGGAATATGTAGCTGCATATATTGTTCTAAAAGAACCATTTTAAGAGAAGGTAGAATTATTCCAAATGAAAGAAGAATTCAACTTCTGAATCACAAGAAAATAGAAATTAAAACTGCACAATAGAGAAGGCTGTGGGTAATGTCGGAAGTATCAGCATAATTCTACGTAATGAAACTCTTGGCCCCAATACTGTAATATCCTAAATTGTCTCTTTTGCTGCAACACATCACTCGGTATATTATTGACATTTGAGCGCATCATGCGAATAAGTACCTTTACATTTGTACGGAACTCAGAAGATTCTGTTTATGTGGAACAGAATATATCGGGTCTCTGTTTTAAGTGTATCGGATCCCATCATGTAAGATAGAGTGGGCTATACTAGAATGCTTGAAATCGTCTGTAAACATGACATTTGAATAAAGTGAAATCCATTTTCTAAAATCCCGTTACCTATTAACACACCGTTTCGTCGAAAACGTGCGTACTACGACTACCACAGACAATCATTGATGCTGTCGAATAATTAGGCCACTGGCTATGTACTAGAAACTGCGTACATTCCAGATAACAAAGCTAAAGTGCCAGCTAATACATATAAGATCAAACATATTAATGGCTAATGTTCTGTTAAACTTGTATCAGTTTAATCCATAACTTGCCTTAACAATGGTAATGAAAAGGTGGAGAACTGATTTAATAAATCAGCCCAAATCTAGGAGTGATACCAAAGGATTATTGTTGCTATAACAATATTATTACAATGCTTGATATTACATATATAACCCAGTAAGGTAAAATCGTTGAGTTATAGATTCGGTGATATCTTTAGCCTCAATATTACATTAATACCAAGGCTGCCCTTCAGGCATCACCATAAATATTAAATAGTGTAGTTTTATAGTAACCCCTCCTATGTATGAACACCATTATTTTCTGACAGACTTGGCATGACGGTACATTCCAAGCTGTTGATCCGATGTACCTAAGCAAAGCTTAAAGATATTATTGTCAACGCAGATGGGGTTCTTTTTTTCAAGATGATAAGTGTCCATTTCAGCAATGCGGCGATAGCTTATTTTATCTTTGTCTAGACGGAGTGAAGGATTATTTAATGACGCTTTACTCAAGGAAGGAAAGTTCATTAATGGGAAATTCTGAAATTACATACAAAATGGTCTCCATTCGTCTGTCTCCTACCTTCAAATTTAAACCATATCACATTTCCTTGAGGCAATCGTATAACGGCAAAGGCGTATGTCTGCGTGTTGAAAATGAAGTTGACCGACATGTATATAGTGACAAAACGATAGCATTTTGTATGTTTGATACAATGTATGTGTGATTTGGGTCATGAATAAGCAGAGAAATAACGTTTACTGTCGGTAGAAACGTATTTATTTTACCCAATCATCTGTGGACAATGGCTTCATTTGGTCGAATTAGGTTTAGCAGTTGACTCTGGAAATAGAATTTCTGCTTTATTGGGATTTTTTTAATGTTGAAAAGAACAAATAAACAATTCAAATTGCTGATTAAAATCGTTGTGTTTTGTAGCTATTACTTTGGTGCAATATTCAAGATTGAAATCGATGCCTTGCCAACATTTTGGCTTACATTTTGAAGACTCTCATCTTGACCTAGCGTTTCCGTAGCAAACTTCGTTGTTTACTAATAAAGTTCCAATGAAGAAAAATCTAACACATTTCGAAGGTTCTATAAAAGACTCACAAGTGAATAGCACCTTTCCATACAACATGGAATAAACACAATATAATTAAATACAGTAGCGTCATGCATATGTTTCGTCCTACTACGAATCGCCAATGATATTAATGGGCCTTAGGACCTAGGAGGCTACTGAGTGAAATTTTAATTTATCGAAACAAATCTACATGAGGTGCATTATGTTCGTGATGTTGAACATTGCCCAATATAGCAATTTGTTACACAATGACTTATAATGTATCATTCAATGTATAAATAACATGACGATTTATTGAATATTTTTGTTCCACATGTACCTGAAATGAAAACAAAGAATTCCTATATCATTGCATGTCCACATTTCTTGTATTATTTCTACCTGCATTATAAAAAAAACATGGAAGGGTAACTGTTACTGCAATACCAATATATCTAGCCAATTTCGGTTTGCTTGCAAATGCTAAGGTATATAAAAGACATTTCATATTACTATTGTTGTCATATGTTCTTTGAGTTTATTAAGTATATGTGTTACTATTTATCATTATTATGACCAATTTTCCTTCCGCTCGCTCATTGTTATATATCACAGTTTATATTCTTGTCAATATTGTTGATGATTCAGACAGTTTCTTGTGTGTTTCCATTGATGCTATAAGAAAAAACCGTTATCATAATTCCTGATATACATAAAATATCACAAAGTGCAATTACGTATAAAACAACATTGTTTAATCTGTGTTTTATAATTTCAGAAATGGATTTGCTGAATATCACCGACTATTCCATCAGATCAATAGAAGACCATCCCGACTATCCCGCTATATTAGTTGTCATGTGCATGCTAAGTATTTTTAGTGTAGCTGGAACAGTTGGAAATGCTTTCGTCATATACGTGTTCTCGAAACAACGTGATAAGTCTACATCGACCATGTTTATCATAACCTTAGCTGCTACCGACTTCTTCACGTGTCTTTGTATTGTTCCCCATACTATAGTGTGGGAATACTTCAGTAAGCGGATTCAGTTTGACGCTATTTGTAAACTCTACCACTTTCTTATCACATCTAATGTCCCCTTTTCCTTCTTTATCATGGTAGCAATCGCCTTCGACCGGTATTTTAAGATTTGCCTACCATGGACTCACTCAATGGATCCACCAATTGCGAAGCGTGTTATAGCTGGCCTGCTGGTGTTCGCATTGTCCCTTGGTATCATACCATCCTTTTCATATGAAATTTATCAGCAAAGAGATGTCATGAATACATCATCACACACCGTGAATGGATATTCTGTAGTAAGCAATATGTCACTGACAACTACACCTTTAATCAATTATTCGTCGTACGAGTCAACGAAAGATGGGGAATTAAAAGATAAAAACGATAAACCGCCAGAGTATTATTATGGGATGTGTGTTGCTTCAGAACGATATATTAGTACGGAAGTAAGAATGTTTTATCAGAAGATATACGCCTCTTTATTCCTGATTGCTTCCATACTGGTCGCCATTCTCTACGGACTAATTTTGAAATCATTGATATCCAGAAGAGCTAAGAAATTACAAAATTCATTATCAAACGGTAACACAACAAAATCGCAGACATCTACTGCTAGTCAGACATGCATCAGTAGTTCCCGCTTTGTTACCAATGAAGAACAGAGGACGACAGTTGACAATTCAAATGAATCGCTTATGCCTCAGAAAAAAAATTATCAGTCCAGCAGAGACAGGGAGAGAGAAAAGATAAGGAACGTGAGGGAGAAACAAAGGATAGCAAACATTAAAACAGCGGGAATACTCTTTATTGTCACAGCTGTTTTTATTGCAGCTTTTCTACCTGCGTGGTTAATGGCTGTGCGCATGATCCCGGCCGATATGATTCTCTTCTATATGTACTTCAGCTACAACGTGGCAAATCCTATTATTTACGCCTTTTTCAACCGCGCTTTTAGAGTTGAGATGAAGAATGTGATACACTGCAAGAAGTCTACTTCATTTTAAACATATTTATCTACACTTGAGTGAAGCTGTAGATCTGATGGATACAAAGGTGTAACGTCCCAATATATCTACACTTATCTACACTTGAGACAAGCTGTAGATCTGAAGGATACAAAGGTGTAACGTCCCAATATATTTGGTTACCAACGAATCGGAGTGTGAATGGTGATACGTGATGGATAAACAAGTGATATATATATTTAACTGTTTACTATCAGTTGACTGAGTAGTGTTTACATTCTTATACCTATGAACTACTAGACTAACTTGAATACATACAGAAATGCTGCTTTCTCAACTCACCTGTATTTCGAACTGAACATTGGCGTTTATAAGAATATTGTTCAACAAAGTAACGAACATATTCGTTTTAAAATCAGCTATAAATTAATTTGTGGCATTGGTATGAGTTAAATTACCGTATGACATATGTAACAACATTCAAGGTCTATTATCATTCTCATGAAAAACCATCCAAAATGTTTCCATTTGATAACACTGTGACATGTCGGTGTTGCATAATCACGTGTTAAGTTCTAGCAATGTCGGCGATGCCTTATACAACCAGCTCTAAACTATATAATGTTGCATTCTTTTATTGGTTCCTTGCCTTCTTTAAAAGTCACATGTGTACAGTGTAGCAGCACTTTGATGTACTATTTTAATCAATTTCAAACCTACGTATTGTAGATTGTATTTATTGGACTTTTTGTAGAGATATATCAAGCAATAGTGATATCTTCACAAACATATTAAAAGGAATCTTCACAGTCAATGGTGAGTAAAACGCGACTATTTTATGCGAATGAAAAGGTGGCTACAGGACAAATCAATAGATAAATCGGAGATTAGTTTTGCATTGATTCAAATAAAACAGATGAATGATCAAAATTACAAATATTAATCCTCACATATCAGAATAAATAATGTTATGTACATAACCAAGTTCAATAATCAAGCAATAGTGATATCTATATGGGTGGTCGGGTGGCGCAGTGTTAACGCACTCGCCTTTCACCTAGCCGACCGGGGTTCGATTCCCGGAACGGACGTGAAAAGGTAAGGGGTCACCTGCCCGACCGCGTGGGTTTTCCCCGGGTACTCCGGTTTCCTCCCACAATAAGGCCCCTCGCGCACTTACATCCGGGCCAACAAGAGTGATTAGTATAAGTTTAAATAACTTGTTTCGCAATTGTTGTAAAACAAATAAAGTTTATATTTATATTTAATAATCAAGCAAGTACCCCAACATGATATTGTGTTGTGTTTATTTTATATAGACACATGATATTGTGTTGTATTTAGTAATGCAGACACGTGATATTGTGTTGTATTTAGTAATGCAGACACGTGATATTGTGTTGTATTTAGTAATGCAGACACGTGATATTGTGTTGTATTTAGTAATGCAGACACGTGATATTGTGTTGTATTTAGTAATGCAGACACGTGATATTGTGTTGTATTTAGTAATGCAGACACATGATATTGTGTTGTATTTATCTATGTAGACACATGATATTGTGTTGTATTTAGTAATGCAGACACATGATATTGTGTTGTATTTATTTATGTAGACACATGATATTGTGTTGTGTTTATTTATGTAGACACGTGATATTGTGTTGTATTTAGTAATGCAGACACGTGATATTGTGTTGTATTTAGTAATGCAGACACATGATATTGTGTTGTATTTATCTATGTAGACACATGATATTGTGTTGTATTTAGTAATGCAGACACATGATATTGTGTTGTGTTTATTTATGTAGACACGTGATATTGTGTTGTATTTATTTATGTAGACACGTGATATTGTGTTGTATTTATTTATGTAGACACATGATATTGTGTTGTGTTTATTTTATGTAGACACGTGATATTGTGTTCTGTTTATTTATGTAGACACGTGATATTGTGTTCTGTTTATTTATGTAGACACATGATATTGTGTTGTATTTATTTGACCAAGATTTATAAGACAGGTGCCATTGATGTGGCCGAAGACACCAGGCTGGAACATATGATATTATTATTCTTGTTCTTTAAGGTCGATATAAATCTTTGTTTTGTCATGTTTAAACGATTTTAGTTTAAGATACGATTTTAGCATTTCGATATTTTCTTGTAGTCTTTGAAAATACAGTCTAATATGTATGTAAGTAGATATATTAAATATGTTTTCGTGATAAAGTGTTCCGAGTGGTCCAACATACTCATTTTCTTCAATAAATATGGTATACATTGAAATGTACTCATTTAATATCGTATTATTTTCATTTCAATATTTAATGTTGTTTTTTCTTTAATTCTTCTTAACAAAATCAGTTGAGTCGTGATATTCTATCCACAAATGGATTTTAATCTTGATAATTTCATCTTAACACCATCGCAATTTCTGTGCATTGTTGCATGCCAGTAATATTATGTCTTGTACAAAAATAACTGTACCTTCTAGTGAAACCGTCGTTTTAGGAATTAGATCGAAAGCGTGCAAATATTTGTAAATCGGCGGTCCCTAACTGAATCAAAACTGGCTGTGATTTAGTTACGGAAACAACGGTTTACAATGAGAGTGAAAGATACTACATTACTTTAAGCGGACATACACTAATATTTTGCCTCCAATATTTGACTATTATGTTGATCTGTACATCGTAAAGTGATCACCATTTTCTTAAGTGATATTAATTGACCTTATGCAGAAGATCAATTAATATCACTTTCTGTTTTCATATTGATTTTGTCATACCAGATAACCTTGTTTGCTTGGGCTAAAAATGTACATATTTTCTCTATTGTGTCTGAAAATGTTAATTTTTTGTACAGTAAATCTGACATGCTAACTGATAAAGTCGCTTGGTACGAAATATTTACACCCCTCACAATTACTGGCTACAAATCAATGACAAATAATACAAGATGTTTACGCACCACATAGACTTCTGAATACAATCAGGTCACACTGACGTGGTTAAATATGTTTACGCACCACATAATTACTGACTTCTGAATACAATCAGGTCACACTGACGTGGTTAAATATGTTTACGCACCACAGTATTACTGACTTCTGAATACAATCAGGTCACACTGACGTGGTAAAATATGTTCACGCACCACAGAATTACTGACTTCTGAATACAATCAGGTCACACTGACGTGGTAAAATAGTTTACGCACCACATAATTACTGATTATTACAATCAATGACACCCATCATTTTGAAGACTTGATTTGGTAACCATGTAATTTATTGATCATTTGTGTGTTAACAATAGCTGTGTTGTCTTTCTAAACATAAACACTGCACCATTTCATTCATAAATTTTAATCAATATTCTAGCCGTCCTGTGATGGTTAACGAGTGATCGGTGAGACGATCATTTTGATTCCTAATACTGACAGTAACTATACATGAACTATATATCATTTTAATTAATTTTATACATAACGATTATAGGCATGAAAATAAACTCTGTTTCAGCTGCCTCTAAATTCGCATGTTCCATGTTGAATTATGACTATTTCTCTAATTTTGATTTGTTTTAATAAGAAAACAGGTTTGTTACGTTTGTAAATGTCTCAATATAGTATTAGTTATAAATATTGTTAATTCTATTTGTTGTTTATTGTTGTTACAAAGCTCTGTGTATGATGTGCATACACATTGCTCAGAATGCTAAAGGACACTGGTACGACAGCAATTTGCTCATATATTTATTTAAGCGTATATTTTGAGTACACTTTAAATTTTTTTTCTGTCGAAAGTGAAGTAAAGATGTGCATTGCATTTACTGCTTATTATTGGTTCGAATTTATTAATTAAAATCCATTAACAGGCGGTATAGTGGACTGTTTTTTTCTGAACAAGCTATTGAGAATTAAAGTGATTCTTATATACTGCATGATTCAGTTTAATTCAATATATGGTTATAATGTATCCAATTCTCACTAAAATTGTGTTCTTTCCTTGTTTGTCTTCTTTGGGATGTTTTTGATTAAAACTATTACACACTGCTGAAGGACGTTATTCGCCGAGGGTTGAAGTAGCTTGCAGGCTACATTTGTATCTTCCCATATCCGCTTTGACATCCATTTAGACACATTTTATCGTCCATGAATTGAGTTTGTTCCCGGACTGCAAATTGAAAATCGTTTAACTGATCCTAACGAATCTCGGTATAAATCGGTAATTTTTTTTTTTTTACGTTTCGCATGAAGTCATGTTCACCTGATTGCTATACTCGTTTGATGCCAACAACGGAAGGCAAATGTACTTCATCGAAAAGTCAAAACTTGCTATATATGTGTAAGTGACTGTGTTATGTTTTGTTTTTGTTTCAATTTAATTCATAAATTATTTATCCTTTTGGTATACTGTATATAGATATACATATAGAATGAGACATTTTACACTTGAAACAATTCTGAAAAGAAAACAATTAATAGATAAATGATCAATTCAAAGACTTGTACAATGGATTTACCTTGACAATTTAAATACAATAAAATATTAGCATGTGAATATAATCCAAACACAAATGCAATGAAACTAAGGCCAAATATCAACAAAAGGTCCACCAACCTCCCTCTAGAAGTGTATGCGTCTTCAGCTTCATCAACGACATCCAAGATGAAAATCTCGGTCATTAAAACAAGTAACATCACATTTCAAATGAGAACAAGTTATATAACAACGGTATCAATAGGCAAACTAACGAGAATCAAACACGTCCAACTTTATATTATGCAAAGAGATGGAATATTTCTCAATGAGGTCATTAGGACGACCGTTAAAACTTCCCCATAATATTAATCAGCTCCTATCTCCCGAGTCATGTCTTATGAGTTTGTCTCTCAGTTTTTAAGAAATGGAAAATATCAAGCAGCTCGACGAAAAAGCTCTTCATGTCGATTTGCAAATATCGTCATCAAATTATCTGAAAGTGAAAGTGAAAGTACTTCAGACCGTCCCTAGTGTTTAATCACCAATAAGGACCAGGAACTATGATGGACACGAAGTTTTAAATAGAAAAAAAAATGTATGCAACTTACCTAAAATATATTCTAGTTGGCAAAAGTGAGTGTATAATCGCCCACATAATGACCAACTCATTTTATTTATTCATTCTATGTGGATACTATGTAGTTGTGTATTCAGATAAACACATGTGAAACTTGAGAGTTTTTTTCACTTGGATGTAAGGTATGAAGCTGAGTGATATTTCATATTTGGCATTTGTTCATAACACAGCGTTCAACTGAGATACTTGTTTGTAATAAATTGATCCGATTCTAAAACAACAGAAATTTTCACTAAAGTGAAATCTAGATTAAGGTAGGTTTCGTTACACCAAATGATAATCAATAACCTTGTACATATGTACTCTAATGTGATGATATAAATAATTATCAGGTAAAAATATGATCTACGAAAGAATGACGACTTTTAAAATCACAAAAGTCCGTCCGTTAATTTCTAATATCAATGTCAAGGCGTTAATGGATTTCGTTGAAAACTACGTCAGAGAAAGATTGAAACAATCTTAGAACATTACAACATGTTTATAAACATGACATTTGTGAAGGCTCGGTCGGCAGTACCTATATAAACAATCTTAGAACATTACAACATGTTTATAAACATGACATTTGTGAAGGCTCGGTCGGCAGTACCTATATAAACAATCTTAGAACATTACAACATGTTTATAAATATGACATTTGTGAAGGCTCGGTCGGCAGTACCTATATAAAGTGGCTTCTCTTATTGAAAAAAGTCTCTACAATATATTATTCTAAACTTGTAATGAAATCTGTTATCTACTTGTGTGCCTTTAGAATTATTACATAGCAAACAGATTCACTCGCCAGTACTTGTATAAATAGGTGTCTCTCATTGAAAACTTCTTCAACTATTTTGAACACGAAAACGTTACAATTCCTCGTACTGTTTACATAACTCGTAAAGAAAACACGAAAACTGATAGCAAAAGCAATTAACATTATTCCAATGAATTCATCGCGTAATTGAAAATAATGATAACGGTAGTCATCGTATGATAATGACTGACATAGATAATCACTGTTATTATCTGACGCTGAAAAAGTAAAGATGCCATTTCAAATTTTGGTCATACAACGAAACTAATATGGACAGGTTTTCACCACGCTTTCTGTGTGATGATTTCAATTTTGCTGTGAATTTTCTATTTCTGGATAGCAAAATCCCAAACTTTGGAGATTACTAGTCGCTATCGATTCGAGTTTTAAGACCCTACTCCAATTATCTTCAAGCTAACACTACTGAAAGTGTTTTTCTATTAACATTAACCCTTCTTATAGCTTTACACTACAGTGAAGTTTTGCGTAAACATGTCTATTTGCAGATGTGACTTCAATATAATCATTTTGAATAGCTTTTCGCAAATAAATCACTAAAGTATGTGGGTGAATCCGCAAAGAGATCACACAATCATGAGAATGTATTTTTTCCTTTTATTTATATTAAAGTATTATAAAGTAATATAAAAATATTACTGGCATGAACATTACAATAGAAAATTTGAAAAACGAAAGAGCAGTTGCAAACATATGAAAACACATGAAATTTTCATAACATTAACAAACATTACAAAGAAATGAAAAAGAGCAACTGAATTTTCATAACATTAACATCAAAAAATATGCCTTGATTTCGACAACTTAACTCCATACATCAGACTACAGCTCCCTGATTTGTTTACATAGAATAGTTTGATGTTGAAATCCAAACGTCATGGTTGCCAAAATATTCTGAATTGGACTTTGTACATTTTGTTTTTGTAACTATTTTCTTATTTTGCGACATAATTATAATCACTAACGGCATAATAAATCACGTTCAAACTGTTCATACAAATCCAGGGATCGTCGCCTGCTTGATCCAGTGTGATACATATACAACAACTATTCTTGTTCTGCTCCTGCAAAGACACTCAAAATGAAAGCAGATTTATAATGACAGAATGCTTGATTAGTGCCATTACGTCCGCTTTCATCAGCACAGACGCAAGTCGAAGGCTCTGCCCATACGATACCTCAGCGTCGTCAGAGTCAGACAAGTTCTTTGCGATACTTCAGATGTACAATTATTTGTGTTCATCAACAAAACCCATTAGAATCGTCTTTAATTTCATCATCGATATACCATTAATGGTTTCTTGTCGTAAGATAAGCAACCGAACTTGTTTATGGCAGTTATAGGTCTGCGTAGTTTTGTTTGATTTGTTTTAACACATCATAGGTTCTATCAATCGAACCGTGACTTTTGGGTTCAAACTTTGACATGTTTATTTCTTGAAAAAATATCACCACTTAAAATATACTTCAATATCTTTCTTACTGTTGCTGCACTCTTTGTGTTTTGGTTCATATATCATAGTCATGAAAAGTTACAACAAATCACTGAGAGTAGAAACTTTTGTTTATTTTACGTAATGTAATTTCAAAGAGTTACATTTGCAATTGCCCATGTGTCTTAAAGTGAACAGTTTTCTTTAAATCTCATTTAACGGAAGTGTAGAACATGACCTAGTTGCCCAGTTCTCCTGTCTGTAATAAAGCCACATTACTTTCTTGATAACCATTCCTCTAATCTTAAAACAATGTTCATGCACTCACGAGACAAATTTACAAATCTGCCCTGATCCTGCTCTCATATTTGAATCACCAAACACTGTCTCTCTGTTTTAAATGTACCTCCCTCTACTCTAAGACAACAAAGACTTTCTTTATTGTCTGTTGCGTATTGATTAACATTACCTGGAAATCACTAGGAACGTGAATTACACAAGTTTAAACCTTGAATGTTTTCTTTTGTCCAGTTTATGAGATCACAAATCCATTGGAGCAATTAGTAAATTGTTAGCAAACGCAAAATTTACGTCTTGCTCAGTTGAATTGATGATGTCATAAACTAAACAAAATGAAAGGCTAAACCTGAATTTAATCAGTCTTTATATTCAAAGGTTTTTACCACACTGACAACTGTTTATGTCGTCGTCCTTCGCAGTAAACAAGTGTATTAAAGGTAGTTACGACCACTCATACATAGTGTTGTTAACACAATGTTGTATAATCTAATTGCAAACTTGAATATTTTCCACTACTTAGAATTATTGTATGTTGAATAACATACATTCTGGTTACAAAACAACAAAAATGGTGCTGTTTAAATTCCTTTTAGAAACATTCTATGTGCGATATGAAGCTCGACGTATTTGATACCATTAATTATCATAATGGTGGGTTCTTCCAGAACAGATAGTCTTATTATCCTTGTTCCTTTCAGAAGTCAACCTGTAAATCTTTTTTGCCCTAGTTTTATGGAATTTAAGTTTGAAGTATGATTATGTTGCCATGTTGGTATTTTCATGACTTTTTTTTTTCTAAGTCAAATCGTGGATTGACTGAACTATTATGATATAAACGCTTAACATGCAACCTTTTTTGTAATATAGATACAATCATATTTCATGACGAATGAAACATTTCGATACGCGCTTGACAAAGAAGCGGTCAATGTGATCACATTATCATGTTGTGTCGACACGTATTATGACCATGACATATGATTTGTGATCACGTGGTCCTATCATGTTGTGTCAACACGTAATATGACCATGACATATGATTTGTGATCACGTGGTCCTATCATGTTGTGTCGACACGTATTATGACCATGACATATGATTTGTGATCACGTGGTCCTATCATGTTGTGTCGACACGTATTATGACCATGACATATGATTTGTGATCACGTGGTCCTATCATGTTGTGCCGACACGTATTATGACCATGACATATGATTTGTGATCACGTGGTCCTATCATGTTGTGTCGACACGTAATATGACCATGACATATGATTTGTGATCACGTGGTCCTATCATGTTGTGTCGACACGTATTATGACCATGACATATGATTTGTAATCACGTGGTCCTATCATGTTGTGTCGACACGTATTATGACCATGACATATGATTTGTGATCACGTGGTCCTATCATGTTGTGTCGACACGTATTATGACCATGACCTATGATTTGTGATCACGTGGTCCTATCATGTTGTGCCGACACGTATTATGACCATGACATATGATTTGTGATCACGTGGTCCTATCATGTTGTGTCGACACGTAATATGACCATGACATATGATTTGTGATCACGTGGTCCTATCATGTTGTGTCGACACGTATTATGACCATGACATATGATTTGTAATCACGTGGTCCTATCATGTTGTGTCGACACGTATTATGACCATGACATATGATTTGTGATCACGTGGTCCTATCATGTTGTGCCGACACGTATTATGACCATGACATATGATTTGTGATCACGTGGTCCTATCATGTTGTGTCGACACGTAATATGACCATGACATATGATTTGTGATCACGTGGTCCTATCATGTTGTGCCGACACGTATTATGACCATGACATATGATTTGTGATCACGTGGTCCTATCATGTTGTGTCGACACGTATTATGACCATGACATATGATTTGTGATCACGTGGTCCTATCATGTTGTGTCGACACGTATTATGACCATGACATATGATTTGTGATCACATGGTCCTATTATGTTGTGTCGACACGTATTATGACATATGATTTGGTTTATACACATGCATGTGTTGAATGAAGTGACTACGAACAGTTAATATATGAAGTCACAGGCTTTAGGTACGTGAGATGTAATCGTTATGGAAATGGACTGAATGCGACGTGATATGTTGATGTTCCATGATTTAGTCCGGTATGTAGTTAAATACCATACTTAACAGGATTCAAATCGACTTACTGTGTTTGTTTCTTCTCCACACCGTTGTAAATAGGCATTCAAGAAACATATTATGTGATATTAAGTTACAAAAGTACAGTTCAGGCAACTTCTGAAAGTAGCGTGAAATTAACAAACGTCTTCAGCAGCCAAATACTGACAATTTCAAATCGTATCAAAATGTTACTCTGTATTACTTAAATGTTATTTATTAACTATACACCGTTGCTGAGAAAAATGTCCGATTGTTATTGGACGATGAATTTCCTAATTGTCACTCTTGTCCACAGCTGTTTGTTACCAGCGTGTCTAATTTATATCACAACCACAGCTGCGTTCCTTTTCATCTACACAACAGGATACCCGATGGTTCTCGTACTGTATAATGAACCTATTTATACCGAACTGACGTAAATAAAGAAATGGACAGTATTATATGCAGAAGACAAAAGTGACAGCATCGTAAACATGAAGATTAATGACGAATTTCTTGGTCGTCTTTCCTATTTATGAATATAGTTGTTCTTTCGTGCTCACAATCACAAACGCAATGCATCCCAGTACATTACATAACAGAGGGCAAAACGGAACATTTGTTTCAGTACCATTAAAGTTTATATAGTTTACAAAGTAAAAACAATGTAAAATGCAGCACATTAAAATAGATCAGATTACAACAGGCAAGGTGGTACAACACAATAGATAAGATTACAACATAAAAGGTGATACAACACAATAGATCAGATTACAACAGGCAAGGTGGTACAACACAATAGATCAGATTACAGCATAAAAGGAGATACAACACAATAGATCAGATTACATCATAAAAGGTTGTACAACACAATAGATCAGATTACAACATAAAAGGTTGTACAACACAATAGATCAGATTACAACATGAAGGGTGATACAACATAATAAATCAGATTACAACATGAAAGGTGATACAACACAACAGATCAGATTACAACATAAAAGGTGATACAACACAACAGATCAGATTACAACATAAAAGGTGATACAACACAACAGATCAGATTACAACATAAAAGGTGATACAACACAACAGATACAATAACAACAGGCAAGGTGGTACAACATAATAGATCAGATCACAACATAAAAGGTGATACAACACAATAGATCACATTACAACATAAAAGGTGATACAACACAACAGATCAGATTACAACATAAAAGGTGATACAACACAACAGATCAGATTACAACATAAAAGGTTGTACAACACAATAGATCAGATTACCGCATAAAAGGTGATACAACACAACAGATCAGATTACAACATAAAAGGTGATACAACATAATAGATCAGATCACAACATAAAAGGTGATACAACACAATAGATCACATTACAACATAAAAGGTGATACAACACAACAGATCAGATTACAACATAAAAGGTGATACAACACAATAGATCAGATTACAACATAAAAGGTTGTACAACACAATAGATCAGATTACAACATAAAAGGTTGTACAACATAATAGATCAGATTACAACATAAAAGGTGATACAACACAATAGATCAGATTACAACATAAAAGGTGATACACCACATCAGATCAGATTACAACATAAAAGGTGGTACAACATAATAGATCAGATTACAACATAAAAGGTGATACAACACAATAGATCAGATTACAACATAAAAGGTGATACAACACAACAGATCAGATTACAACATAAAAGGTGATACAACACAATAGATCAGATTACAACATAAAAGGTTGTACAACACAATAGATCAGATTACCGCATAAAAGGTGGTACACCACAATATATCAGATTACAACATAAAAGGTGATACAACACAATAGATCAGATTACAACAGGCAAGGTGGTACAACACAATAGATCAGATAACAACAGGCAAGGTGGTACACACAATAGCTCAGATTACAGCATAAAAGGAGATACAACACAATAGATCAGATTACATCATAAAAGGTTGTACAACACAATAGATCAGATTACAACATAAAGGGTGATACAACATAATAGATCAGATTACAAAATAAAAGGTGGGACAGCCCAATAAATCAGATTACAACATAAAAGGTGATACAACACAACAGATCAGATTACAACATAAAAGGTGATACAACACAACAGATCAGATTACAACATAAAAGGTGATACAACACAACAGATCAGATTACAACATAAAAGGTGATACAACACAACAGATCAGATTACAACATAAAAGGTTGTACAACACAATAGATCAGATTACAACATAAAGGGTGATACAACATAATAGATCAGATTACAAAATAAAAGGTGGGACAGCACAATAGATCATATTACAACATAAAAGGTGATACAACACAACAGATCAGATTACAACATAAAAGGTGATACAACACAACAGATCAGATTACAACATAAAAGGTGATACAACACAACAGATACAATAACAACAGGCAAGGTGGTACAACATAATAGATCAGATTACAACATAAAAGGTGATACAACACAATAGATCACATTACAACATAAAAGGTGATACAACACAACAGATCAGATTACAACATAAAAGGTGATACAACACAACAGATCAGATTACAACATAAAAGGTTGTACAACACAATAGATCAGATTACAAAATAAAAGGTGATACAACAGAATAGATCGGATTACAACATTAAAGGTGATCCAACACAATAGATCAGATTAAAACATAAAAGGTTGTACAACACAATAGATCAGATTACAACATAAAAGGTGATACAACACAACAGATACAATAACAACAGGCAAGGTGGTACAACACAATAGATCAGATTACAACAGAAAAGGTGGTACACCACAATAGATCAGATTACAACATAAAAGGTGGTACACCACAATAGATCAGATTACAGCATAAAAGGTGGGACACCACGATAGATAAGATTACAGCATAAAAGGTGGTACACCACAATAGATCAGATTACAGCATAAAAGGTGGTACAACACAATAGATCAGATAACAACAGGCAAGGTGTTACAACACAATAGATACGATTACAACATAAAAGGTGGGACAGCACAATAGATCAGATTACAGCATAAAAGATGATACAACACAATAGATCAGATAACAACAGGCAAGGTGTTACAACACAATAGATACGATTACAACATAAAAGGTGGGACAGCACAATAGATAAGATTACAACATAAAAGGTGATACAACACAATAGATCAGATTACAGCATAAAAGGTGATACAACACAACAGATCAGATTACAACATAAAAGGTGATACAACACAATAGATCAGATTACAGCATAAAAGGTGGTACAACACAACAGATCAGATTACAACATAAAAGGTGATACAACACAATATATCAGATTACAGCATAAAAGGTTGTACAACACAATAGATCAGAATACGGCATCAAAGGTTGTACAACACAATAAATCAGATTAGAACATAAAAGGTTGTACAACACAATAGATCAGATTACCGCATAAAAGGTGGTACACCACAATATATCAGATTCCAACATAAAAGGTGATACAACACAATAGATAAGATTATAACATAAAAGGTGGGACAGCACAATAGATCAGATTACAACATCAAAGGTGATACAACACAATAGATCAGATTACAACATAAAAGGTGATACAACACAATAGATCAGATTACAACATAAAAGGTGATACAACACAATAGATCAGATTACAACAGGCAAGGTTGTACAACACAATAGATCAGATTACAACAGGCAAGGTGGTACAACACAATAGATCAGATTACAACAGGCAAGGTGGTACACCACAATAGATCAGATTACAACGATAGATAAGATTACAACATCAAAGGTGATACAACACAATAGATCAGATTACAACATAAAATATTGTACACCACAATAGATCGGATTACAACATAAAAGGTGATACAAAAGAATAGATCAGATTACAGCATAAAAGGTTGTACAACACAATAGATCAGAATACAGCATAAAAGGTGATACAACACAATAGATCAGATTACAAAATAAAAGATGATACAACACAATATATCAGATTACAACATAAAAGGTGGGACAGCACAATAGATCAGATTACAACATAACAGGTGGGACAGCATAATAGATCAAATTACAACATAAAAGGTGATACAACACAATAGATCAGATTACAGCATAAAAGGTTGTACAACACAATAGATCAGATTACAGCATAAAAGATGATACAACACAATAGATCAGATAACAACAGGCAAGGTGTTACAACACAATAGATACGATTACAACATAAAAGGTGGGACAGCACAATAGATAGGATTACAACATAAAAGGTGATACAACACAATAGATCAGATTACAGCATAAAAGGTTGTACAACACAACAGATCAGATTACAACATAAAAGGTGATACAACACAATATATCAGATTACAGCATAAAAGGTTGTACAACACAATAGATCAGAATACGGCATCAAAGGTTGTACAACACAATAGATCAGATTACAACATCAAAGGTGATACAACACAACAGGTCAGATTACAACAGGCAAGGTGGTACAACACAATAGATCAGATTACAGCATAAAAGGTGATACAACACAATAGATCAGATTACAACATAAAAGGTGATACAACACAATAGATCAGATAACAACATAAAAGGTGGTACAACACAATAGATCAGATTACAACATAAAAGGTGATACAACACAATAGATCAGATTACAGCATAAAAGGTTGGACACGACAATAGATCGGATTACAACATAAAAGGTGATACAACACAATATATCAGATTACACCATAAAAGGTTGTACAACACAATAGATCAGAATACGGCATCAAAGGTTGTACAACACAATAGATCAGATTACAACATAAAAGGTGATACAACACAACAGGTCAGATTACAACAGGCAAGGTGGTACAACACAATAGATAAGATTACAGCATAAAAGGTGATACAACACAATAGATCAGATTACAACATAAAAGGTGATACAACACAATAGATCAGATTACAACAGGCAAGGTGGTACAACACAATAGATAAGATTACAACATAAAAGGTAATACAACACAATAGATCAGATTACAGCATAAAAGGTGGGACACGACAATAGATCGGATTACAACAGGCAAGGTGGTACACCACAATAGACAAGATGAAACATAAAAGGTGATACAACACAATAGATCAGATTACAACATAAAAGGTGATACAACACAACAGATCAGATTACAACATAAAGGGTTGTACAACACAATAGATCAGATTACAACATAAAAGGTGATACAACACAATATATCTGATTACAGCATAAAAGGTGATACAACAGAATAGATCAGATTACAGCATAAACGATTTTTTTCCGGTGTACACAAATACAAAAACAGAATGTGTTCAGTATTAGGAGAAAAAATACTGTCGTGATGTCGTCAATTTCTCGAGGTTATATTTAATATGTCTATATAAAGTAATGTGAATGACAGCCATACTTAGTGTCCCTAGATCATACCACATATCGACCGGATGCAATTTACGATAACTAATTGAAAATTCAATAAACGGATTAAAAAACCTCTTGGTACCACACAAACAGATTAACATCGTGCTAAGAAAACAACGGAAATAAATTGATAAATACTACACGCTAAAGATAAGTTTTACAAGGCTATACAAAAACCTCAAGAGTATATCGAACTTCAGCAGACCGTAACGGACATAGCAAGTCCGAATCCTTAAAAGCGATTAGGAATAACAAGGACAAAAAACACTATTTTCAAGAGCTTTGTTCATGTGACAACCCAGGCTTGCCAGGAAAACCACACTTGGCTTCGTTTTGAAGACGTGTTGAAATCTTAAACGCGGTGTTTCAAACCATTCATTTCAAAATACTCTGTAACTGAAGTGAGATAATATATTACTTTTCAATTTTGTTTCACTCGCGAACCGTAAGAATATGAAATCAATATAACCATTGATTGTTTGAGATGTAAAATGTAATGCTAACAAAGATGGTCACAAATCTCTACAATTTCAGTGTATGGAGTGTGCGTAAATTAAACATACTTAATTTCCAATTGAGAAACCGTGCGAGCTCTCTTGATTACAACCTATTTAGAGTAAATTGAGTAATAGAGCTGAATATAGGAGCGGTAATTCGTGTGGCGAATTTGATGACAGTCTTTGATTCTGTGCCTGATAACACTCAGAACCGATATCAATCAATAAGACAGTTACAACCATTCAGTGAGTATTTCAAGTCAGGTTAACTTATATCTCGAGATCAGATATTAAGAAAAATGATAGCTGAGATGCAAAATTATATCTGCCAAAACAAGCGGTTTGAATGAATGTAACTCTCTCTCTCTCTCTCTCTCTCTCTCTCTCTCTCTCTCTCTCTCTCTCTCTCTCTCTCTCTCTCTCTCTCTCTCTCTCTCACCGTTTTATAACGTTTGTTCGATACCCTATCATAACTGACTTTCTTCCACTGTTAAGGTTAAGCCAGGCGGTCGGGTTAAGTACAATCTTTTTATGAAAAAGCGTTTTTTTCTAACCCCAGAACCTTATATGGCTGCTTACAAAAGCAATCGAATATAATATCACATTTAGCATATTCCACTGCATTAATAAGATTTATACTTACCCATAACCATTCAATATGTACCAATACTGCTAGAAATTGCGTTACACTGTTCAGAATTCCATGCACCAAACTGAAATTAACATACTCTATGTGGACGAAGCATGAATGTTACTATCTACAATTAGAGAATCCACAAATAGGAAATTGAAATTGTCGTGATCAAGTTGATATAACAGG
This sequence comes from Ylistrum balloti, assembly GCF_031769215.1. Taxonomy (NCBI): domain Eukaryota; kingdom Metazoa; phylum Mollusca; class Bivalvia; order Pectinida; family Pectinidae; genus Ylistrum; species Ylistrum balloti. The sequence continues at coordinate 355,109 of NW_026781949.1, read as the reverse complement.
TAAACTATCATTATTAGTTACATCGTATTCTAAAGATTAAGATTTATCATGTTCTTGAAGAACCATGCACCTTGTAAAGTTAAAGTGATTAATGATGGAGTAAATTTCGTGACGATAAGTTTTAACATCTTCAAAATCTAGAAAAGCACCAAGGGGAAAAAACATTCTAATGGCTGGAGTTACATTGATCATTATGTAACTTCATATGTAGGCATCCTTTGGTCACTTTGCACAATTCATTTTGGAAGTGGTTGGAGAAACAAGATGGCTGAGAGGAAACCGTCTTTGTTTTAGACACTCACCAATTGTTATCGCTACTTCTACTTGGGAAGTCCTGGATAAACACTTCTGAACATGCAGGTTCCTCTTAGCTCCTTCTTGTCCATAGGCATTTTGTGATTGATCTAAACAAACATCTTGTGTTTTTGGTAGTCTCATGTGTTATTGTTATTTATAGAGAAGCACAAGATGGATTTTTGTGTAGATTCACTTTGGTCCCTAGTTGACAGATAAAAAAACAAGAAAGCACCAACATTGCAACATAATAATAATTTAAACTCAAATTCCATAAAAAATAAGACAAACTATGAACTAAAGGAAATTTTACACTGAGACGTCTGAAAACGTACAAGGAGAATAAGGCCAGGTGTTGCGGAAGTGTAAGCGTCTTCTGCTTTTTCGACGACACTCGTCCGTTAACATTGGTCAATTCAAGTAAGTAATAACACGCTCTCAAATGAGAGTAAGGTATACAACAATGGAACCAACAGGCAAACTAACGAATATCAAATACGTCCTGCTTCATGTCAAACAACGAAATAGAATATTTCTCAGTGAGATAACTATGCCTACCAAAAAAACTGTCCAATAATTTTCATCAACCTGCATCTTTTGACCCCTTGTGTTACGAGTGTGTCAGTCAGTTGACGACTTTTTGCACGAAAATCGTGATAATGGACACACAAGCCCTTGAATATCGAATCTCCTGTGACGTGTAAAAGCCATAGGTTGGAGATTGTGAGATTGTTTTCTATGTTATGATCTCTGATTTTGGGGCTGATCAGAAAAAAATGGACAACAAACCACCATATTGATTTGATTGCTAAAGATTAATTATCATCAGCATTTCTTCAGAGGAAGTTTTACAGGTGCCCTATAATTTTGAGAAAAATGAAGGAAAAAGAGAAAAGAAGGGAAGAATCCAACTTTTAAAGACAAAAAAATGAAACAATGATGGGTATGAAGTTCTTTGTGGATTCTCCTGTAATATCAATTAGTTCTTGCTGTCATTGAATTTGTTGTTATTTGAATCTTTGGCATTTTCTCTGATATATTCCATTTTAGTAATTGATCGGGGGAGGAAGTCCTGAGAGTTCCAGATGAACCTTCAGAACATGCAGGTGTGGCATCTGAGTGTGGTTTCATTGTTCAAAAACACAGTTATTATATTTCCATATTTGTGTTTCTTTTTTATTCACAGTTTATATATATATTAATGCATTCGTTTGCTAGACTTGTTTAGATAAATAAAACATACTTGAAAGTTGAACTAACGTGTCAGACCTAATGTGATCACGTTTTGTCAGCAATTTTGACTTCTTTAAAAGTTTTAAATATACAAATTATGATGCTTGACAAAAGCTGTGAACTTTGTGATTCTAAGGTCTTGATTTCCTTTTTGGGAGGGGTAAAGTTTATAAAGGAAAAACACGATTCTAAGCAAAATGTGTTTCACTTCCATTGCAACTGTTTCGAACTTGTTTAGAATTTACAATAAAGGACGACAGTTTGATGGTATATACATTATATTCAAATAGTCAAATCGACTAAATGTCTAAAAAAAATTCATAAGACCCAGATACAATAGAATGAAAGGTTCTACTCGGATGAAAATGTCTGGAAACGCTCTTCCAGAATTGTGATTTTCATGTCCCCAGTGCCTTGCATTCACTCCTGGGGATTGGATTAAATTTACTTTATGACTTATGTAGAAAAAATATGAGCAGAATTTCTATGAATTGAAACATGGTAAAAACAATCCTAATCAATTTGGATGGCAATTTGTGCTATGCACATTTTACATTTGCATTATAAAATATATATCATGGAGTTCAAGTTATATTTTGATCACAAAGTCATCTAAATGACATATCATTAGAACGAAGGTAGCATTTTAACCATTAAGGCCCTTAGGCCTTTTGTAAACACATAAGTGTAAAAGAAATCGACCGTGAAGATAAATCATAACGTTACCGTAGTCTAATCGTATGTCTTGTTAGCTGATTCAAGTTTCACTGGGTACTGTAATGGGAGATGTTTGCCAGTCAGCCTTATTATTACCAGCATTACATTATAATTGCAAAATTGGAAAATATATTTAAAAATTATAAACTCTGTGTGAGCATATATGTTGCATGAGAGCTGAGCCAGTAAAACGAATGTCTATTAAAAATATACTGATTCAATGAGTAAAGAAAGACAAAGAACACATATATACAAATCGTGTTATATCGAAAAAATGCATACATAAACCCATAGAAAGTCACAACAGCCAGTGTTCAAATCCTGGTGTATATTACCCATTATAGGGTCGTACCAACGTGGACTTTACTAATATCAATGAATTAGAAGCAACAACTTAGATTGCAAACATAGTTATTTGTGACACTTGGTACAGAACTTGAGCTAGTAAATATGCTTATTTTAAGATAGTTAGGGTCCGATTCATGACGTTTTGTGAATATTTTATTTTATATCTGCACAACAGGAAATTGTTAATTCTACACTAATACAACAGTTAAAATCCAATGATAACCTATATTTGTGATATTTCAGTCTAGTTCGATTTCTCAAATCGGCCTGAAATTGGTAGATCCCATCAAAATCCAAAATGAACAGGGGAACCTTCACATGAAACTTAAGAAAGATTTACCCAGTACTTCTCAAGAAATAACAAATATTGTTTACGGACAGTCAGGCCAAGGACGGAAAATACCAGATGATGGGCTAAAAAATGTAACGGTTAATACGATCTGTGTCTTGTTCATTTCTGTTCAGAGTTTGTTTTAGTATTTGATGTATTTATTGAGGAAAAAATGTTGTCATTAATATGGTAATGAAAGGCAATATATCATATTATCAAGTTTTTTAACTTAAAATCATCAAAGTTTAAATGTAATTATATTTTATCTCGCTATCATGCAATGAGTGTGTAGATTCACCATTTTCTTTCTTGCTGCTTTCCCAACCTTCAATTACGAAATATTTCTACAAATGAAATTAAGAAAATTACATATGAATGTTTCATGTCTATAAACAGCCTTTAACAATGACATGACATTAAGGTCTTCATGCACAAAGTATAGCTGCCCTTGGCCTGGATCGTTCTTTAAGAAACGAAGAATTCGCTATATAATGTCTTAAAATTTTGAAATTTCTAATACCCAATTAGACAAGAGGGATTTCATATATTTCTCTTGAATTATCTCGGCACAAGTCAGAAGGTACAGACAAACAATATAGGAGAAAAAAGATGCATACACTACAATATCAACAATAACAAATATTCTGTTTTATCTGATGTTATGGCCGTATTACATTCGTATTTCATTAATTGGCATTGAAGTGGTCACAATGTACATCCTTTCATTTGAACGGGGGTATAAGTCTTAATATTGTCAACAATTCCCTCTGTGATGGCTGAATATGTGGCTAAGGGCCCCACAAGATCAGCCTTTAAACGAAAATTACCAAGTACTGCATATATAACTGGTTAATTCCAGGGACAAACACAATAGCTCTGACTCTGGAATAGCTTGTTACAGGAGAATGAAATAGTGACGGTTTATCTTATTCAACATCGATAATGATAACTAATGTTTTTCGAGATAGCATAAGTTGCCACCAGCTTTCTTAATTGTATCCTATATGACTAAAAGAAAATTTGATTTAACCTTCTCACTCTAATTTGCATTTTCAAAAACTTATTATCTCCAAGGATTTCATTGCATAATTAATGTTTTAATCTCTTAACTCTATTTCATCCTAACAAATACTATAGCAACTGAGACAGGATTAAGTGAAACAAATGAAATACTTTCAGATTTTAAAACATCCCTGTAAAATGGATCCAAATTAAGTTTGATTGTGTAAAATAATAGCCATAGATTGACATAGTGTCTGCTTTAAGTAATTTTCAAGCCTTGGTTAAGGGCTAGGTTTGATGAGACCGAGACAAAGCCAATCTCCATACTCACTTGTACAGGTAAAAGGTATTGCCAATAATGACAAGAAGAAACCTTAAGGTATTTAGAATGAATTAGAAAAAATCGATACTCCAAAATAACCTATACGATGCGAGGGGCTAAATTTTTAGCTTAATTTATGTGGATCGTGAAATGAATTTCCTACTCTGTACAGGTCCCTATGCTTGTTGTCTCTTTTGACATGTACCTATAAAACATTTCTGAATACCCGCGTTGCTCGAGCATACAGTATGTTGAACCTATATTCCAAAACTATGAAAAGTCACAATGTACATATTAAGCTTTTTTGTTTGTTTATCTGGCTCCTATTGCTATATGGTTTGTCAATAACAAATATTTACATTTTGACTTCGCTCCGCCTCAATGAAACTAGTAATGTCACTTCGTTGCATTTCCCGATGAAAGAAGTGGGTCGCGTGTTTTTTTTCTGAGCGGCGAATCACTTTCTGTCGGCGTAGGAATACATTGTTTACTCTTGCGATCTATTTTATACCGTCTACACGTTTGTAGGTCACGTAGGTACGAGACAATACCTGTGTGTGATAACATCATTAAAAATATTTTTCTGATTGTTTGTGTTGCTTTTATACTTTTTAACATCATATAATCTGTATATCCTCAATATTGAACAAAGAATTAATACAGTTGCAGCCGCTGTATCTATCATCGGTCGTCTGCTCAATCATGGGTGATCACAGCGACAGCTCAGATATTTCTTCCGATATAGAGCCAACCGAGTTAGGAGAATTTGGTGTCCATTTACCTGCGATTTTACTCAGCCCTGATGAAGAGTTGTTGGGGGCCCTTGTGGCAGCCGACATCTCCTTTGTCTCTGACCCAGTTATTGTTGCAGAAGTCAACAAACTACTGAAAACCTCTGCATATGAAAATCTGCCAAGACCGAGATGCCAGCTACACATATGTCACCACCCATCACTCAGTCAAATCTAGGCCTAAATCATTATGTTACTAAGCGATTTAAGACAGTAACAGACGATCAGATTGGGCACTTTGTGGATCAAGTCCAGTCAAAATCTACAAAGTCCAATACAAAGTGGGCAGTTGGAATACTTTAAGGTAAATAATTCATGTTTATAAAAAATATAAGGGAAAGTTGAATATTGCTTGACATCTCTTCCTGACAATAAAGCCAAATTAATGAGAAAGTGGAATTTTTTTACCTACCTGTAGAGTCAGTGACACCCATCCACAAAAAAATAGAACACCTCCCCCCTCCCCCTGAAAAAAGCGTCCCGTGAATGGGCAAAATCACACCTCGTAATATAGTTAACACTGCGAGGTAAAAATAATATTTTGAATATGTTAGCTATTTTAATTATAAAAAACATTATTAATATTTGTTATGAATGACCATTTCATGTTGGATATGTATATATTTAAGTGTATAAACATGAAACAAATAAAAACTTCCAAAAACTATTTTTTTTTTTGTCTTGACGACGAGAGCAGCTTGATGACTGCTGTTCCACATGTGTACACACATGTACGATAAGTACAACAATGTAGCAAACTGTCACTGTCATGTAGTGCAGTGTCCGTAGAAGGCATAATGTTTCAGCGGGAATTTTAAAATAGTAAATGTAAATATAAGGATTGATTGTCTATTTTGTTGCTTGCATGGACTGATGAAGGGAAGTGAACCTTGTGCAAATGAAGTGAACAAAATAGACAATCAATCCTTAAATGTCAGTGTTCTGTTAAGGGGAAGTGGAGATTTGTTTACTAGTTCCTCGACTGTAATGATAGTTGTTACCTACCTAGTTTTCATCAACAACATCAGCATTTCAGTAATAACTGACTCCTGAATTCCTCAGTCTGTAACAGTAAAATATGGCCCTTGTCGGAGAAAACATCGTAATTACAGTAATGTGATATTCAGCATCATAAAGCCTAGGATAACTATTTGGTTGACGACGATATAAAGCAAAGGGTATTTTTTCATCTGCTTATAAAAACAAAATGTGTTTATGACACACTGTGCTGATATTTGCAGCAAAAAGTGGTGCATTAAAACTGAATCGTGTAAGACGATGAGCTAATTATAGATAAAACAACGACTACATTGTTGGCAAGGCGTAAATATGTCACCTGCAGCCCTCAGCATATTTGTTTTGAAAATCTTCTTAATTTCTCCCTTGACACTTCCTTTCACTGCGAAATTGTACAGAATAAACAAGTTTCTAGCACATTTTAATACATTTAGATACAACAGAGCCAAACAATGAATTAAACTGCATCAAACAGCTGTTTCATCCTTTTAGGACTCGTCACTAATACTAGTTGCCAAAGTTGTGAAGCTTTGGAGATTGCTGCGAAAAAACAAAAGTGATCGAAAGATAAGTCAAAATCTAGATGGGGTACACCAGTTCCACAATACAATAAATTTCTTAATGTTCATACAACTGGTAATTTAAGAACTGCAGTATTTCGTTCCACCAGCAATCTCCAAGGTTGTACAAGGCACAACAGTGATCAGTCTTTTTAATACAACTTTAGAGGTAGATAAATGTATTTACCTGCATCATATAGCTGTTTCGTCCTTCTAACACTCGCTTGTGATGCTAAGGGCCAAAATGTGGAAAATCCAAAGTGAACGGAGGAAAAGGTCACAATATATATATATTGAGGTGCACTAGCTCCATAATTCATTAAATGTCGTCATTTCCCATGTGAGGGTTGTTTTAGGTTAGATCCTCTGACGGGGTGCCCTATTTTAAGTATAATGTAAGTGGTTGAGGTGTCCTGTTACAGATCTTCGGCAGTATGCTTCATTGTGGCAACTTCAGTTCCACACTGCATTGATGACGAGCTCGTGGCATTTAAAGCAAAATGTTTTTCCTGATGTCAGTTTGCTACTCTGTGGAATAATTTGACTAGAGACCCAAAACGCTTCACACATTTCTTCATTTAAAATTGTATCAAATAAAATGTTTTAGTTCAAGAACAAAAAGGGGTGTAAATCGAAACTTAACCTGTGAAATAATTTTGCCTTAAAACCATAATTAAATTTAAACTTTATCTTTAGTGTGATTTCACAGTATACTCAAATACTGGTTAATTTTCATCGATGTGTAATATTGGTTAATCTATTTTGTCCTGGTGTATACATTTTACGCATTAGTGTTGTTGTGTAAAAGTTTAATGTGTATCACGAAGCTACTCTGTCAAAATAAAGATTGTATGTTATTATTAGGCAACCATAACGCAGCGTTCCAAAACAAATGCACTTGTCGAGCATAAAACTGGACGCCGTTCTTAAATGATCAGAGCTGTTGACAGGACGTTGAGCAATATAAACCACAGCAAAACAAGTTAATTAAATTCCATTATCAGGAATCGTTTTAAGAGTTGAGACAAGAGCAGGGAACTGAACAGAATCCGATGGGGAGTAAACTAACCTCAAATCTCAAAAAAAGATATTCAGTTATGAGCGATGGCAAAAAAGGCATTTAAATTTGAAATAAAAGACATGACAGACTCTTCTTATTAAGCCAGTAGTGACAGCTGTATAACAAGTATGACGGTTTCAATTAACCTATTTAGAGTTTTCTATTTCAGAATAACAACATCCCTGCTTCACCTACATATGGTATCTACATGCCGTAGTTGATTCGACATTCAAAGACGTGTTTTCAGTATTACGATTTTCGTGAAAGATGCCTTTAACTGACTCGTAACACGGATTTCAAAAGATTCAAGGTTTATGAAAATTATGGAGAAGCTTTATGGTCGCAACAGCGATATCATTGAGAAATATTATATTCCTTTGTGCGATATGCAGCTGGACGTGCTTGATGCGCGTTAGTTTGTCTGTTGGTTCCGTTGCTTTGTACTTTATTCTCATTTGGGAACGTGACGTTACTTGCTTGGATTTGTCAAGATTTACATGGCGTAGCGGGTGTCGAGCATGAAGCCAAAGGCATAATTTTACGTAAATATCCCGTGAATTGTGCTCCACATATCATTGTTCATTATCTTAAATGAAGATTTATTTCAAGTTTTTAGTGACACACCCTGGAAAAAATTAGGGCGGAACAATATTCATACTAGTTTTAATGCTGCTCTTAAATTTTGGAACTCTTCAGTGTTTTTGACATAATCCATTGAAACAGTAACTTTTAAACGTCGCAAAAAGAACATCGGCGTAAATTATTTCGACATCACAGAACTACGGCCATTTTTTGCCATTATGCTACGATGTATCCCGGAATACAACATACAGTCTTTTGGTACTATGACAACCGATATTGTTAGAGATGTTGAATCACCACGCGCAAGTAAAAGTTGAAGTTTAGTGGAAAATTTGTCGTGTACTCGATTGTTCATTCTAAAACAGCAATTATATTTGGGAGCAGCCTCAACTCTCATGCGCAGCGCATTTGAATATAATTTCAGAATATTAATTAGATTTGGTTTCATAATGTTTACCATTCTTCACCAGCTAAAGTCATTTAAACCTGCTGGTTTATGCACATGCTTCTTCTTATATCAAAACCTAGGGATAAATACCTATATATCAATACACAAAGATTGAAATTTTCTTATTTATTCAAACTCCTTATTTTTCATACTACATTTCCACCTGTCTTAACATTCCCGCCATCAATCTTTTCATGTGATTTTTATACACAGTCTTACCAAAATATTTTATCGAAATTTTTTACACCGAACTTAAATCGGGACACTTTTTACCATTTTCATCGGCTAATAAATTGTAGTTAGGTCGAATAGATGATAAATACCGATAATGGCAAAAGTTCCAGAGTTAGATATTTGATATCATAATTCAGAGACGGTATTATACAAACTAATGAAGAAAAATGGATTGCGTTAGTTTACAGTGAATTTTGTTGTTCATTTTCTTAGTACGTAAACCCATGTTCCTGATACACCTAAGCATGAAAGTATATACTGACAACGAAGAATAATGAAAATTTGATAACAGAGAAGGATAATGTTTTGACAACTGGGAAAGATTATATTTTGACTACAAAAAAATATTATATTTAGAAAACAATGGTAGCCTTTGAAATGATGTTATAGAAGGAAACGTCATACATCAACGCTTTAAATTGCTGCAAATTATTAAAATCAAATGTAATCAATATAGCTTGATATGTCAGGTTACCCAGTGAGGCTTATGCCACTTTCAAAAATATCAATCACTTAATTACAAAAGTGAACAATAAGGATACCAGATAGTTCAGCATTTTGTTTATCAACTGACTGGTATGTATAATAACATTATAACAGATAGGGTGATGTTGGTTACTAGAAGTTAAAAAATTACGACTATCAGGTAATCAAAGCGAAATTAAACAATTCCATTTCTTGTCGGCAACAAGTTTTTTATTCTGTTAATTACAACCTTTCTAGATTGCTGTACTAAACTCACGTAATGAATTAATGATATCAATGTAATCAAACCATGGATATTTTTTCACTTCTCTTGTTTGTAGCAGAGTAGAAGATGGATGATGTTGTGACAGACGCCTGCGGCATGCATTACTTTAAACGACAACCTGGTCAGTGGGATTGGTTTGTGCTCAGACCATTTTGCAGTCATTAGGTTTCTATTGTACTTCACGCGGCCTGCCGTCCTCATTTTACATCTCAGGTGCACTTACAGAGGTTAATCAGAAAATAAACTCCGATCAGGCTCGTCAACCTCATCTGGAGTACGCTCCTGCTTAATGTATATGTTTAACGATACATTAATTCTATTTGTACTTTAAGATAATTTGATTTTATCAATGTATTTCTTTAAAAGGAGAATGTCTTACCACGGAATCTCTAGGGCACAATCTTTACACGAGAAAGCTGTTACAATTCGTCCATCATCAACAGTTACTTATTTTTTTGTTGAATATACATGTATGTCAAAAAACAAAACCAAAAAAAAAATCAAACAAAAAAAAAAGAAAGAGAGAGAGAAAAGTACCAACGTGTCGCCATAATTCGATATCAAATTAAATAAAACGAGCACAATTTGAACAAAATATAAATTTACACAAGGACTAGTTAGACCAGGTATTCCGAAAGACTAAGCGTATTTTACTTGATAGAGAACACCAGCCAAGTAAATTTTGTCAATTCAAAGAAGTAATGTAAATTTCTCAAATGACAACAAGATATACAGTAAGAAGCAAACAAACGTGCATTAAACACGCCCAGTTTCATATCGCATAAGGAAATAGGATATTTCTCATTTTTTTCAATCAACTTGCATCGACACTCATTTTTCTCAATCAACCTGCATCGACACTCATTTTTCTCAATCAACCTGCATCGACACTCATTTTTCTCAATCAACCTGCATCGACACTCATTTTTCTCAATCAACCTGCATCGACACTCATTTTTCTCAATCAACCTGCATCGACACTCATTTTTCTCAATCAACCTGCATCGACACTCATTTTTCTCAATCAACCTGCATCGACACTCATTTTTCTCAATCAACCTGCATCGACACTCATTTTTCTCAATCAACCTGCATCGACACTCATTTTTCTCAATCAACCTGCATCGACACTCATTTTTCTCAATCAACCTGCATCGACACTCATTTTTCTCAATCAACCTGCATCGACACTCATTTTTCTCAATCAACCTGCATCGACACTCATTTTTCTCAATCAACCTGCATCGACACTCATTTTTCTCAATCAACCTGCATCGACACTCATTTTTCTCAATCAACCTGCATCGACACTCATTTTTCTCAATCAACCTGCATCGACACTCATTTTTCTCAATCAACCTGCATCGACACTCATTTTTCTCAATCAACCTGCATCGACACTCATTTTTCTCAATCAACCTGCATCGACACTCATTTTTCTCAATCAACCTGCATCGACACTCATTTTTCTCAATCAACCTGCATCGACACTCATTTTTCTCAATCAACCTGCATCGACACTCATTTTTCTCAATCAACCTGCATCGACACTCATTTTTCTCAATCAACCTGCATCGACACTCATTTTTCTCAATCAACCTGCATCGACACTCATTTTTCTCAATCAACCTGCATCGACACTCATTTTTCTCAATCAACCTGCATCGACACTCATTTTTCTCAATCAACCTGCATCGACACTCATTTTTCTCAACCAACCTGCATCGACACTCATTTTTCTCAACCAACCTGCATCGACACTCATTTTTCTCAATCAACCTGCATCGACACTCATTTTTCTCAATCAACCTGCATCGACACTCATTTTTCTCAATCAACCTGCATCGACACTCATTTTTCTCAATCAACCTGCATCGACACTCATTTTTCTCAATCAACCTGCATCGACACTCATTTTTCTCAATCAACCTGCATCGACACTCATTTTTCCGAAACAATAATTAGTAGGAAACAATTCGACCAACGTCATTGACTAAAGAAAAATACAGTTCCTTGAAATATGAAAACAAACTACATACCTTGAATAAGAAAAAACCAAATGAAAAATATAGAACAAACTGGCCGTCTACCAAGCACCGTACACTTACTAGTTGAACACGTGGGCAGTATAAAAGGAAAACAAAATAGATCCTGTTTTTTCTCAACGAACCGCAATTGACAAAAACCATGTTTGTTATGATGTACGGGAACTACCATTTCCTTTACAAACATATTGTTTATAGACACAGGACCGGTTATTATCTATCAGGGATCCAACAAATGTAGACAATTGTCAACTTGCAGACATGCTAGTCAACAACAGATCATCATAATGATCATTGCTTTACACATTATACATATGAAGAAATAATTATAAGCATCCAAAGCTACCCAGAATATTACTCTCGAGAGTATGTCTGTTCGTTGATTGGCAGAAATAACACAAGCAGTGACAATAGTTCACACGCGCTACGTATAGGCGGGGCAGTTATTACCACGGGCAGTGTCATGGTGTAAGCTTCTCCCAGAATATGTGGTGTAAAACTATAGAACAGCGAATAATAAAAGATATATCTTATGATTGCGTGTTAAAACGAACAAATATGGCATAGCTCTTTGATGATTAGGATAACTCGAGTTTCCGGAAAACCCCATCTGGTCGAGAGATGGTGACCGGAGATGAAATTCGACTTCACTGTACCGCCCACCATATATTACTTTATTTAAGGAACCGTCTCGCTCTCAGTTTCTGAAGAAAAAAAACATATACTAAAATACTCATGTTAAATAAGAAAAAACAAATCTTGTAAGCATAGTTGCCTTTGATTATCCAATCAATTATATCTTCACTCGAACAATATGAAAACCAGTTGCTTCCAATGTTTCCGTTTTTTATTTTCGACAATGGCATCTAGCTTTTTTCTTTGTAAGAATGAAATACTATTATACACTTGGCATTGTGTTAGGGAGCATCCATTTCAGCATGAACATTTTGATCACAACTGATCTTTCCTTTAATACAAATAGACCTTGTCGTACTCATTGCAGTTTCTCCTTTTGTGTTTGGTGCCGTATGCCACCAAGCTGTACACCCAACTAAAGGATAATCTGAATTAACAGAGGTACTCTTTAATCTACCCAAAGAAAGTTTGTTTTACCTCTTTAACCGGTCAGTCATATACGTGATCGTACACGGCGAAAACTGACAAATAATGAAAGGTTGCAAGCATCTAGAATGGTTCAAGGCGGTATGACATACATGCAAATAGCTGCACGTTATAATGTCAGCCATTTTGCTATTTCTCGGTTGAGGAAGCCTCTGAACCAAACAGGACTTCTTGATGAGCATTTAAAGTCTGGAAAACCTATAGAGACTACAGAAAGAGAAGACAGACTTCTGTGTAGACAAGCAATGCGAGCCCCAATGACTACTGCAAACAGGTTAGTCAATGTTCGTGTTAGCCAGCGCACCGTTAACAAACGTTCGCTCTCGGCGACTGGTAAAATGTCCTGTGTTTAAAAAAATATTCCTATATATCCAGTTGCGCTGACATTGAATATTTTTTTCTTAAATACATCGAACAAAATAAAATCGAATTTAAGACATGAGTGGTCTCTAGCTGATGGCCAAATGTGTGATGGGATGTATTCTTTGAAATAAATTAACGATAATGTTATATTGATCGAACATAATAGGAAATATTATGGGTATGTGGTTATAATGTGCTTTATCTCCGCATCAGAAAACTTCTCGAGACAATGTTTTTTTTTTCTCTCTCTCTCTCTTAATCAAAAGACACATTTCTTTACCAGCTGAATGTCAGGTTTTTTCAACCATTGCATATCAGAATTGAGAAGAGCAAATGACGAAGAACGTTAGCTTAACTGTAACATGAAATGCACGTATACGCAATACAACGTGTACGTGTCCGGGTAACTCGTGTTATTAGTTCCTACATGAAGATTTCGAAATACATTGGAGGACGTGAACGTTATGTATCTGTGTACAAAAATACATTAACTGCTTCATTGTTCCAGGACTGTGCTATTTTCGCCCTCTGGATTTCATAGAAGGGTTGTTTGTTAAGTATTGTGTCGGCGCCAAATTGATTATGGCCACTGCTTCGTGTATATAAATACAGCACCCGAGCCCGTATTTTGAATAGAAGAAAACAGTTATTGCTTGTAATCATCTGGCAACTTTCATATTCCGTATATAATATATGTACACTTTCTATCATTTTTTTTATCACTATTATTTCTTTTCTTTAATTTTTCAAAGATTATGTCACTTCTTCGTAAAAATATACAGAACATTAACACGTTGTCGTCATGTAAAGTATGGAGCCAGAATCACGAAAGTTGGACGTTGCTACCTTATGTCGTTGACTTCATTCACGGCATATCATATGAGATACCAGTGTTTATTGTATAGTGGTCATCGTTATACATATAAATGATAATTGGATAACTCGATATCAGGTATATACAGGCTGGATTACTTGTTCACATCAACGATACAAAGATGGCAGATATCGGTAACGGCAGCTCTTTGGATTTCTCATCAAATTGCTCTCTCCTCGTGACTGTTTTTGTCCTTCCTACCACCCCATTGTCCCACCTTTCTCGTTAGCAAAACTACTGCGATAGAGCAGCCAATACAACGACTTTGTAATAGACAGTTCTATGTCACGATAGGACGCTCTCTGTGAAAACTACAAAAATATTCGCTTATTGAAACTTTATTTAAGAACCAGCGAATACCATCAGAAGAAATGTTGATTTTGCTTAGCGGCGGATAAGAAGAATTGTTTTGGCAATAAATAATACCTGGTCTAACATCTGATTGAAAGTTTTAAATTTACATGTGACTCGCAGCATACTACTGGCTTCCATACAATAGCATTGGCTTTATTTATGTCGTCGTCGGATCTAACATGAATGCAAACGATATTCTGGATATATATTGCCAGGTAAATGGTTTTAAAATTGTGTTAAGTTTAAAGTACTGATCGAGGTATAAGCGATTGCTGATTGGTACGTCTGCAGTAAGAGAGGTGTCAAAATCTTCTTACTTCAAATACGGCCCTACCTTTAAATCTATGGTTTAAAGTAAGAGAAAAAGTTCTCTGATGCACCACATGAAGACGGTAATTTTATTAAATCCCAAATCAAAATTTAGGAGAGGATGTCTTGATTTTGATAAGTATATGGACAAGCTATTGTACTTAAAATGCTGATATGTCCAAATTATTGAGTCCTGTGACAAATGGTATTGTGGTGAGAGACACAAATAAATCAAACATATGTTAGGAAACAATTCTGGTTATTCCCAAGTAAAAATTGAAAAACATATCAATTGAAAAATCAATAGCTGAATTTTTAACCCTTAAGTCATAGTCGAGAGGGCGCTGTGGTTTCTTGTTAAAATCTGTACATGTACTGCACCGTTAAGTTATCGATTATTTAGTACACATGTCAGTTAGCAGGTAACTTATAAAAAGTCCAATAGTAGCTTGCTGCATAAGGAAAATGTAGCGATAAGTTTCTGGCGTTATCATCGTAGTGAACTAGAGATTAATACTTCCAAGTCTTTTTAATTCTTTGTTAACAAAATAGCGGGCAGACGTCATTGAATGTTGGGATTCAATAGCGTATATTTTGGCAAGTAAAACCCTATTTATTCAAGATGTAAAATCATATTTAAAATGCTGCTGTGTTTTTCAACGATCGCTAAACATTAACTGCCTAAATAATATGTTTGAGGATGTTTACTATGTGTTGTCCTGTTTACGTTTAGTCGACTTCATTTTGAAATCCGTTATATTGTAAAAGTAATCAGAGTTATATCATAAACAAATGTTAACATATCATCATCAAATATTCTTTACAATCACAAATACACTGGGGAAATTCCGATACACATTTTAATTCCATCAGAGTGATCGCGACATTTTATTTCTGCGAGTTAAAAGTTGTTTTTTACACAAATCTTGCAAAGAGGTTTTGGTTGAGGACAAATTTATTTTTCGATGTCGTAAGATGAATCTGGAAAGTTTATTCACGAAAAAAAATATTTCTGATGTGTTTTCAAATTTAGCTGTTATAACATAACATCTTTTTGTGATTGTAAACTCTATCCCACAGAAAGCGAACCTTTTTTATTGCCCTCTACATTTATCAAATTTACAAGCATGAGTAGCACTGTTATATTATATACATATACATATATATAAAGATATAACTGCGAGTGGGAATGGTAGAATAGTAGGTGCGACAGCGACTGTAACCGTGTACAACTAACACCTTCAAGGAGAGCATTTTATTGCAAATGTTCACAAGTACATATTACTTGAATAATAGACAGACAAATGGTTTTATCACCTTGCGAAAAATATTACAGGGGATATAGATATGTTCCTCTACGTAACACATGTAACACTTATTTTTGTCAGCAGTCTACTGGCGTCATTCAGTCTTATGAAAGGACCATCATGACGACTTCAAATTCCGGGGTAGTGGGGTCAAGGTTTCGTTCTATTATTAGAAAATCTTACTCAGCTTTCTATCGGCTTCACTTCTTAAGAAATTTCGAAACAACTATACTAACTAACATGTGTAATGGACAAAAATATCTTGTATAAATTGAATTTCAGGTTAATTACTTGAGGGGAGGTGAAGAAGATTTAAGTTCGCGTGGGGGTTTAAAAGAACATTCTAAATAAGTTGACCGTAACACATCTTGTTATCTCAGCTTTTGTGTACAAGATCAGCTAGATGTTAAAAATCTAGAACTTCAAATAACCAGGCATATGTTTTAAAGTTACAGTTATGATTTCTCTACCTAAAAGTGCCAATGATGATGACAGAGCAATGGATTAATTAAGTGATGTTAACGGCCGTTCATCTTTTAGGAAGCCACGTCAAACTTAAACTTACAGCTCGGAAATGACAAAGTATTCACACGGAATGTCATTGTTAAATTAATGAGATGTTTCAGTCACAGATAATACAGATTCACAATATTGAGAAATACCTTGAGAATTGATCATTGAGGATCGAACAATGGTTATGAAAAATTGTACAGATTAAATTTTTTATCATGTAGATACAGTAGAGCCAAACGATGAATTAAGCTGCATCATACAACTGTGTTGTCCTTATAGGGCTCGTCACTGATGCTAAGGACCTAAATTTTGAAGACCGTCAAGTACATCTGTATGAACGAAAACGTGTCATACAAAAGCCGACTAGCAATGTGTGCCACCTCCGATTTCGAGGTTTGTACAAGACACACTGTTGAGTAGCACCTTTTAATTCAAAATATGGTGTCACATACAGAAGAGCCTAACAATGAAAGCAGTTCTAGCGTGAGAAGTCGTGAAAACCACAATTTGAACTACATTAGTCCCAACAGAAAACCACATAGCAAAAATGATAGCTCATACAAAAAAATAAATCCCTAAAAGGAAAAAAAAATATGAGAAAATTCTGTAAAATGAAAAAGAATTAAAAACACGTCATTCTAGTAGGAATGGAAAAAGTTGAAGTATATCTTTCCCGGGTTAAAGTCCTTGTGGGTATCAACAAATTGAACTACAGGGTGAAATCTATGTATTAATTAGGTTTTTCTAACAGTCTGTTTGAGACACAAACTTTCTCTGGTTAATATTTTCAATATTGGAAATATTTTTTTTCTTTAGACATGTCTTCTTTTGGGAATATTTCAAAATAGATCACGACCATATTGATATCAGAAAGCCTTCATGTACATCGAATAAAAAAAGAAATCGTAAACAATTATTGTCTTATCATTGTGAAATGTTTTCGGCAAAACTTTTAACTATATCAAGTAGTAAAAATCAACGTAATTTTCTTTAGAACTAGCTCACGCTATCCGTAAATTTACAAAACAAGCTTACCCTAATTCAGACATTTCATTAGCCAATATTTTTCGATTCAATCAATTCATTAAGATACCCGAGGTACCAGGGAGCCCGACATTGTTTCTGGATAGCAATACCCTGCATATCCAACCTATTGTGTTTATGTGTCACATTTGATACGATATTCAACAACCTGTTCCTATTACCACGATTATCTTGCAAGTCGTCAACTGGCCGACAAACTCGTTACACAAGGATTCAAAAGATGCAGGTTGGTGAAGATTATGGAGATTTTTTATGATCGCCATAGTGATTCCGTTGCGAAATATTCTTTTCCTTTTTGTGACATGAAGCTGGACATATTTGATGCTTGTTACTTTGCCTGTTGGTTCCATTGTTGTATACTTTGTTCTCATTTAAGAATGTGACATTACTTACTTGGAGACCAAGGTTTACATGGCGGGTGTTGTCGATGAAGCAGAAGACGCTTACTCCTTTGGACACCTGGTTTTATTCTCCTTGTACTTTTTCAGAAGTCTCCGAGTAAATCTTTTTTTAAAGTTATTTTTTTTTATATTTCGCCCTTGTTTTATGGAATTTGAATAATGATTATGTTGCCATGTTTTTTTGTTTTTTTGTTTGTTTTTTTTTTTGTCATAATTTGTTTTTGTTTTCGCTATTGATTATATGAAATTTAAAAAAAGAAACCTATTTTAGAAATATACATGATATTTAACTGGAGAATCCAGGATTGTCGACTGTAAGAAATTTTCTTAACTGTTCCAAAATTGAAGGGTATAACTAGGTACCAAGTGAAGTCTTTTAAATTTGAAAAAAGATTCATCCGCTATATCTCAAGTAATCGTGATAACAAACTTTCATGATCCATCCAGTAGTTCTCAAGTGATCGCGATAACAAACTTTCATGATCCATCCAGTATTTCTCAAGTCATCGTGATAACAAACTTTCATGATCCATCCAGTAGTTCTCAAGTCATCGTGATAACAAACTTTCCTGGTCCATCCAGTAGTTCTCAAGTCATCGTGATAACAAACTTTCCTGGTCCATCCAGTAGTTCTCAAGTGATCGCGATAACAAACTTTCCTGGTCCATCCAGTAGTTCTCAAGTCATCGTGATAACAAACTTTCATGATCCATCCAGTAGTTCTCAAGTCATCGTGATAACAAACTTTCCTGGTCCATCCAGTAGTTCTCAAGTGATCGTGATAACAAACTTTCATGATTCTCCAGTATTTCTCAAGTAATAATAATGAAAATTTTCATTGTCAAAACCCAAGATGACCGCCTTTTAGCCTTCTGTTTCCCTAAAGTCCCAAAATCAACCAGGCACAACGAGGGACAAAAATAAATCCTTATATATTGAATTTGAATTCATCTGGCACTTTACAAGAAGTAATGATAACGACTTTCTTTGTCCAAATCCATTCACTACTCCACAAGAACTAGCAAGAACAAAAATTGTTTACTATTTGCTAACCAAGGACACATGGTGATTTGATAAGCTTACCGTCCGAAAACTATAAGAGAATTTCAACTTTTAGATATCTATCAGAAACAGGACAGGACTTAAAGCGTAAATTGGTTGATGAGCAAAGTGGGATGTGTTTACGTTAAGCAAATGTCTCTACATTAAGCTGAAGTCTCCACAGAAATCAAAATTGAAAACAAAGCATAAGTTTGTATTCCGTAATCCTGATTTCCAACCCACACTGCAGATTGTACGTGACAGATATTTTATTGTGTTTGCTGCTAAGACATCTAATAACAAGTCTGAGGACATTATGACATTTCAAACTTATAAAAGGAAGTACTCTTGCTCTATAACGACAGATTGAGTACTGCAATTATTCAGATTGTTTATCTGTGATAAGGACAATGACCTTCTTCGTTTAGATTGGATTGTAAAATAATTCATATCATATTTGGAATATTCTTTTGTTGCATCGCCATGTAGTGGTAAAAAATGTTAACAATACTGATGGCGTTGTTATATGATGGACGAAATCATAAAATTGTGTGGGTGTGTGTGGGTGTGTGTGTGGGTGTGTGTGTGGGTGTGTGTGAGGGTGTGTGTGTGTGTGTTGTGTAGGGTGTGTGTGTGTGAGTGGGTGTGGGTGTGTGTGGGTGTGTGTGTGTGGGTGGGTGGGTGTGTGAGCGTGTGTGGGTGTGGATGTGGGTGTGAGGGGGTTGTGTGTGTGTGTGTGTGTGTGTGTGTGAGTGGGTGTGTGTGTGTGTGTGTGTGTGTGTGGGGGTGTGTGTGTGTGTGTGTGTGTGTGTGTGTGTGTGTGTGTGTGTGTGTGTGTGTGTGTGTGTGTGTGTGTGTGTGTGTGTGTGTGTGTGTGTGTGTGTGTGTGTGTGTGTGAGGGTGTGTGTGTGTTGTGTGAGGGTGTATGAGTGGGTGTTGGTGGGTGATGGTGTTGTGTGCATATGTGTGAGTGGAGGGGGAGGGGGGGACGTGGGTTACAGGGTTCGGTATTATGGAAATATTCGATATTTTCCGACGTACAAAAATACAAAAAAATGTTCTCAGTATTAGAAGAACAAATACTGTCGTGATGTCATCAATTTTCGAAGTTATATTAAATATGTCTTCATAAACTAATGTGAATGACACAAATACTCAGTGTCTCTAGATCATACCGCATATCGACCGCATGCAATTTACGCTAATCAAAAATTCAACATACGGATTAAAAAAGCCTGTTGGAACCACGCATATAGATTAACATCATGCACAGAAAAGAGCGGAAATAAATTAATATATACCACAGACTAAAACAAAACTTTACAAACTACACAAAAACCTCAGGAGTGTATTGAAATTCAGCAGACCGTAATGGACTTAACACGTTCAACTTTTTAAAGGCGATTAGGAATATAGGGTCAAAGAGAACACTACCTTTTGGAGCTTTGTTCATGTGACAACCTAGGCTTGCCTGGAAAATCACAGTTGGCTTCGTTTTGAAGACTTGTTAAAATCCTGCTTTTGTATTCTATATATACAACAGAAACAAATCTTAGACACGGTGTTTCAAACCATTCATTTCGAAATACGCCACTTTAAGAATATTCACGGAATCAGACAGCAAAGTAATGTCCGGTATTACATTTTGTAAATTGTGACAATCAAATTCGGTTTCCACACTCGTTCAACTAATTGTTTTAACTATGTTTAGATGATCTCATTATGTATCACGAGAAAGGTAACGTATATTGAACGTATTTAAAACAGATTCACTACACCAGTACCCATTAGCTTCAAAATCTTCCCATATTTCAGCTTTATTTTTCCTTTTATTTTTTTCTTTTGGCGAAAATATCGTTCCGCAGCTGGTTATTTTAAATGTGAATACCTTTCGATAGGTTGCTTTTATAGGTTGCATTGAAGTTTACGTGAATCAGCACCGTGTATGCTAATGACGCTACACCCACATAGACGATTTCATGAGACCAATATGAGAAAAATACTTAAGGGAGGATGGTGGACGAGAGTCTGTCTCAAATGGGACATTTAAAACGTCACTATGTCCAAATTGTACAGCATATTTAAATGACTTATTTGAATATGCAAATTGGATATTACTCTATATTTCCGGTCTTCGCTTGATCTAAGACTACATATTATTTGAAAAAGTAATACACACGGACTAAAAAGGTTAATTTTTAATTTTTGAATGAAAATATGTATGTATTACCTTTTCTTTTTCTATTAACCTTTTTTAAAATTATTATGGAATCGTAGTAAAATGCTAAAATGACCTTTTCCATATTTCATTTAATTACACGTGACCAGTTACTAACAGATAATTAAATCCAGGATGAGCTTTTGTAACGATTATACATAATTCATGGAAAATGTAAACACACTGAAAGCGTCATCTTACACTGTAATACAGGTTATCAACAACAATCAATACAAACTCAGCTTCCCCGGTAAGATATCACACTTGTGTAATGTATACTATTTGTGTATGTGAGGGTGTGTGTGTGTGTGTGTGGTAGGTGTGTATGCGTGTGTGTGTGTGTGTGTGTGTGTGTGTGTGTGTGGTGTGTGTGTGTGTGTGTGTGTGTGTGTGTGGTAGGTGAGGGTGTGTGTGAGTGTGTGTGTGTGTGTGGTAGGTGTGTATGCGTGTGTGTGTGTGTGTGTGTGTGTGTGTGTGTGTGTGGTAGGTGAGGGTGGGGGTGAGTGTGTGTGTGTGTGTGTGTGGTAGGTGTGTATGCGTGTGTGTGTGTGTGTGTGTGTGTGTGTGTGTGTGTGTACGTGCGTGCGTGTACCAGTATACCTCCATTTTTTTTTCTGAGTGAAAACATTGATCAATGTTTCCGTCTCCTTCGTATACATTTACTTCCTTACTTACATTAATGTTATTGTATCAGAATTGTCACGTTTTCTAGCGATGCACCCTTATATATAAAAACATCATTGATAACTTGACAACTGACAGGTCATCAATTTAAAAAGGACGAGACTTTCCCAATAAAGAGCATCAAATGTGTATATCCTGTCTCAAGCAAAATGCTAATGTTGACAAAATGTCTGGATCTGAAACCGCGAGAACTGAGGAAACGACTTTGGGTAATAACATCTCACATATGAGTCACCAAATGGATAACTGGACCTATGTCGCAGAAGGGCCCCGCCTATATGATATCGCACAGAGGGTATCGCTTGTGTTTTCATATTGTTTTTAAAAGAGATTATAAAAAATCAGAATGCAGCTGCTTGTTGAAATATGCGCGGAATTTTTAAAACTACCACTTCTTCGTGTGGTATTCCAAGTCCGAATCATACGAGGCTGAATTTATTGAAGAGCATATCAAAACAGGTCACACAGAGACCTTGCAGAGTCGTTTAATTTTACTTTCAGATATTTTGATGACGTCCTTTCTACAAATAACGAGAAGTTTTTTTTATCACGCATCTCGTATATGCTAAACATTGGAAATCAAAGATACGTGATGATTTCAATTTCCCTATTGTGAATTTTCCATTTCTGGATAGCAATATCCCTGCCTTCCCAGCCTGTTGTGTTAACAGGTAGCAGTAATTGGATGTTCAAGGGCCTGTTACTTTTATCACGATTTTCGTGTAAGAAGTCGTCAAATAAAATCACGCGGAAGTTCTAAGGTCGTCAAAGTGATCTCATTGAGAAATAGATTATTTCTTTGTGTGATTTGAAGCTGGGCATGTTTGATGTTCGTTTGTTTTCCTGTTGTTTCTGTTGTTGTCCCGTTTCCTCGTTTGAGATTCTGACATTACTTACTTGAACTCACCAAGATTTACGTGGCGTGTGTCGTCGATGAAGTAGAAGACATTTAATTTTCCGGAACTCCTGGTCTTATTCGCCTTGTATTTTTCCTGAATCTCCGTGTAAGTCTTTCTTTTGTTCAGTTTTATTTAATTTGAGTATGGATTATGATTATGTTCATATGTTGGTATTTTCTTGATGTTTTCTGCAATGTCAACATTTCAATGACGTCTCGTTTTTTAAGACGACCGCGAGTACTCTGCACCTGCTGGTATGTCAGTTTATTTGCTCTGTTGTTCAATCTTTTCAGCTTATTTAGTGAGCTGTCATTGTCAACGATAATTTTCGAACTACAGTGTGATTTCGAATACACGGCAAATTTGCCACTGAACTTCAGTTTTTAATGCTCCTGGCAGTTCAACAACTCAAACAACATTGGTGTGAGAGGACTTCTCCTGGACGTATGCTGTTTTCGTGTAGATGAGTATGTATTTTGCAATTGGAATAGCATCATAAAAATAAGGACAAAAATTCGGCCGTAGTTCGGTAATGTCGAAAAGAATAGCACCGATGCTAACCTGGATATTTGAACTGGTTCAATGTTTTAAAATTTCCGGTTTGTTATATACTGAGAGGAAAAAGAAACACAATTAACAGAAAGTTAATATTGTAAATTAAATCCTTGACGTACACCCTTGAAACTTGACAAATGTGTGCATTTGAGTTAGGTCCCTATTGTACCGCATTAAAATCACTGATGCATAACTAAACCGCGCACGATATCTCGAACCCAGTATAAAGGATTGGTTCAAAATCTGTGTGTGCGAATCTTCAGACATATCCCTCTTGATTTCCCACATTTTAAGCATAAACAGTTCACCGTAAAAAAATGCCACGACTGTCCGGAGTCGAAAGGGGTCGTGCCATTGCACTTCTTATGCAAGGTACCCCGCAAAATCAGGTCGCTGATTAATTTGGAGTCCATCCATCGAACATTTGCCGTCTCATCCAAAGACTACATGCCATTGGAAGGGTTGCAGACCGTCCCCGAAGCGGTCGCCCTCGTGTGACGACGCGTCGGCAGGATAGGGCAATGAGAGCTTCGCACCGATGCAATCGCTTTCTGACGGCCACGGAAACAGCAAGGAACACAATTGGGCGCCATCATGTTCCAATTGATCCAAAGACAGTGCGTACTCAACTGCGTGCCTTGAGTCTAAGACCGCGTCGGCCATATGTTGCTTAATGCGCGGCGACTTGCCAGACGAATGCACGTTGGAGAAGGGTCCTGTTCTCAAATGAGTCCGGGTTTTCGCTTTACCGGGCAGACGGCCGACGTCGTGCCTATAGACGTACTCACGAGCGCTATGCAGATGCTTGCGTGATAGAGAATGACCGCTTTGGAGGAGGATCGGTCATGGTATGGGAAGGGATTGCGCATGGTATCAAGACTCCTCGGGTCATTACTCATGGAAATTTCATGGCCGTCCGCTATAGAGATCCTAGCGCCGCATGTTGTTCCTCTAGTACAGCAGCGTCAACTGACGTTTCAGCAGGACAACGCCCGGCCGCATGTAGCGAGGGTAATGTTACATCGGTGATAATTTATCAGCTGTGCTATTGTTGATCCGCTCGGAAGGAACAGTAACTAGGTTATAGTGTATACTAACTACATATTACAGTAAGATAGGTGGAAGGTAATTATTTGACAAAATGATAAATAACATCTTAGTTTTCGCGGAAATGACGTTTTAGTTCATTATTTTAGGTACAGCAACACTTCCAACCATGCGAAAAACAGATAACTAGCAGCCTGAAGCTCCATATCACCATTTAATGACGCCACTAGTGAGCTGACCAGGATTTTCCTATGACTCGTTAAGTTACGGTGTCCTTGACCCTATTACCCTTTAACTTAAACTTGTCTGATGTTATAGGCCTGTATATGACTGAGAAGTTTGATCTCCCTGTAATAAAACCATTTGAGTGCCGACAAAGAGTGTCCTAGGCCTTTACCCTACAACCGTGACACTAAATAGCTTCCCAGCCAATATGTAAGAGTGTGGCTTCCATAAGGATCCCTCAAGAAATGAATTGCTAGAATGCTGACCATGATTTTCTAAAAATAGTAATGGGACCTATCTCTTCATATATACACGCCCTGTATCTCGAACTCGTCAAATATTGTAGTCTTTTATTGAAAATACCTTCATGTTAACAAAATCATAATTCAACTACCAATTTTATGAAACTATGACAAATATAAAACAAAAAAAAGATAAATGAAGGTTCTTCAAAAGTTATAGCTGCTGTAGCACTAATAGGGTTTTCTAATGTTAAGATGGTCTTCACCTTCACTCTAGAACTGTAAAATTTGCAGGCGTCCGATGTATTATGATTATTGACAGAAGGTTGATCAAATCCCCCAAATATTGAAGTCACTTGAGGGCGGAACGTGATAAGTTTGGAATTTTTCATTCCTTATATTAATTTTGTGCCGAAAATCATCAACAAAGAAAATACTAACATGTCAACAGCATTAAAATCAACTCTCAATTGCAATAAAACAAAGGGCAAAATATAAACAAAAGATATTATACGGATAAAAAGACCAGGCGTTCCAGGGGAACAGGCGCATTTTGCCGACGACACTCTCAATGCAAATATTGGTTAATCTCTGTGAGTAACGTGGTTTTAATTTCCGGGGTCACAAGATAAAAAAAAAACACGATGATGTCAAGATCAATAATATCAGGTTACATGCTGATGATGTTGGTGAAGTCAGCAAGTTCAAGTATATCGGTCTTTAATTGTTTCTTGTAAAAAGAAAACTTCACAGAACATGAGTTAGATTTACTACACTGTCTTTACAGTTACAGCAATTTACAACGATAAGTTCACACTAACACTATAATTCTCTTTTATTTGGTTTTATCAGTGTCTGGCTGCTACATCAACAACTACATTTAAGCAGTTAGTTTTAAGAACTTTTTTCATTACGATGAGAGTAACTGGAAATGACACTATCACACACGTTGCTATTATGGTGTTTTTATTGTTTTATGTCAGAAAGCAGTAGTTGGTGCAGTGTATATATACATCTTCTGGATTGATTAGAGACTTATTCCCTACCCTAGCTCGAAACATTAATCAAGTGTCATGCTTCCCTTTATATTCAATATTTCGACAATTAGGATGTATATCAAATATCCACATTGCCATATACTGCGCTCCTAGATTCTCCTTACTGTGGAATTAATAAATATGTATTGCCTAAGGGAGATTGGACAAGGACTTAACAGATAACCTTCGGTCAACGAAGATATATTTATCAGTTGTTGATAACGATGTGAATGACACGTCCCAGAAATAAATTAAACATGATCTGACCCCGATTTCGTCCCTCATGGACTTCAGAAGCCATGTCGGCACTTGTATTGGTAGCAAAATATCATCAACATTTCTCATGAATTCAAAATGGCCCTACATCTAATGCTGATCGTGAAAAGCCGTGTATCTTATCGGCTTCATGAGGTATAAATCTGGGAGCTTTAATCTCGAAGGAAATTCATAATCCTTTCCCGGATGACTTCCCAACCCAAGGAGTATGTTTGCATGTAGAATAACCGATGTTTCACCACTGTCTATTCCTACACGACATAATCAACTAGACTGGCTACTAAATATTTTGTAAATCAACACAAGCAAACGTAGCTTCTGTAGAATTGCTTTTTGACACCGAATAACAAAAACTTCACATTATAGACAATACCAGGCCACAATTAGGACGTCGCTGCAGTCACGTAGGTAACGGGATACAAATTTATATAAAGCGTTTGAAAACTTAATGAAATAAATAAACTTTTTCCAACCAAAAACATTGGTTGTTAGTTATACAGAAGCACGTGAACGTGCCTAACTGAGGTATCCATGGTGTTTGATAGCGCTCTGAAAACTGAGATGATAGGTACATATGTAGGTAGTTTTGTGGGAAAAATCATTATGGGAAATAAATTTATCTCGAAGATATTGAGAATTATCAATCCTGCTACCTGAAACACGGGCCCGTTTGAATAATCACTTCCTATCAACAGCTATCATGTAAAGGCATAATAATACTCGTTAGTTAGTTGATAAAATTGAAACTTATGGTAAAACGTATATTTTTCAAATATATTAAATAAACAAATTAGTAATTTCACATTAATGCAGTCGTGAAAGTCTTGAGAATAGGCAAAATTATCAAATAACAAAACATTTCAAGTTTGAACCCCTCCAGAAATATAAAAATTACCGACTGATATTGATTGCAAAAAATAAGAACTAAGCATATTCTACCGTTAGAACGAAGGAATGTCCTTTCAAGAACGGCGCACTATTTGCATCTTAAATGAGTGTGTATACATGCTGAATGCGTGTGTTTGCAGGAACCTGCTCGCGAGCCTCTACACTGAAGTGTACTGCTTTGGCTGTAACAGCACAGCTCACCCGGAAACAGTATTTCAAGTACAGTACAAAGCTCAATATGAGTGGAAGTAGATATGTCCCTAACAGTGTTACAGACGACAATTAATCTAATTAAAATGTATATCCAATATCCGTCACTCACCGCATTAGGTTCTACCAGCACTCCGTTAAGCGAGTTTCACTTTCTCAAAATGGCTCTGGTCAGTCCAGTCGCACTAAGTAAAAACATTCCAGAAGCGGTCATGTTATGACGAACTGACTTTAAGTTCAATTAGCCAAGCTTCATACTCTTCCAAAATACGGTAAGCGGGAATTCGATTGGCTATTTAAGTTCACCAAAGCATGACCCTTTTTCGGATATTTTCAAATTGTCAGTAGTAAAACTGCGCCCTTTTTGTTAACACCGAGTATATGTATGTTGATGTCATCGAATCGTTTGCAGACATTAATTTGAAGACCTTTAATAGTTAAAAGACGCCAATTGTGTTTTATTTCTATTTGCTCCCAGTCTTTACAAAGCCATTCCAAATACAAGACACAGAAATTGACATATGATGACTCAATCAAATTGTTTGTGAAGACATAAACCTGAAGAACATTTAAAGAAGGGAAACCACTAGTTACTTTTGTCGTTAGTCTGTTTGTATTTTTATAATGTTCCTATCAACGACAATAATTCATAAACATTTGATTGAACAAGATATTGTCACCATGATGCCGCCATTGACAATGTGTTTAAATTGTCAGAAAGATTATGGTATACGGTAACTGCACAGAACAGTACTTAATATATCGTTGGATATGATTAATTAATTAAGATTTGTTTATCCAGAAAATGGTGATACTTACACAACAACATTTATTTCCGGCGATAGATCACAGATGGGGAAAGCATTTTATGTAATCAGTTTCCAAACGACAGAACGGGGTTATCACCCTTAGACTGTGTGGCCACTAAATCCTTGTGAATCACCTTTACCAAAGATGCGTTAAATTGAGTACAGAGTCGATCTACTTGCCGTGGAGTCGATTATATATCGAATATACTGAGTGATAAACAGACCGAAATCAATTCAAATATTTCATGTAGGCTTAAGGCAAAGGAAAATACCGCAATCTCCAACCTGAAAAGTACGCACAAAGACCACACAACTCAATAGCTTTGTTCAACTGATAAAGAAAAACAGATCGAATATTGCCTTCACGTAGCATATAACTCATCTACAAACCGGTTTTATTCTGTTTATATTGACTATCTATTTCGGTAGATTGTTTCGAAGGTCTGCTTTATTCCTCTCCTGGTAGAAGTACATCACAACCATTCGGCTGAATGTCACATGTCACATAAAATGTTTGTAGCGTTACACTTTGTAATGGGTAAATGTTTGTAAATTACAGTAATGGGTAAATGTTTGTTACAGTAATGGGTACAGTAATGGGTAAATGTTTGTTACAGTAATGGGTAAATGTTTGGTTACATGGGTAAATGTTTGTTACAGTAATGGGTAAATGTTTGTTACAGTAATGGGTAAATGTTTGGTTACATGGGTAAATGTTTGGTTACATGGGTAAATGTTTGTTACAGTAATGGGTAAATGTTTGTTACAGTAATGGGTAAATGTTTGTTACAGTAATGGGTAAATGTTTGTTACAGTAATGGGTAAATGTTTGGTTACAGTAATGGGTAAATGTTTGTTACAGTAATGGGTAAATGTTTGGTTACAGTAATGGGTAAATGTTTGTTACAGTAATGGGTAAATGTTTGTTACAGTAATGGGTAAATGTTTGGTTACAGTAATGGGTAAATGTTTGTTACAGTAATGGGTAAATGTTTGTTACAGTAATGGGTAAATGTTTGTTACAGGGTAAATGTTTGGTAAAAATGTTTGTTACAGTAATGGGTAAATGTTTGTTACAGTAATGGGTAAATGTTTGTTACAGTAATGGGTAAATGTTTGTTACAGTAATGGGTAAATGTTTGTTACAGTAATGGGTAAATGTTTGTTACTGTAATGGGTAAATGTTTGGTTACAATAATGGGTAAATGTTTGTTACAGTAATGGGTAAATGTTTGTTACAGTAATGGGTAAATGTTTGTTACAGTAATGGGTAAATGTTTGTTACAGTAATGGGTAAATGTTTGTTACAGTAATGGGTAAATGTTTGTTACAGTAATGGGTAAATGTTTGGTTACAGTAATGGGTAAATGTTTGTTACAGTAATGGGTAAATGTTTGTTACAGTAATGGGTAAATGTTTGTTACAGTAATGGGTAAATGTTTGTTACAGTAATGGGTAAATGTTTGTTACAGTAATGGGTAAATGTTTGTTACAGTAATGGGTAAATGTTTGTTACAGTAATGGGTAAATGTTTGTTACAGTAATGGGTAAATGTTTGTTACAGTAATGGGTAAATGTTTGTTACAGTAATGGGTAAATGTTTGTTACAGTAATGGGTAAATGTTTGTTACAGTAATGGGTAAATGTTTGGTTACACACAGTAATGGGTAAATGTTTGTTACAGTAATGGGTAAATGTTTGGTTACAGTAATGGGTAAATGTTTGTTACAGTAATGGGTAAATGTTTGGTTACATGGGTAAATGTTTGGTTACATGGGTAAATGTTTGTTACAGTAATGGGTAAATGTTTGTTACAGTAATGGGTAAATGTTTGTTACAGTAATGGGTAAATGTTTGGTTACATGGGTAAATGTTTGTTACAGTAATGGGTAAATGTTTGTTACAGTAATGGGTAAATGTTTGTTACAGTAATGGGTAAATGTTTGTTACAGTAATGGGTAAATGTTTGTTACAGTAATGGGTAAATGTTTGTTACAGTAATGGGTAAATGTTTGTTACAGTAATGTTTGGTAAATGTTTGGGTTGTTTGTTACAGTAATGGGTAAATGTTTGTTACAGTAATGGGTAAATGTTTGTTACAGTAATGGGTAAATGTTTGTTACAGTAATGGGTAAATGTTTGTTACAGTTTGTTACATAATGGGTAAATGTTTGTTACAGTAATGGGTAAATGTTTGGTTACAGTAATGGGTAAATGTTTGTTACAGTAATGGGTAAATGTTTGTTACAGTAATGGGTAAATGTTTGTTACAGTAATGGGTAAATGTTTGTTACTGTAATGGGTAAATGTTTGTTACAGTAATGGGTAAATGTTTGTTACAGTAATGGGTAAATGTTTGTTACAGTAATGGGTAAATGTTTGTTACAGTAATGGGTAAATGTTTGTTACAGTAATGGGTAAATGTTTGTTACAGTAATGGGTAAATGTTTGTTACAGTAATGGGTAAATGTTTGTTACAGTAATGGGTAAATGTTTGTTACAGTAATGGGTAAATGTTTGTTACAGTAATGGGTAAATGTTTGTTACAGTAATGGGTAAATGTTTGTTACAGTAATGGGTAAATGTTTGGTAAATGTTTGGTTACAGTAATGGATAAATGTTTGGTAAATGTTTGTTACAGTAAATGGGTTACAATGTAAATGTGTTACAGTAATGGGTAAATGTTTGGTTACAGTAATGGGTAAATGTTTGGTTACAGTAATGGGTAAATGTTTGTTACAGTAATGGGTAAATGTTTGTTACAGTAATGGGTAAGTTTGTTACAGTAATGGGTAAATGTGGGTAAATGTTTGGTTACAATGGGTAAATGTTTGTTACAGTAATGGGTAAATGTTTGTTACAGTAATGGGTTTGGTTACAGTAATGGGTAAATGTTTGTTAAATGTTTGTTACAGTAATGGGTAAATGTTTGTTACAGTAATGGGTAACAGTAATGGGTAAATGTTTGGTTACAGTATGGGTAAATGTTTGGTTACATTGTAAAATGGTTTGTATTAATGTGTGTCTTTTGTTTATCTTTAGTAATGGGTAAATGTTTGAAACAAACTAAATGTTTGTTACAGTAATGGGTAAATGTTTGCAGTGGTAACGTTTGTTACAGTAATGGGTAAATGTTTGTTACAGTAATGGGTAAATGTTTGTTACAGCTAATGGGTGTGGGGGAGTATATTAATGTAAACAGAGTATAATGCCATTATTTTAAGTGACAGAGTATCGTGGGGATATTGTTCAATTTATTTTGTTTTTCATGATGGTATCGTTATTGTTTAAAAATGAATGTTTCATGTTTGTTTAGATTACCATCGCATTATTGTTCTACTAACTTAGCATCGTCTTATTGAGTTGATCTATCAAACAAGTAAAATTATTCTTTTTTACATTTCTTATAATAATCATTCAACTGTTAATATTGTTAATAGGGGCACCATGTACTTGTTCCATCTGTTCGGTGAGGGTAGGGACACCATGTACTTGTTCCATCTGTTCGGTGAGGGTAGGGACACCATGTACTTGTTCCATCTGTTCGGTGAGGGTAGGGACACCATGTACTTGTTCCATCTGTTCGGTGAGGGTAGGGACACCATGTACTTGTTCCATCTGTTCGGTGAGGGTAGTGGCACCATGTACTTGTTCCATCTGATTATCTTTAGAACTTCGGTGAGGGTAGGGACACCATGTACTTGTTCCATCTGTTCGGTGAGGGTAGTGGCACCATGTACTTGTTCCATCTGTTCGGTGAGGGTAGGGACACCATGTACTTGTTCCATCTGTTCGGTGAGGGTAGGGACACCATGTACTTGTTTCATCTGTTCGGTGAGGGTAGGGACACCATGTACTTGTTCCATTTGTTCGGTGAGGGTAGGGACACCATGTACTTGTTCCATCTGTTCGGTGAGGGTAGGGACACCATGTACTTGTTCCATCTGTTCGGTGAGGGTAGGGACACCATGTACTTGTTTCATCTGTTCGGTGAGGGTAGGGACACCATGTACTTGTTCCATATGTTCGGTGAGGGTAGGGACACCGTGTACTTGTTCCATCTGTTCGGTGAGGGTAGGGACACCGTGTACTTGTTCCATCTGTTCGGTGAGGGTAGGGACACCGTGTACTTGTTCCATCTGTTCGGTGAGGGTAGGGACACCGTGTACTTGTTCCATCTGTTCGGTGAGGGTAGGGACACCGTGTACTTGTTCCATCTGTTCGGTGAGGGTAGGGACACCGTGTACTTGTTCCATCTGTTCGGTGAGGGTAGGGACACCGTGTACTTGTTCCATCTGTTCGGTGAGGGTAGGGACACCGTGTACTTGTTCCATCTGTTCGGTGAGGGTAGGGACACCGTGTACTTGTTCCATCTGTTCGGTGAGGGTAGGGACACCATGTACTTGTTCCATCTGTTCGGTGAGGGTAGGGACACCATGTACTTGTTCCATCTGTTCGGTGAGGGTAGGGACACCATGTACTTGTTCCATCTGTTCGGTGAGGGTAGGGACACCATGTACTTGTTCCATCTGTTCGGTGAGGGTAGGGACACCATGTACTTGTTCCATCTGTTCGGTGAGGGTAGGGACACCATGTACTTGTTCCATCTGTTCGGTGAGGGTAGGGACACCATGTACTTGTTCCATCTGTTCGGTGAGGGTAGGGACACCATGTACTTGTTCCATCTGTTCGGTGAGGGTAGGGACACCATGTACTTGTTCCATCTGTTCGGTGAGGGTAGGGACACCATGTACTTGTTCCATCTGTTCGGTGAGGGTAGGGACACCATGTACTTGTTCCATCTGTTCGGTGAGGGTAGGGACACCATGTACTTGTTCCATCTGTTCGGTGAGGGTAGGGACACCATGTACTTGTTCCATCTGTTCGGTGAGGGTAGGGACACCATGTACTTGTTCCATCTGTTCGGTGAGGGTAGGGACACCATGTACTTGTTCCATCTGTTCGGTGAGGGTAGGGACACCATGTACTTGTTCAACTGATTGATAATCTTCCTGCTATTACCATATAGTATATTGTGAAACACATCCGAATAAGTCTATAGTAATATTGATACATGATTGTGATCAGCACCTTTCTTATGATGAAAGTATAATGATTGTTTATCTTTTTTCTACTAATATGTACAATTATCTACTTGATATTGTTTATTATGTACAGTGTACCTTAGTGTTTGCCCGAATGTCGCAATAGACATTGGCATCAATAAATAAACTTTATTTATTTTACAACAATTGCGAAGCAAGTTTTTCCAACTTATATTAATCACTCTTGTTGGCTCGGATGGAAGCGTGCGAGGGGTTTTAGTGTGGGAGAAAAATGGAGTAGCCAGTGAAAACCCACGTGGTCGGGCAGGTGACCTTTTCACATCCATTCCGCGAATCGAACCCTGGGACGGCCACGTGAAAGGCGAGTGCGTTACCACTGCTCAACCCCCACCACCCGGCCACACTATCTATCTTGTAGCGACACTATCTAAAAGAAAGTGGAATCTCACTCCACTAAAAGTTTTCCATTTTCCTTGATACAGTTTCAAAGACATCATTCATTAGGTTCTCTAATGCATTACTGGATTATTTATGTGAAAAACAACAATCTGCCAGCTTTTGATGCTGGTTACTATTGTAAACGGAAATGTTTGATTTATGGTATCTTGGGTTAGATCTAGCACATCCATGCATTTCAATTAAATGCATTGAAGTAAATGTATTGTATGCTGAGAACTATAAAAATTAGCCTCGTTTTACAAGATATACAAATATGTTAATCAACGACCATCTTTGACATTTGATATGTGACACTCGGCATGATGTACGGCAACCATGTGACACACATCTAGAAATCTTTCCCAGTTTTATATATTGTGTATAAGTTCTAAGCCGATCTCCAAAACATCCTCCCAAAAACTGAAATCAATATGACTTCAAGACACATGTGATATTAGATATGGATGACCTTTACGTTTTTAATGTGTTATTTCAGATACCAGTGATAACAAACAACATTAGTTGTTGTTTACATTCTATGATCAGTGGCTTTTCTTACCACTGATATGATTTTGATTCCTAAACTTTTTGATGTCTGTTTTCGTGGCCTAAACTTTTTGATGTCTTTTTTCATGGTTTTTGATTCCTAAACGTTTTGATGTCTATTTTCATGGTTTTTGATTCTTAAACTTTTTGATGCCTGTTTTCGTGGCCTTAACCTTTCGATGTCTGTTTTCGTGGCCTAAACCTTTTGATGTCTGCTTTCGTGGTTTTTGATTCCTAAACTTTTTGATGTCTGTTTTCGTGTTTTTTGATTCCTAAACCTTTTGATGTCTGTTTTCGTGGCCTAAACCTTTTGATGTCTGCTTTCGTGGTTTTTGATTCCTAAACATTTTGATGTCTGTTATCGTGGCCTAAACATTTTGATGTCTGTTTTCGTGGCCTAAACATTTTGATGTCTGTTTTCCTGGTTTTTGATTCCTAAACCTTTTGATGTCTGTTTTTGATGTATGTTTTCGTGGTTTTTGATTCCTAAACTTTTTGATGTCTGTTTTCCTGGTTTTTGATTCCTAAACTTTTTATGTCTGTTTTCGTGGCCTAAACTTTTTGATGTCTGTTTTCCTGGTTTTTGATTCCTAAACTTTTTGATGTCTGTTTTCCTGGTTTTTGATTCATAAACTTTTTGATGTCTGTTTTCCTGGTTTCTGATTCCTAAACTAATTGATGTCTGTTTTCGTGGCCTAAACATTTTGATGACTGCTTTCGTGGGTTTTGATTCCTAAACTCTTTAATGTCTGTTTTCGTGGTTTTTGATTCCTAAACCTTTTGATGTCTGTTTTTGATTCCTAAACGTTTTGATGTATGTTTTCCTGGTTTTTGATTCCTGAACTTTTTGATGTCTGTTTTCCTGGTTTTTGATTCCTAAACTAATTGATGTCTGTTTTCGTGGTTGTTGATTCGTAAACTTTTTGACGCCTGTTTTCCTGATTTTTGATTCCTAAACTTTTTGATGTCTGTTTTCCTGGTTTTTGATTCCTAAACTTTTTGATGTCTGTTTTCGTGGTTTTTGATTCCTAAACTTTTTAATGTCTGTTTTCCTGGTTTTTGATTCTTAAACTTTTTGATGTCTGTTTTCCTGGTTTTTGATTCTTAAACTTTTTGATGTCTGTTTTCCAGGTTTTTGATTCCTAAACCTTTTGATGTCTGTTTTCGTGGTTTTTGATTCCTAAACATTTTGATGTCTGTTTTCGTGGCCTAAACATTTTGATGTCTGTTTTCCTGGTTTTTGATTCCTAAACCTTTTGATGTCTGTTTTTGATTCCTACACGTTTTGATGTCTGTTTTCGTGGTTTTTGATTCCTAAACTTTTTGATGTCTGTTTTCCTGGTTTTTGATTCCTAAACTTTTTGATGTCTGTTTTCGTGGTTTTTGATTCCTAAACTTTTTGATGTCTGTTTTCGTGGTTTTTGATTCCTAAACTTTTTGATGTCTGTTTTCGTGGTTTTTGATTCCTAAACTTATTGATGTCTGTTTTTCTGGTTTTTGATTCCTAAACCTTTTGATGTCCGTTTTCCTAGTTTTTGATTCCTAAACTTTTTGATGTCTGTTTTCGTGGTACAAAAATGCTCTTTGAAGTATTCCATTCTGCTATTAGGATTAAAATACACAACACAAACAATTTCTTGAACACCAAAAATGATATTTAATATGTAAAAATAATTTGTAAATTCATATAACAATATTTTGTAGAATCATTCATCATACATCGACCATTATCTGAGGTTATCCGTATAACAATAAGATTTTAACGGGAAACAATACCGCTAAAACACTAAAACACTATGGTGAATAGGTAACTCATTATTGAGAGTAAACACAGCAGTTTATCTCAGGTGAATAGAGATGGCATTCACACATCTGTCAGCAGTGTCCTAAAACAAATAAACATAATTAATCTATAGCATGTTCATATATTCATATGTACATCTTTTATATCGAATTCCAATAAAACTTTCCAGCATGCAGCACACCGTACCAAACAACGAATTTTTATACGGAAAATGTATTTGAAACAAAACAAACCCACCTTCTATTCATAATATGATAAATGCGACTCGATTACCTGTTATAATCACACTTATCCAATACGGTACAACACAAAGCTAGGTAAAGACCATACGACAGTGATATAAGTCAGCTATGGTTAGTATAGGGCACATGTCAAGTGTAACAATTGCATGCTCTACCGAGGTCACCATTACTAGGTCGGAAACAACATGCACTGACCACACCAAACCTAGGCTTCGTTTCACCACCATTGTTGTTATCCAGCCTGCCTAATTCTTGGATTCAAATCGGTCATACATACCTTGATACGTGAAGGGGCACAACTACCTCATAATTGGCGATAAACGTCTACATGTGACGCAAAATATCCAGCAGAATCATATTATACCTTGGTCTGTTACTGACAAGGACTAAGGATTGTTACAAAATATTGCTTTAGAACCGATACGTACGTAACAGAGATAGATTTGTATGATTCCGTAACATTGTGGTCGCGAAAACCCGTTGTAAAGGCGTAATTAACCGGTTTTATCTGTTATATAATCCTCATGGAGAAAACAAATTATTTTCAAATTTTTAGGTAGGGACCAACAAGCAAGAAGACTAGATTATCCATAACAACTACTCTATATTAAAATTAAATTATCTATTTATCAACCAATAAAATCATTTTTCTTCTTTTGTGCATGGATGCTAAAACGTCACGTTTCTGCAAGTGTGTAAAGGGGTCACTTTCGATATATCTACCTGATCAGGGAACCACATAAGTAGTTATATATTACATTTTTATGTCTTTATTGGTTTCATCCTTCAGCTGCACACAGCTTGAAAATGCGACGTACCTTTCGGTGGCGCAGGTGTTGTCGTTGTTGTTGTTGTTGTCGTCGTCGTCGTTGTTGTTGTTGTACTCGTCGACGTTGAAGCGGCTACAACTGTAAGTAAACCACAGATTAAATGACAGATGCCAGTAATTGGTTTGAGACTGAAAATGCACCAGTATCTGAAATATTCAAATAACAAAATTGATCCATTACCCAAAATATCATCTAATTCAAACTGATAAGGAGACACATTTTCCGTTACTCAAATATTTTTTTCCATGCCCATTTATAGAGGTAGGGGAGCCTGCTACGTACTGTTCTGTCGCATCCTTCTTTACATCAGTGTCATTTTTTGAGAACCTATCTTAATATATTACAGGAATTACTAGTGTTATCAAAAGTTATCGTTTTCTTACCAAGAACATTACAGTGCCCACATTACTGAGGATTCCCTGGTGTTATCCGCACTTCTCTAACCCTGACCATTCTATATATAGACGCGATGCTAAATAACACTTCTCTACTTCTGACCATTCTATATATAGACACATGTGCTAAATAACACTTCGCTACTTCTGACCATTCTATATATAGGCACAGGTGCTAAATAACACTTCTCTACTTCTGACCATTCTATATATAGGCACAGGTGCTAAATAACACTTCTCTACTTCTGACCATTCTATATATAGGCACAGGTGCTAAATAACACTTCGCTACTTCTGACCATTCTATATATAGACACATGTGCTAAATAACACTTCTCTACTTCTGACCATTCTATATATAGGCACAGGTGCTAAATAACACTTCTCTACTTCTGACCATTCTATATATAGGCACAGGTGCTAAATAACACTTCGCTACTTCTGACCATTCTATATATAGACACATGTGCTAAATAACACTTTTCTACTTCTGACCGTTCTATATATAGACACATGTGCTAAATAACACTTCTCTACTTCTGACCATTCTATGAATAGACACAGGTGCTAAATAACACTTCTCTACTTCTGACCATTCTATATATAGACACAGGTGCTAAATAACACTTCTCTACCCCTAACCATTCTATATATAGACACAGGTGCTAAATAACACTTTTCTACTTCTGACCATTCTATATATAGACACAGGTGCTAAATAACACTTCTCTACCCCTAACCATTCTATATATAGACACAGGTGCTAAATAACACTTTGTTAGGTTAGGAAATGTAGTTATGTATTATTAGTGTGTGGGTTTTAGAAAATTCGTTTGTCTGAATATCAGTAAAGTCAGTGTGGTATTTTACTAAAATATACTAAAAACAAGAGGAAAAACGAATGCTAATTTGTAACGGTTGCACTTTGAAAACCAAGAAACAGATATATTGTAAGGATATTTTTGGATTTTACGTGAATTTGTTTTAAACATCATAGCGCTGATTATTTACTTTGTCAACTATGTATCCGTGTATTACCTTTCGGTGTAACATCGTCACTACATTAAATCCGTGCTGTGATATCACAATTTCAATTCCCTCTTTAGCGACCCTAAAAATCCAGCCGTTTATCTGATCGCAGATTGTTCAATAGTCGAAACCATTCTGATGATAAGCAAATCAATCGTCTGTCAAATATTGTCGTGATAAAAGTCCTCTTAATGATCAACAATCAGATGATGTTAACTCTTAAAAAGAAAATAGTAACATTTCGTCTCTTTTGATACGAAAGTTATTCAAAATATTGACACTGACTAATACGGTTTTTTATCACATTTGCAACATCAAATACTCAAATATGAATATGCTTCATATTGCCATTCAAAATTGACTTCGTCTCTCAAAAGTGTCCCCTTAAAGCTCTGTGGTCCTGATAAACTATAACTATCAGGAGTTGATTCAAATAGTTATTGAGGTGTTGGATCAGTACGAGAAGGCTTTAGAAGGAGAATAACCACGCTGTAACTCAAATAACACTATTCAGAATATACGCTTGTACTTGACTTTAAAATTATAAGATACCTGGAAATTACGAGATTTATCGTATTATGGGCCTATCTCGCACTTCGCCCTCTAGGCTTACACTTGTCTTTTCATAACCTCGGGTTTTCCTCAGTCACCATCTATGCCTCAATATTTAGGCTTCGAAGGACAAAACAACTGTGTGAATCATTTTCAATCATTGTTTGACTCTACTGTATCTAACTCTAAATTTCCATTTGAATATGCTATTCACTAAAGTGCCTCTTGTACAATCACTAAATAATACAATCCCTAAATAATACAATCACTAAATAATAAAATCACTAAATAATACAATCACTAAATAATACAATCACTAAATAATACAATTCCTAAATAATACAATCACTAAATAATACAATCACTAAATAATACAATCACTAAATAATACAATCACTAAATAATAAAATCACTAAATAATACAATCACTAAATAATACAATCACTAAATAATACAATTCCTAAATAATACAATCACTAAATAATACAATCACTAAATAATACAATCACTAAATAATGCAATCCTACAATCCCTGAATAATGCAATCCCTAAATAATACAATCCTACAATCCCTAAATAATACAATCACTAAATAATACAATCCTACAATCCCTAAATAATACAATCCCTAAATAATACAATCACTAAATAATACAATCCCTAAATAATGCAATCACTAAATAATGCAATCACTAAATAATACAATCCCTAAATAATACAATCCTACAATAATACAATCCTAATACAATCCTAAATCAATCCTAAATAATACAATCCCTAAATAATACAATCCTAAATAATACAATCCCTAAATAATACAATCCAAAATAATACAATCACTAAATAATACAATCCTAAATCCCTAAATAATACAATCACTATCCAATCAATAATACAATCACTAAATAATACAATCCCTAAATAATACAATCCCTAAATAATACAATCAATCTAAAATAAATCACAATCCAATCTAAATAATACAATCCCTAAATAATACAATCCCTAAATAATACAATCAAATCACTAAATAATACAATCCTAAATAATACAATCCTAAATAATACAATCCCTAAATAATACAATCATCCTACAATCCCTAAATAATACAATCCCTAAATAATACACAATCACTAAATAATACAATCCCTAATAATACAATCACTAAATAATAAATAATACAATCCTAAATAATACAATAAATAATACAATCACTAAATAATACAATCACTAAATAATACAATCCTACAATAAAAATAATACAATCCCTAAATAATACAATCCTACTAATCCAATAATACAATCCTAAATAATACAATCCCTACTAATAATACAATCACTAAATAATACAATCACTAAATAATACAATCACTAAATAATACAATCCCTAAATAATACAATCCTACAATTCCTAAATAATACAATCACTAAATAATACAATCACTAAATAATACAATCCCTAAATAATACAATCCTAAATAATACAATCACTAAATAATACAAATAATACAATCCTAAATAATACAATCCCTAAATAATACAATCCTACACAATCCCTAAATAATACAATCACTAAATAATACAATCCTAAATAATACAATCCTACTCCCTAAATAATACAATCCCTAAATAATACAATCCCTAAATAATACAATCCTAAATAATACAATCCTAAATAATAATACAATCCCTAAATAATACAATCCTAATACATCCCTAAATAATACAATCCCTAAATAATACAATCCCTAAATAATA
This sequence comes from Ylistrum balloti, assembly GCF_031769215.1. Taxonomy (NCBI): domain Eukaryota; kingdom Metazoa; phylum Mollusca; class Bivalvia; order Pectinida; family Pectinidae; genus Ylistrum; species Ylistrum balloti. The sequence goes on along the minus strand of NW_026781949.1, from coordinate 314,296 downwards.
CAATCCTAAATAATACAATCCCTAAATAATACAATCAATCCTAAAAATAATACAATCCCTAAATAATACAATCCTAAATAATACAATCCCAATCACTAAATAAATAATACAATCCCTAAATAATACAATCAATACAATCACTAAATAATACAATCACTAAATAATACAATCCTAAATAATCCCTAAATAATACAATCCTAAATAATCCCTAAATAATACAATCCTAAATAATACAATCCTAAATAATACAATCACTAAATAATAAATCCCTAAATAATACAATCACTAAATAATACAATCCCTTAATAATACAATCCCTTAATAATACAATCCCTTAATAATACAATCCCTAAATAATACAATCCCTAAATAATACAATCCCAATCCCTAAATAATACAATCCCTAAATAATACAATCCTAAATAATACAATCCCTAAATAATCCTACAATCAAATAAATCAATCCTAAATAATACAATCACTAAATAATACAATCACTAAATAATACAATCCTAAATAATACAATCCTACAATCACTAAATAATACAATCCTACAATCACTAAATAATACAATCCCTTAATAATACAATCACTAAATAATACAATCCTACAAACCCTAAATAATACAATCCCTAAATAATACAATCCTAAATCACTAAATAATACAATCCCAATAAATAATACAATCCTACAATAATAATACAATCCTAAATAATACAATCCCTAAATAATACAATCCCTAAATAATACAATCACTAAATAATACAATCACTAAATAATACAATCCTACAATCCCTTAATAATACAATCCCTAAATAATACAATCCTACAATCACTAAATAATACAATCACTAAATAATACAATCCTAAATAATACAATCCTAAATAATACAATCTAAATAATACAATCACTAAATAATACAATCACTAAATAATACAATCCTACAATAAATAATACAATCCTAAATAATACAATCCTAAATAATACAATCAATCCTAAATAATACAATCACTAAATAATGCAATCACTAAATAATACAATCCTACAATCACTAAATAATACAATCCCTAAATAATACAATCACTAAATAATGCAATCCTACAATCCCTAAATAATACAATCCCTAAATAATACAATCACTAAATAATACAATCCTACAATCACTAAATAATACAATCCCTTAATAATACAATCCCTAAATAATACAATCCTACAATCCCTAGATAATGCACAAATCCCTAAATAATACAATCCTAAATAATACAATCCTAAATAATACAATCCTAAATAATCAATCCTAAATAATACAATCCTACAATCCTAAATAATGCAATCAAATAATACAATCACTAAATAATACAATCCCTAAATAATACAATCCTAAATCCCTAAATAATACAATCCTACAATCATTAAATAATACAATCACTAAATAATACAATCACTAAATAATGCAATCACTAAATAATACAATCCTACAATCCCCAGATAATACAATCCTAAATAATACAATCCTAAATAATACAATCACTAAATAATACAATCCCTAAATAATACAATCCTAAATAATACAATCCTAAATAATACAATCAATCCTAAATAATACAATCCCTAAATAATACAATCACTAAATAATACAATCCTATCACTAAATAAATAATACAATCCCTAAATAATACAATCCCTAAATAATAATCAATCCTAAATAATACAATCCCTAAATAATACAATCCTAAATAATACAATCCTAAATAATACAATCCTACAATAAATAATACAATCCTACAATCTAAATAATACAATCCTACTAAAAATAATACAATCCTACAATCCCTAAATAATACAATCCCTAAATAATACAATCCTAAATAATACAATCCCTAAATAATACAATCCCTAAATAATACAATCCTAAATAATACAATCCCTAAATAATACAATCCTAAATAATACAATCAAAATAATACAATCCTAAATAATACAATCCTACAATCCCTAAATAATAAAATCCCTAAATAATACAATCCCTAAATAATACAATCATAATACAATAAATAATACAATCAATCTAAATAATACAAATCACTAAATAATACAATCACTAAATAATACAATCATACAATCACTAAATAATACAATCCTACAATCACTAAATAATACAATCCTACAATCCCTAAATAATACAATCCCTTAATAATACAATCACTAAATAATACAATCCTACAATCCCTAAATAATACAATCCTAAATAATGCAATCACTAAATAATAAAATCCCTAAATAATACAATCACTAAATAATACAATCCTAAATAATACAATCCCTAAATAATACAATCACTAAATAATACAATCCTAAATAATACAATCCTAAATAATACAATCAATCCTAAATAATACAATCAATCTAAATAATACAATCACTAAATAATACAATCCTAAATAATACAATCACTAAATAATACAATCAATCTAAATCCCTACAATAATAATACAATCAATCAATCTAAATAATACAATCACTAAATAATACAATCCCTAAATAATACAATCACTAAATCCCAATCACTAAATAATACAATCCTAAATAATACAATCAAATAATACAATCCTAAAATACAATCACTAAATAATACAATCACTAAATAATACAATCCCTAAATAATACAATCACTAAATAATACAATCACTAAATAATGCAATCACTAAATAATACAATCCCTAAATAATACAATCACTAAATAATGCAATCACTAAATAATACAATCACTAAATAATACAATCCTACAATCCCTAAATAATACAATCACTAAATAATACAATCCCTAAATAATACAATCCTACAATCACTAAATAATACAATCACTAAATAATACAATCCCTTAATAATACAATCACTAAATAATACAATCACTAAATAATACAATCCCTAAATAATACAATCCCTAAATAATACAATCACTAAATAATACAATCCCAAAATAATACAATCACTAAATAATACAATCCTAAATAATACAATCACTAAATAATACAATCACTAAATAATACAATCACTAAATAATACAATCCTAAATAATACAATCACTAAATAATACAATCACTAAATAATACAATCACTAAATAATACAATCACTAAATAATACAATCACTAAATAATACAATCACTAAATAATACAATCACTAAATAATACAATCAAATAATACAATCACTAAATAATACAATCACTAAATAATACAATCCTACAATCCCTAAATAATACAATCAGTATATAATACAATCACTAAATAATACAATCCTACAATCCCTAAATAATACAATCACTAAATAATACAATCCCTAAATAATACAATCCCTAAATAATACAATCCCTAAATAATACAATCCCTAAATAATACAATCACTAAATATTACAATCCTACAATCACTAAATAATCTTTTTCTTCGTCATGATTTTTTTTTCAAATGTTTTTGGGAACAGATATTTTCAAACATTTAACATTCCTAACGTATTATGTTGCAGTTGTCAGTGCAATTGCGTTGATCCGAAAATAGAACTTAACATTTTCGTGCAACAATAACGGTCGACAATCTTATTGATCAATAAATACAGTTGTTGGTCATTGTTTATAAAGTATATACATGTTCCTGACAAAGTTTTATGAAGCCGGTTACACAACTTACCATCCTGACAAGAAAGTCCTCCGTAACCAGTCACACATGCACACTCGTTATTGACACATGATCCACCATTCTGACATTGAGGAACACATAGACAGGACACCTGGCTACACAACCCTGCAGAGAAACCAAACAAATGGACACATACACCCAAACATTACCAATATGTCATATAAATTCTGTATTAAGGTAGGTCTGTGTTTAAACTGTTGGCATTGATTACTTGGTACACATAATTACCGGTTTACATAATCATACTCTTCAAAAATCTGTAGTAGTCTCTATCGAAAATAATATGATTTTACTTCTGGAAATAACGCATTCGTGAAATATTTCACCTGTATCATTAGATACCAGATGGTACACATTACTGATGGACGTTTTGTGAAATATTTCACCTGTATCATTAGATACCAGATGGTACACATTACTGATGGACGTTTTGTGAAATATTTCACCTGTATAATTAGTTAGATACCAGATGGTACACATTACTGATGGACGTTTTGTGAAATATTTCACCTGTATCATTAGATACCAGATGGTACACATTACTGATGGACGTTTTGTGAAATATTTCACCTGTATAATTAGTTAGATACCAGATTGTACACATTACTGATGGACGTTTTGTGAAATATTTCACCTGTATAATTAGATGGTAGATACCACCTGATGGTACACATTACTGATGGGCGTTTTGTGAAATATTTCACCTGTATCATTAGATACCAGACGGTGCACACTACTGATGGACGTTTTGTGAAATATTTCACCTGTATCATTAGATACCAGATGGTACACACTACTGATGGACGTTTTGTGAAATATTTCACCTGTATAATTAGATACCAGATGGTACACACTACTGATGGACGTTTTGTGAAATATTTCACCTGTATAATTAGTTAGATACCAGATGGTACACATTACTGATGGACGTTTTGTGAAATATTTCACCTGTATAATTAGTTAGATACCAGATGGTACACATTACTGATGGACGTTTTGTGAAATATTTCACCTGTATCATTAGATACCAGAGGGTAAACATTACTGATGGACGTTTTGTGAAATATTTCACCTGTATCATTAGATACCAGATGGTACACACTACTGATGGACGTTTTGTGAAATATTTCACCTGTATCATTAGATACCAGATGGTACACATTACTGATGGACGTTTTGTGAAATATTTCACCTGTATCATTAGATACCAGACGGTGCACACTACTGATGGACGTTTTGTGAAATATTTCACCTGTATCATTAGATACCAGACGGTGCACACTACTGATGGACGTTTTGTGAAATATTTCACCTGTATCATTAGATACCAGATGGCACACATTACTGATGGACGTTTTGTGAAATATTTCACCTGTATCATTAGATACCAGACGGTACACACTACTGATGGACGTTTTGTGAAATATTTCACCTGTATCATTAGTTAGATACCAGATGGTACACATTACTGATGGACGTTTTGTGAAATATTTCACCTGTATCATTAGATACCAGACGGTGCACACTACTGATTGGCGTTTTGTGAAATATTTCACCTGTATAATTAGATACCAGATGGGTACACACTACTGATGGGCGTTTTGTGAAATATTTCACCTGTATAATAAGATAGATTCCAGATGGTACACATTACTCATGGACGTTTTGTGAAATATTTCGCCTGTATAATTTGGTTAGATACCAGATGGTACACATTACTGATGGACGTTTTGTGAAATATTTCACCTGTATCATTAGATACCAGAGGGTAAACATTACTGATTGACGTTTTGTGAAATATTTCACATGTACACATGGTACACACTACCGATGGACGTTTTGTGAAATATTTCACCTGTATCATTAGATACCAGATGGTACACACTTATGGACGTTTTGTGATATTTCACCTGTATCATTAGACGTTTTGTTTTGAAATATTTCACCTGTATAATTAGATACCAGATGGTACACACTACTGATGGGCGTTTTGTGAAATATTTCACCTGTATAATAAGATAGATTCCAGATGGTACACATTACTCATGGACGTTTTGTGAAATATTTCACCTGTATAATAAGATAGATTCCAGATGATACACATTACTGATGGACGTTTTGTGAAATATTTCACCTGTATCATTAGATACCAGATGGTACACACTACTGATGGACGTTTTGTGAAATATTTCACCTGTATAATTAGATACCAGATGGTACACATTACTGATGGACGTTTTGTGAAATATTTCACCTGTATCATTAGATACCAGATGGAACACACTACTGATGGACGTTTTGTGAAATATTTCACCTGTATCATTAGATACCAGATGGTACACATTACTGATGGACGTTTTGTGAAATATTTCACCTGTATCATTAGATACCAGATGGAACACACTACTGATGGACGTTTTGTGAAATATTTCACCTGTATCATTAGATACCAGATGGAACACACTACTGATGGACGTTTTGTGAAATATTCCACCTGTATCATTAGATACCAGATGGAACACACTACTGATGAACGTTCTGTGAAATATTTCACCTGTATCATTAGATACCAGATGGTACACACTACTGATGGACGTTTTGTGAAATATTTCACCTGTATCATTAGATACCAGATGGAACACACTACTGATGGACGTTTTGTGAAATATTTCACCTGTATAATTAGATAGATTCCAGATGGTACACATTACTGATGGACGTTTTGTGAAATATTTCACCTGTATCATTAAATACCAGATGGAACACACTACTGATGGACGTTTTGTGAAATATTTCACCTGTATCATTAGATACCAGATGGTATACACTACTGATGGGCGTTTTGTGAAATATTTCACCTGTATAACAAGATAGATTCCAGATGGTACACATTACTCATGGACGTTTTGTGAAATATTTCACCTGTATCATTAGATACCAGATGGTACACATTACTGATGGACGTTTTGTGAAATATTTCACCTGTATCATTAGATACCAGATGGAGCACACTACTGATGGACGTTTTGTGAAATATTTCACCTGTATAATTAGATTCCAGATGGTACACATTACTGATGGACGTTTTGTGAAGAATGTAAAGAACACATAATAGTGAATACATGTAGAATGTTTAAATATAACTTTCGAGTAGTTAGATACAGTACGACCTAACAATGAATTGAATTTCACGTATAAACAGTTGTATGGAGCATGTTATTCATTGTTTGGCTCTACTCTATCTTATCTAAACTGGTATTAATTGGTGCCATTCCCTTGTCTGTCAATCTTGGGTCTACTTTATCTAATTCTGAAATGTGTTTTTGCACAATCAAATAGTTAAGGTGATATAAGTAGTTGTGGGAATATGAGCCTAAAGATTACTTTGCAATAAAAAACGGTGCTTTATTTGCAATTTATGTCAGCTATTGATATGAAGAAATAAGGCGTTTGGAACCAGTATAAAACACTACAAGAAAGCAGTGAACAGGTGTTTAAACGGGCAGTCTACAGAGGTATAAACATGGATAGATCTCAGTTGATAATCATTCCTGAGAATACACGTATTCGCAACAAAGCCACCGATATTTTACCGAATTTTCTACTGTTTAATGTGTCGTAGTCACTAACACTGCAAATAAAGTTATATCTTAAACAATTTTCAATAATAAAAAAAGTTCAAATACATTGAAAATAATATAATACTTTATATGATTTCAATTATAAATACATCTTTTTCTTCAAATGTATCCAGCAAAAATATTATTTATCTGATAAAATGGTTAACATTCCATAACCACTCCATTTTGATATAACAGAACATTGGAACCATTTCAGAGTGTGATAATTTTACGTAGCAAATTATCGATATCATTATCATATCAGAACAGCTAGTACGGGGGTCGTTTTCCTATCACAGTTGTCCGACTTCAAGATCATTTTTCATGTATACACAAAGCACAAGGAACACATCTACTCAGCGTCTGTAAACAGGGCTGTATAATTACTTACCAATAACAAGGAATACCACCACAACTCGTGTAAGATTCCACATCCCCGCAATCAGGTTATCTGCAATGAAAACACTCCCGATTACTTTATGGTATAATCTAGTTCATTGTATACAAGCGTCTAATTGACAGCTCTTAGTAAAGATGTATACCGACAATTTGGTGTTGTAATGTTACTTCGTCAAGACGATATAGCACCATTTATTGGCGCGTAATAATTAGCAATGACTACTACGTCACATGGTTTTCATCAGGAATGTTACGACATTGACGAGTGGGCGTGGTTCCTCACACGTGATTTCATTAGGTCAATATTGTGATGCATTAAACAGACAGGAGGTTGACAAATTACGAAAGGTGAGCGAGAAAAGCTTGACACCTAAATAAGTTAGATAATCAATGCTAGTGATTGAAATGTATTCACTAATAATTTTCACTGGTACTACCCTAATGGATTTCTTTCAAAACGTCGCGTGATCATGCTGATTAAGTCTACTTATTCTAAAACAATTATGAAAAAATTAGCAATCGCTCTTGTTTGCCCGGACAGTAAGGCGCGGTTCGTGTTAGTTCGTCAGCGGCCAGTGAGGTGAATTACCCAACAATATTGTACACATTCTTTTACTTATGGTTCTCAAATCGCAGCTAATAAATTGATAACAAATTTATGGACATGTGCGTGACCTCAAACCAGGATATCTGTTTTCTTAAAAAAAAAACAAAAACCACTTTTATTATAATATTCTTGATTGATAATTAAGTGAATAGGACTGTTAAGAAGAGGTTGTTCATTTCCAAATGAGAAACATCAATAACGAAGAATCGGTTCTAACAAATGTGTTGCGTCCTTATGGCTATCGAAAGTATTTTTCAGACATAAATTGACGGAGCTGGAATACCACTTGTGAGGTTAAACAATCTATCAACCTAAACCCCAGTGTCTGTCAATGATAGACACTGTTCGTGTTATGCGTTTTCATCGTTCGTCACCATCAGAATGTAATCTAGTGATCACATACGATCACTGTAATGAGTCTGTCATTCATGACAGAGTACATATAACCTGTGTCAGGTGAAGGTCAAGTCACGGTCCACTACTTACAACCAACCAGATGGGGTAAGCTCACGGCACACTCTTCATATCTGTTAATGCAAAATAGCTAGCGTTTAACCATTGGCACACTACTTAAAATACATGTTACTGCAAGTTAGCTCGCGTCATACACTTAAAACCTCTGTCAGTTAAGGTTAGCTCACGGCACAGCACTTAAAATCTTTGTGAGGTAGGGTCTAGTTCATAGTTTACTAAGTATGGCCTCAATGATTCAGTTAGTTCATAGTTTACTAAGTATGGCCTCAATGATTCAGTTAGTTCATAGTTTACTAAGTATGGCCTCAATGATTCAGTTAGTTCATAGTTTACTAAGTATGGCCTCAATGATCCGGTTACATAGTTTACTGAGTATGGCCTCAATGATCTGGTTAGTTCATGGTTTAATAAGTATGGCCTCAATGATTTGGTTAGTTCATGGTCTACTAAGTATGGCCTTAATAATTCAGTTAGTTCATAGTTTACTAAGTATGTCCTCAATGATTCAGTTAGTTCATAGTTTACTAAGTATGGCCTCAATGATCTGGTTACATAGTTTACTAAGTATGTCCTCAATGATTCAGTTAGTTCATAGTTTACTAAGTATGGCCTCAATGATTCAGTTAGTTCATAGTTTACTAAGTATGGCCTCAATGATTCGGTTAGTTCATAGTTTACTAAGTATGTCCTCAATGATTCAGTTAGTTCATAGTTTACTAAGTATGGCCTCAATGATCTGGTTACATAGTTTACTAAGTATGGCCTCAATGATCTGGTTACATAGTTTACTAAGTATGGCCTCAATGATTCAGTTAGTTCATAGTTTACTAAGTATGGCCTCAATGATCTGGTTACATAGTTTACTAAGTATGGCCTCAATGATCTGGTTACATAGTTTACTAAGTATGGCCTCAATGATTCAGTTAGTTCATAGTTTACTAAGTATGGCCTCAATGATTCAGTTAGTTCATAGTTTACTAAGTATGGCCTCAATGATTCGGTTAGTTCATAGTTTACTAAGTATGGCCTCAATGATCTGGTTACATAGTTTACTAAGTATGGCCTCAATGATCTGGTTACATAGTTTACTAAGTATGGCCTCAATGATCTGGTTACATAGTTTACTAAGTATGGCCTCAATGATTCGGTTAGTTCATAGTTTACTAAGTATGGCCTCAATGATCTGGTTAGTTCATAGTTTACTAAGTATGGCCTCAATGATCTGGTTACATAGTTTACTAAGTATGGCCTCAATGATCTGGTTACATAGTTTACTAAGTATGGCCTCAATGATCTGGTTACATAGTTTACTAAGTATGGCCTCAATGATCTGGTTACATAGTTTACTAAGTATGGCCTCAATGATCTGGTTAGTTCATAGTTTACTAAGTATGGCCTCAATGATCTGGTTACATAGTTTACTAAGTATGGCCTCAATGATCCGGTTACATAGTTTACTAAGTATGGCCTCAATGATTCAGTTAGTTCATAGTTTACTAAGTATGGCCTCAATGATCCGGTTACATAGTTTACTAAGTATGGCCTCAATGATTCAGTTAGTTCATAGTTTACTAAGTATGGCCTCAATGATCCGGTTACATAGTTTACTAAGTATGGCCTCAGTGATTCGGTTAGTTCATGGTCTACTAAGTATGGCCTCAATGATTTGGCTAGTTCATGGTCTACTAAGCATGCGAAGGATAAGGTTTCGGTGACCAAATCGACAGTTCTTTCGGCTACGTCCTTATGTCCCGTTTATGTTGGATTTGGTTTGATATTATTTACTGACCTGTCAACGAGACCATGGCAGGTCTGAGGTGTTTGAGAGACAACAGTGCTTTCCTGTAAGTGTCCTTGTGATAGTTCGAACCGTTGAATACCGTTGAAAGCAATAGACTTACCTTTTTACTCGACAGATTATCGTCTTTTTTCATACTCCTCTCTACATAGACTTACCTCTTTACTCGACAGATTATCGTCGCTTTTCATACTCCTCTCTACATAGACTTACCTTTTTACCCGACAGATTATCGTCTCTTTTCATACTCCTCTCTACATAGACTTACCTTTTTACCCGACAGATTATCGTCTTTTTTCATACTCCTCTCTACATAGACTTACCTCTTTACTCGACAGATTATCGTCGCTTTTCATACTCCTCTCTACATAGACTTACCTCTTTACTCGACAGATTATCGTCGCTTTTCATACTCCTCTCTACATAGACTTACCTCTTTACTCGACAGATTATCGTCGCTTTTCATACTCCTCTCTACATAGACTTACCTCTTTACTCGACAGATTATCGTCGCTTTTCATACTCCTCTCTACATAGACTTACCTTTTTACCCGACAGATTATCGTCTTTTTTCATACTCCTCTCTACATAGACTTACCTCTTTACCCGACAGATTATCGTCGCTTTTCATACTCCTCTCTACATAGACTTACCTTTTTACTTGACAGATTATCGTCTCTTTTCATACTCCTCTCTACATAGACTTACCTTTTTACTCGACAGATTATCGTCTTTTTTCATACTCCTCTCTACATAGACTTACCTCTTTACTCGACAGATTATCGTCTCTTTTCATACTCCTCTCTACATAGACTTACCTCTTTACTCGACAGATTATCGTCTCTTTTCATACTCCTCTCTACATAGACTTACCTCTTTACTCGACAGATTATCGTCTCTTTTCATACTCCTCTCTACATAGACTTACCTCTTTACTCGACAGATTATCGTCTCTTTTCATACTCCTCTCTACATAGACTTACCTCTTTACTCGACAGATTATCGTCGCTTTTCATACTCTCTCTACATAGACTTACCTCTTTACTCGACAGATTATCGTCTCTTTTCATACTCCTCTCTACATAGACTTACCTTTTTACCCGACAGATTATCGTCTCTTTTCATACTCCTCTCTACATAGACTTACCTTTTTACCCGACAGATTATCGTCTCTTTTCATACTCCTCTCTACATAGACTTACCTTTTTACCCGACAGATTATCGTCTTTTTTCATACTCCTCTCTACATAGACTTACCTCTTTACTCGACAGATTATCGTCGCTTTTCATACTCTTCTCTACATAGACTTACCTCTTTACTCGACAGATTATCTCCATTTTACATATTAAACGACATGTTGACTTACTTTTCACTCTTCATAATACTATCCCGTCGTGTAGATAAGCAGCTGTATCGAAGTGAAGTGTGATTCAAGATGCACATACACTCTATGTGTCTGCCACAGACAGTACATGCACGTCTTACAAAGAGTTATCAAATTACCGGATAAGAAAAACAAAACCTGTTCCCGGTTTTTTTTCTTTCTGTTTTTGTCTATCAAACGAATGTAAGAATTTACCTGTGTTATAAATTCCGTTCACTGCAGGATAATTAGTAACGTAAAGCAATAAAAATAGAAACGTGGGCTATACAGCAGAGAGCTTTGTAGATAAGACATCATACGCCGAAGGTTTACCGCTATATAGCGATACTAAGATGTCGTTCTCTTGTGTGTCTTTAATACAATCTTTTACAAGATGTTACAACTTGCCTGCAATTATGAAACCACAACACCATACTGTCGCACTTTAGTCACAAACACATCGGCATTCAACATTTTACACAATACATACACTATATTACACTTTACATCAACTAACCAAGACTTTTGCTTCCAATCACTTGTGTGATATTGTTATTTAAAAAAAGACATCAACAATATATCTGAAAGTGAAATTAAACGATTTTGCAAGGTTTGGTGAACTATTTTTGATAAACTCTTCGATAATTTCAGTCTCGAATGAAAACAAAATGCAGTCGGCCAACAGTGTGTCACACAGGTAGCTCGAGTGGTTTGGCGATAGTACATATGAATATCGGATGATCCAACCACACAACTCGACCAAGATATTTTAGCAATTCGTCTTTCGTATTCTTCTTCATTGATTTTGACGTCTTTTTCACGAAATGTGCTGGAGTGTAGTTCACAACCTGATATTTGAACCAATGTTCACTTAGAAAATAAATCCCTCTTAACAAGAGAACAAAGGCGTTCGTTCAGTTACAACTTTCAGATGTATTATCTTAAAGTGGCGTTGAGGAGTGGCCCATGTTTTACATCACACTGGAATTGCTTATCTTTCTCTCAAAATTTGTTTCGTTACAAACTTTCGTGACAAAATTGTGTCCGTGTATGATGTGATGTCGCATCCTTGTAGTTTAGTGACGATATCAGAACAAGGTCTATATTTCTATAAAATCAGAAAGGTTCATACGCAAACAATAGAATTTTGTCTTCAACTGCCTTGATAAACTTAAATGAACATTACCAAATATGTCGCACACACTAACTACATTGTTTATGGATCCAAGTTGTTTACAGTCTAGAGTTTGGATTTAATGGCTCAAAATAAAAACAGGTATAATCCCTTATCGTATGTAAAAATAGGATAAAGGCACTGTTTGCTGTCAGTTGGAGATCTCAGTTCTTGATCTTAATTGCCGAATTACAGGGACATGGACGATAACCGTCATTAGAGTTGACAGGGTGAAACATATACCTGCAATGGTTGGTAGACTGATAACGTGTCCCTCTTGAATCCCAGGTAGGGATAACATGACATCTTTCTGTGATCATCTATAAAAGAATTCTGTACCACTGCTTTTACATGTGAAATATGATGCTAGAACAAGCAGACACATTATTTGATTGAGCTCTGTACAATTTTCCCAAGCTATTGTTAATATTCTTCATCATTTTCAGCATGTAAATTGGTAATTAACGCATCTTTCTGGTTTCTATCGATTTTCCTTCTTTCATATTATCTTTTTAGATTTACGTTCATGGTAAATCTTGGTTATTGTAACGTTTAAAAATTAATTGACACGAGTGAAAAAATAACATATACAGTAAAGTACGAGAACATTTTAAGGATCAAAGTAGTAAGCTTCTCGGATAAAGGTATACAAACTGATCATACCTTCCTCGTGGATCTCAGATATGAACAGCATGATCTCTTTCTACAGTTTATTTCAAACATGATACCAGATCAGGGCAAGTGTGACCATGATTGATAGCACTGAGTATGTAACTGAACTACTTGTATAAAGGTAAAGCGAAACAGAAAGCCGAAACAACAATGTTGTTTATCTAATACAAACGAGGATGGTCCGTATTTTTAAAATAAATCGGTCATTGAAAAGATTGTGATAATGAAGTAATATAAGCACAAAAGAGAACAGCCTGTTAGAAGAGTTTTCTAAAACACAATCATGTGTTTCGTTACCAGAATTTGTAACTCATTATGAACCTAATATCAGGATTAAAACAATCAGACGCGCGGCAATTCGTTTTAAGCTGTTGATTCCTTTTATAAGGACTAAATGACAAGGTTTCCTAGGATCTGAAATTTAACCCAACTCGGCAAGATAACCTTTCCTCCATTCTCAGACATATTTTCTACTTTATCATTAAGTATATTGTAAATCGTAGGTATTATAAGGAGAAGAAGAAGATAAACTCCCGAAGGAGGAGTAGTTTTTAGGTATCTAAATTCAGCATCCTTTGATTTGAAATGTGAGTGCCAGCCGCTTCCTTATCTAAAAAATCTACTTACATTCATTGATGAGTTACTGGATAAATAAATACTTGCTGAGTGTCAGTGAATTAGACCTGAATTATTACATATAAACAAATACTTCCTGAGTGTCAGTAAATTAGACCTGAATTATTATAAATAAACAAATACTTGCTGAATGTCAGACCTGAATTATTGTATATAAACAAATACTTGCTGAGTGTCAGTGAATTAGGCCTGAATTATTATATATTAAATCGACATTCAGGGTTATTTGGTACAGTCACAGTCCCCTCTCATTCGCGAGTCCTCAGCACTCAGTATGAAGGTATATGATATTTCGTCTGAAGCTGACGTATAATTGTCCCTGTTTACATTATAATGCCTTCATTGTAAACACGTTTTAATTTACAGATTATAAATACATCAGTAAACCAGACCATTTCACAAAGAGAGTGTTTCTCAATAGCCAGTACATTTCTTTAATAGAAATATGACCCGTACATTATGTATATAATATTCTGCTGAGCAGAGAAAATGGCGGGTGGCATACCTTTGTTAACTTTCCAAGGCCTTGGAAATTAAAAAAAAAAGTATTTCCAAACGTTCATTACAGGATGACAAACAGTCCTGTCGTATATGAATACAACTTTAAAGCTAGTTCTTTATCTTTTATAACAGTCTCGAGATTTTGCGGTGTATGACACAAATGAATAATTTCACACTTACTGTGCATTAATCACTCAGTATGTTCGAATGAAGTGTTTGCTGTCCCAAAACGAACCGATCAGATGGTTTTTTATGTGAAAGGAAAATGGAATACTCAGAGAATGACAACGTTTTTTGGAAGTTGACCCCTTAACCTTTCTCACGTTCTGTCGTAGAACATTGCATCACTACCTTGTAACTCACAATACATTGTTCGACATTAAAACCTTTGGTGTGATAGTATTACATAAACAAACCACGCAGATATGTTTTTCTTCCAGAGAACTTCTTATAAGTTTAACAGCTAGGTACCCGTAACTCCGCTACACAGTCACCATAAGTAATTACATAGTGCAATACACATTGTATCAGGCGAAGGATGAAATGAATTTGATGAAATGACAGCAAATTTCTAAATGTAAAACCTAGACAATGACACTGAGGAGATACATACATTGATATCAACCTGTAGACTGAAAACATGACACAGACAAGGTACATATGAATGATAACAACCATCTGTTAAGACAATAAAACATACATGGTTTATATTCAATATACCCCAACCGTCAACTGAGACAATAACACAAAAAGATACATATAACCGATAACAACCCTCAAATCAAGGTACAAGTAACCGATAACAACCGTCAACTGAGACTTGGAAACAAACGAGGTACAAATAACCGATACCAATCGTCAGCCGAGACAATAACACAAACAAGGTACAAGTAACCGATATCAACTTTCGAAACAAGGTACAAGTAACCGATATCAACTTTCGAAACAAGGTACAAGTAACCGATACCAACTTTCGAAACAAGGTACAAGTAACCGATAACAACCGTCAACACAGACTTGGAAACAAACGATATAAGCAATGAAGGTAACACAAACAAGGTACAAGTAACCGATATCAACTTTCGAAACAAGGTACAAGTAACCGATAACAACCGTCAACTGAGACCATGATATAAGCAATGAAGGTACGTAATTTCAATAACCTTGAGCTGAGAGAAAGACACATATATCCGATAACATCAGTCCAGTAAGACCATAATACATGGTACCCATAACGAACTGCTGAGATAAATATCTATGTATAAATATTTATTGTCGTTTATATATGTTGTTTGTTGTTATTGTTGTTTTAACGACCTTAACTCTAAGACCTATACAAGGAAAACGAAATCGATAAGAGTCGCATGTTATAAGTTTTTAATACTGGTACCTGACAATAACGTTATGTACAATACACATGCCGGTGTATCCTTCCCAAATAATTATACCATCTACTCACTCACAAGAAGCTTTCGATAGTAGTGTGCAGGGATTCGCCTCACTAACACTTCATTTCACGGTAAGTGCATGTTATATTAGGGCGTGAAAATAGGAACACTTTTATTATGTATATACGTTTCATTATCAGTCACTAGAGTGATGATTAAAAAGTTAGAAAAAAACCTGCAAACCATTAACAAAGACCATTTATAATGGTCTTTCTGAATAACACAGCTAGCATACATGTTATAGTGTAACATAGTTATATACAAAAATACTTTTATATAAAAAAACCCCGCATATTTCCCCTAACCATCAGGTACGTTAACAACTAGTAAATCTTAATTTTAAATATGTAGGCCATCCCATCAGAAAAATACAGAAAAAAACGCATTAGAGCATGGATAACTAGCTATGACAAAAAATCTAAACTTTGTCATAATAAATGAAATACGGCATACAAAAATTCCGATAACACAAGAGAGTGTCAGTATAGATTAAACAACCAGAAATGTACCTAAGGTAAGGGACTGCGTGTTCATGGTAATACCAAAATTGTTGTCAAACAGATGGCGATATTACAGTCAAATGACAGCTAAACCAATACAATTAAACAGAATTCATCTGATAATGAATAAAATGGTCCTAAAAGCTATGTAAAACATTGCTTTGGTAATGAACGATTAAGCGTTGTACCGACTTGTTGTATCTTCAGTAGATGTGACTTGATGACGCACCGTACTTAGCTCTACGTGTATGTTGTCTGTCTACAGAGTCATGACATTCATATCAACCATAAATCACATGTTAATGTATTCCATTACTTATGATGTTTATGACAATTATGTAATTTGCTTTAACTTTGGTTACATGACGCGTTAATTTACTTCTTACATAACTAACACTTTGTGTTGTTTTCTATTGTGTGTACATTAATATTTGTCCTTAGTATTTGACAGTCAGGAATAGAATCGTGTCGGACACACAGCTGTGAATTTGTTGTTATAGAACTGCACCTCTTCATACTCTGTAAACCCATTTGAGCCAGGGACAACTGTAAAGTGGAGCTAACAACGTTTATTTTGGCGTTTATGGAGAAAAGACTACAAGGCTTCAAATTATCTGGAATTTATTAACGTATCGTCTTGATAACTTCAAACATATTCAAGGCAAAAACTCTAAAGGTTTTCGCCTTGCATTGAAGAACAATTTCAAGGCAGTTTCTATATATGCATTGTGTGGTCACAGAATATTTCTGTTTAGTCTGAAATATCAAAATAAATATTCCATTTACAAGTATTTGTTTCGTCACTACTTCTTCGCTTAGTATCCCGTGAGATACATGTTACTTAACAGTCGCGCTTCGTTATTTCAAAGTAGGCGAGCCTGTTGGATTCGATTTAAGTGAGATCAAATGTTTGTTCAAACAGTTGGCAAGGACAGACGAAATACTTCGAAAAAACGGGGTCTTCGAGTTATACGAGTTCGAGAAAATCGGGGTTCTACTGTAAATACGAATAGGCAAATGTGATAATATGCACGCAGGATCTGCACATTTGAAACATCTGTATTTTAATATATCAAAAAATATATATTAAACACCAAAAATATGTATCAAATTGCATAACATTTTAATAAATAAAACATGATATCAGATAAAAAAAAATCTACATAGTCAAGCTGGCCAAGCAGTGTGTATAGTCGTGAAAATATAAGTTTAAAATGTTACTTAGGAAGTCACCTTACCAACATTGCCCTTACATCAAAACTAATCTTTATAACAGTTCTATTCTTTAAGCTGTCGAATCAGTAACAGATATTTGTCTTTCGTGTTTATAAGATAGCACTTTCAATTACAAATTTCGAATTAAAAACATAGATATAAAAATGTTTATAAAACTACATGAACATTAAACTACTGTTTCGTCCTTCTAGCACTCGGCATCATATGATAATTTTAAATACCAAGCCTCCGAAATAAGGTTGAAGTATAATTATGTTAATATAAAAAATTGCCAAGTCTTTATGAATGACAATAACTAACCAATGATTTACCCGTGCTATATAATGATAAGTTTTTTGACTGCTGTTTTGTCGTTAATGAGTTGTCGGTGACCCCTCCATACTTTAATGTCACGTGTTCTAAACACACTCTTTAATGTACGTCCCAGGTGAAATTTCGTGTTGAGGATACGAGTACCCGCTCGCTCTTACAACACACATCCCGTTGTTGTGTTATGATATATGCGTCCATCCGATATCTGCGTGTTGTCTTATGATGTATGTGTAAACCCGATACCCGTGAACGACAGAAAACCTTCGTCACTTATCAGGTAATTTGCGATGATTAACGACAATTTTATACCAACAGCTCCCGGCTATAAATTTATCCTGATATAATTAGTTATTGGTAAGAAAAAAATACATCACCGTCGGCTCAGATTGACAAAACGATCACAATGTCCAAACATAATTGAACATGGTGAAATTAGACTCCTTAGATTAAACATGTTATACCCAATCAACATCACGGGCTGAATTCTACTGTACTGATTAACCCTTATTTCACGTGAAAATTTAACACATTTTCTCTATTTTTAAGTTTTTTTTTTTAATTCGTTTTCGATATTTCACGCGAATTGATCCTCAACTAGACACCACTGAAACAATCATCTACTTCAACATTTTTTTTTAAAACTGCACGATTTAATAGGGAGTGGTCAGGTTTCCATTTTTTTCAATAATTGTTAAAGGCAATAAATCAGCTGTATCCTGATATTTATTTGGTTTAAGATATCCTATCCGTTATATAGTATATTCCCCGTGGAGATTTCATGCTAACCGTTTATTCATTTGCACTTAAATCTAATATATATCTATTTAAATGTAATTTCAGTAATTGTCATTCACAACGTTGTTTATCGATTTGAAATTTTCGAAATTGTAACAAACAACTCGCATCAATTCAAGTTTGCATGTAATTTGTGTTTCATAGTAATGAAAGTACTACAACACGGGTGAGACAGAAATTTGTTGTTTACCTGTATCTTTCCAGATCGTTTTTAACGAAACGACAACCTCCAGTATGATCTTAAGAAAACAATTAAGGTTTGGTGGCCAAAATGTCAAACAAACATAATCTTTGGTGTAGTAATGTTTTTTCCAAACGGTTTCAGAATATAACTTAAAAGTGAAAATCAATGTGTTGGCAAACTTACTTTCCCGATGAAAGCGATGAGATCTATGTAACAGGAAATGGAATATACTCATATATCATTCTTAATTTTCAACCTGAAGAAGAGACATTTTTTAAAACAAATCTTCTCTGTCATAGAAAGTTACTAGAAAGATACTAAAAAGAATCTGTGATATCTAAAAATATGGGTGAGCGAGATTTTTTTGTTTTTGCTTGCTTGTTTTTTTTCTATTTGTACAATTGTTTAATCAGGTGTTGTTGCCCAGCATGATCAACATATGAACTTTGATATTGGTTGTGTAGTTAGTCTTCGAGAACGACCTTCCGGGGACAAAGAAAAGAACATTGTATGCGTGTTCTCACTTCAGTTCAATAAGATATTAATTAAATGCAGATGATTTTTAATACCCGTCTTATTTTTCAATAAACCTCTTAAAACGAACTGCCAAGTTCCAAATATCAAAGCACCTAACACCTAGCATTAATTAGCTCGTTAAAAGAAGACCAAAGAAAATATGGTCATTCAAAGAGAATCTTAATTCAAACGCAAATGTGATGAATCTATGAACAAATAATAACTACAAGGAAACACATGAAAAAAGACCAGGTGTTCCTGAAAGGTCAGCGTTTTATTTTTTATTTTATTTTTTGTTTTTGTTTTTGCTTCATTGTCGACTTTCGCCATATAAAACTGGGACAATCCAAGTTAGTACTCATATTTCAAAGTCAGAACAAGTTAGACAATAATGGAATCACCAGACATACTAACATCAAACACTTCTAAAACAGTGTAGAACTTCCTATCGTCATTAATTGCCAGATGAAAGAGAAGGCAAGTACGTTTGCAGATGCGTACATGCTTGCGGAAAGTGTTTTGGAATGTTTTGAACCTATCGGAAGTCTCTTGAAGCTAACATGAACAGATGCAATAGTCATAGATATCACACATAGGTGACATTTGGGTGTGTATATGTCGTAACTTAACCAGCCAGCGTTTGGGAAATTGTAGATAATATATTGAAAATGTACTTTAAACACAGAAAAAAACCAGTTCGAGTGTTCAATTCGCTTAAATTCCGACACACTTTTTTTATCATAAACCTGGATCCAATCTCCATGGTTTTCCCACGTCATTCAGGCACGGGGATAAAACGATGCTTTCTATATCATGCGACTCTACGTCTGTGTAAACGCCGTTTAATATCCTAGATAATTAAAAAGATCAGTTCCAATCTTTTCAAACCATGGACCTAGTTTTGCTGTAAAACACCAGCTACTTGAAAATAGCACTGTCATTATATAGATAGGTATCAGCAGTCTCTCTTTGATGGAGCCTCGTTATTGATTTATATTTTATTTGAACATGAGATGGCATCTGAGAAAATCCTAGATTTACCTAACAATGATCAACAGTTTTAATGTAGTGGTAAGGGAATCAGCAAAGAAAGTATGTAGGACACAATGACACGAGATCTCTGACGATGTACAGTGTTTACTTGTCACACAATGACACGAGATCTCTGACGATGTGCAGTGTTTACTTGTCACACAATGACACGAGATCTCTGACGATGTGCAGTGTTTACTTGTCACACAATGACACGAGATCTCTGACGATGTGCAGTGTTTACTTGTCACACAATGACACGAGATCTCTGACGATGTGCAGTGTTTACTTGTCACACAATGACACGAGATCTCTGACGATGTGCAGTGTTTACTTGTCACACAATGACACGAGATCTCTGACGATGTACAGTGTTTACTTGTCACACAATGACACGAGATCTCTGACGATGTGCAGTGTTTACTTGTCACACAATGACACGAGATCTCTGACGATGTGCAGTGTTTACTTGTCACACAATGACACGAGATCTCTGACGATGTGCAGTGTTTACTTGTCACACAATGACACGAGATCTCTGACGATGTGCAGTGTTTACTTGTCACACAATGACACGAGATCTCTGACGATGTGCAGTGTTTACTTGTCACACAATGACACGAGATCTCTGACGATGTGCAGTGTTTACTTGTCACACAATGACACGAGATCTCTGACGATGTACAGTGTTTACTTGTCACACAATGACACGAGATCTCTGACGATGTACAGTGTTTACTTGTCAAACAATGACACAAGAGGTGCTCTTCACTTGAATAAGTATTTTGTTTATTCTTTTTTAAGGTGTGGCCTACATATATCATATATATGATTTAAGTTCAGTTGTGAAGTAAAGTTTCAATTAATTTCATTAAGAGTTTTTTTTCCTTTAGAGAATATCTGGGACGCATTGTACAGTATATGTATTGTTATGACAATAGACACAGTACTAACACAATATCTATATATAGATACATACATATGTAGTTTGTTCAGAATCTTTGTAGAGAAAAATGCAGCAATGTGTAAGTATGCATTAATGAAAATGACAAGCTGATACCGCTCAGTCATGTAAGTAAACATACATAGAAAAGATTACACCACCAAATATGGTTGATAAAAGCAACTATAATGGATTTGAGGGCGAAAGTTCTCCTAAACATACAATGACATCTTCTTGAAATACTTTTGATTAAATGAGCAAATATTTCAATATAGCATCAGTATTCAAATAGAGTTCGGTGTGTTCTATTGGAAGCAGTGTGTTCTAGAGGAACCCATGTGTTCTAGTGGGCCTTGTGCGTTCTAGTGGAACCAATGTGTTCTATCGGGCCCTGTGTGTTCTAGTGGAACCAGTGCGTTCTAGTTGGACCAGTGTGTTCTAGCGGGTCCTGTGTGTTCTAGTGCAACCAGTGTTTTCTAGTGGGACCAGTGTGTTTTAGTGGAACCAGCGTGTTCTAGTGGGACCAGTGTGTTCTAGTTGGTCCAGTTTGTTCTTGTGGAACCAGTGTGTTCTATTGTGCCCTATGTGTTCTAGTGGAACCAGCGTGTTCTAGTGGAACCAGTGTGTTCTAGTGGGACAGTGTGTTCTATTGTGCCCTGTGTGTTTTAGTGGGACCATTGTGTTCTAGAGGGTCCAGTGTGTTCTAGTAGTACCAGTATGTTCTGTTTCAGTGGAGCCGGTGTATTCTGTATGAACCAGTGTGTTCTATAAGAACCAGTGTGTTCTAAAGGAACCAGTAAGTTCTACAAGAACC
This sequence comes from Ylistrum balloti, assembly GCF_031769215.1. Classification (NCBI taxonomy): domain Eukaryota; kingdom Metazoa; phylum Mollusca; class Bivalvia; order Pectinida; family Pectinidae; genus Ylistrum; species Ylistrum balloti. The sequence goes on along the minus strand of NW_026781949.1, from coordinate 291,577 downwards.
ATTGTGGTATAAAGGAACCAGTGTGTTCTATGGGAACCAGTGTGTTCTATAGGAACCAGCGTGTTCTAGAGGAATCTATGCGGTATAAAAGAACCAGTGTTTTCTAGAGGAACTTGTGTGTTCTAATGGTACCTTTGTGTTCTATAGGAACCAGTGTGTTCTACATGAACCAGTGTGTACTAAAGGAACCAGTATGTTCAAGTGAAACATTCAGTATTCAATCCATATATATAAATAGTACAATAAAATGTGTATGTACCTTATGACCTCTGTAATTGTAATCAAAGACATTCTTTATCATGATCGTTCACTCGCTATAAACGACCATGGTCAGATTCATTAGTCATTCACATACCATCATTGATGTGGTATATTGTCCCTGTGTGGTGACATTATTGTACATTGTTCCTGTGTGGTGACGCTGTGGTACATTGTCCCTGTGTGGTGACGCTGTGGTATATTGTCCCTGTGTGGTGACGTTGTGGTATATTGTCCCTGTGTGGTGACATTATTTTACATTGTCCCTGTGTGGTGACGTTGTGGTATATTGTCCCTGTGTGGTGACATTATTGTACATTGTTCCTGTGTGGTGACGCTGTGGTACATTGTCCCTGTGTGGTGACGTTGTGGTATATTGTCCCTGTGTGGTGACATTATTGTACATTGTGTGGTGACGTTGTGTGTGGTGACGTACATTGTCCCTGTGTGGTGACGTTGTGGTATATTGTCCCTGTGTGGTGACATTATTGTACATTGTTCCTGTGTGGTGACGCTGTGGTACATTGTCCCTGTGTGGTGACGTTGTGGTACATTGTCCCTGTGTGGTGACATTATTGTACATTGTCCCTGTGTGGTGACGTTGTGGTACATTGTCCCTGTGTGGTGACGTTGTGGTACATTGTCCTTGTGTGGTGACGCTGTGGTGAATTGTCCCTGTGTGGTGACGTTGTGGTACATTGTCCCTGTGTGGTGACATTATTGTACATTGTCCCTGTGTGGTGACGTTGTGGTACATTGTCCCTGTGTGGTGACGTTGTGGTACATTGTTCCTGTGTGGTGACGCTGTGGTACATTGTCCCTGTGTGGTGACGTTGTGGTACATTGTCCCTGTGTGGTAACGTTGTGGTACATTGTCCCTGTGTAGTGACGCTGTGGTACATTGTTCCTTTGTGGTGACGTTGTTGTACATTGTCATTGTCCCTGTGTGGTGACGCTGTGGTACATTGTCCCTGTGTGGTGACGTGGTACATTGTTCCTGTGTGGTGACGCTGTAGTACATTGTCCCTGTGTGGTGACGTTGTGGTACATTGTCCTGTGTGGTGACGTTGTGGTTCATTGTCCCTGTGTGGTGACGTTGTGGTACATTGTCCCTGTGTGGTGACGTTGTGGTACATTGTCCCTGTGTGGTGACATTATTGTACATTGTCCCTGTGTGGTGACGTTGTGGTACATTGTCCCTGTGTGGTGACGTTGTGGTACATTGTACCTTTGTGGTGACGTTGTTGTACATTGTCCCTGTGTGGTGACGTTGTGGTACATTGTCCCTGTGTGGTGACGCTGTGGTACATTGTCCCTGTGTGGTGACGTTGTGGTACATTGTCCCTGTGTGGTGACATTATTGTACATTGTCCCTGTGTGGTGACGTTGTGGTACATTGTCCCTGTGTGGTGACGCTGTGGTACATTGTTCCTGTGTGGTGACGTTGTGGTACATTGTCCCTGTGTGGTGACGCTGTGGTACATTGTTCCTGTGTGGTGACGTTGTGGTACATTGTCCCTGTGTGGTGACGCTGTGGTACATTGTCCCTGTGTGGTGACGTTGTGGTACATTGTCCCTGTGTGGTGACGCTGTGGTACATTGTTCCTGTGTGGTGACGTTGTTGTACATTGTCCCTGTGTGGTGACGTTGTGGTACATTGTTCCTGTGTGGAGACGCTGTGGTACATTGTCCCTGTGTGGTGACGTTGTGGTACATTGTCCCTGTGTGGTGACGCTGTGGTACATTGTCCCTGTGTGGTGACGCTGTGGTACATTGTTCCTGTGTGGTGACGTTGTTGTACATTGTCCCTGTGTGGTGACGCTGTGGTGAATTGTCCCTGTGTGGTGACGTTGTGGTACATTGTCCCTGTGTGGTGACGTTGTGGTACATTGTCCTTGTGTGGTGACGTTGTGGTACATTGTCCCTGTGTGGTGACGCTGTGGTACATTGTCCCTGTGTGGTGACGTTGTGGTACATTGTCCCTGTGTGGTGACGTTGTGGTACATTGTCCCTGTGTGGTGACGCTGTGGTACATTGTCCCTGTGTGGTGACGTTGTGGTACATTGTCCCTGTGTTTTGTTGTATATTCCCTGGTGTTATGGTATATTGTACGTTGTCGGTTCGATACATTAATACATATTTTGTGTTTATGTAGAGAATTCTTTCCCTGTCAGCTGTCACACTTATTGACTTATTAATTGTTGTTGTCTAGTTTCCTTTCTATTTTGACTATTTTTGTTCTGGAGTGTTTCCGCAGGGATATAAGTTAGATGGTGTGCTGATCTGTCGAATAATCTGTTTTGAGTGTTGAACTGTGTGTTGATTAAGATAGGTATTTCGTTAATTGGGTCTGAAAGTGTGGTGTAGGTTTCATGTTTTATTGACGTTGTGGGGTATATAGTTTTTCAATATTATAACTTTTGTGTAGATACATATTTGTGGTGGCACTCTGCGGTATTTTTGTTTGTTTTGTTTGTTTGTTTTGTTTTGTTTTATATTTTGGGGTGTGGGGTGGGGGGTGGGGGGGGTGGGGGGTTGTGCTTTTGCTTAGTGTTCAATCTTTGTTATAGTTTTGAAGTGTATTAATAATTGTATGACGAATTTTGTTTCGGGTGTAAATACTTTTAATCTAGTTTTATTATCATGTTGACTATCGGATATCTCACGCTGTGGTACAAGTGGATTTTATGACGTATTTTGTTTCAAGTTCTAAAACTTATATTTAACAGATATTTAAAAATATCCGTGTGTTTAAACTTTGTTTTATTCAGTGCATACTTGTTGCGGTATATAGTATAGTTTGTTTTGTATGTTGATAGTTTTTTTGTTTTGTGCTTTTTTTTTTTTTTTTTTTGTGGTGATATTGTGGTATTGAAGCTGAGGTAGAGTTTTGCTTTTGATTTGTGATATTTCATGGTTTTAGCTCCATTTTTTTTTCAAATGTTTGATTAAATATCGTATGGGTAGCCTCAACGTCTACAAAATCTACTATATGCACATAGAATGAAGACTACAAGTCGTACCAGTGGCTGCTCAAGTAGAATTTCCAAATCGTTATGAGAGTAAAACATCGCCAATCAAATAAAATCTCAGTGATTACTGAGGTTGTCATTTTTGGATATAAAAACAGCAAAGACACGGTTCAATTAATAAATGTCAAATTAGAAATCGGATTTAAAAAAACTTAGAATCTGATGAAGAAAATGGGAGATAAATCAACAATGTCCACTGGTAAAGTTAAATATTTAAATACTATTACCAACAGATATACTTTAAAATGCATGAAAACAAAACCAATAGGAAAATCCTCTTACCTTCGATTTCCGAAATCCGTGTGGTGGATTCCTCCAAGTGAGACCGCTCCAGTTGAACGCTTTTCGGGTGGGTTGTTATAACAAGTATCTTGCCAGTTTGTCGTTATTTATGAGGCGCGTAAAAGTGAAACTTCTTAACGTGATAAAGCATTAATCACTTGTCATAAAACATCTATTTACATATGTGTGCGATATTGTTGTTATTTATAGAGTATCACGTGTCACTGTTCGTGTAAATTTCTATTTACTCGTTATATCACGCAACATTCCTAGGCATACGTAACATTGGTGTGTATTTGTACCATACGTAGATGTTAAAGATATTGCTGGAATCTTCTCTCTTGTAATTTATGACACAGTTCTAGCTCTAGGTCGTATCCTGAAGTGTTCAAACACGCTCCCAAGTTGTCACCCGAGGACCAACACAGTCTCGGATAATCTCGACCAGGTCTAGATTGGTTGGTCTCAGGCGGTGACATAGTTCCGTGAATGAACCGCTGTGACAATCTTGTCCAGTGTCTATAGTACAATTAGACTCTCGCTGTTTCTCCAAACCCGTGTGATATAGGATAGGTGTGTCTTTCTCTCTCACCCATCATTATCTGCAGAGTTGTTAGAAAACATAGTCAACCGGTCACAGATCACGGATCAAATCTGATATACAGTACACCCGTCTCATCTGATAAATATATCCATTTACATGCCTACCCTAGGACTCCTCGATGTTAAGTTGATACAGTCCTATATTCCGTGAAAACTTTTCATAATTCATTGTTGGAAAAAAGAGAAGTTAAAAAGAACCTGCATTCCTAAGCCGCTTCCTTTGACAGTATAGAATCCTTCCTGTAAATTCTATACACAGAAAGCGTGATATCACGAACACAGAAACAGATACCCCTGTGTCTACTTAAAAGTATTGTCAAAAGTACCCCTGATACAGCACTTGTAAAGGTATAGAAATCTGCCATAACACTTTGTGTACGGACGCAAAAACTCGAGTTTCCTACATCTAAAATTGTATGTTAGCTGTCGAAGAGTGTGTAACTAGAGACAAACCCGATTGTTGACCAGGAGATGTACGGCTGATTAAACTACTGAATTAATTCATACACCTTATCACATAATGCTACTACTATGTGTGATTATTACTATTTATTAACAGGAAATATTCATTTCTATGTAACTGCTTCCTGGTTCGATATTTCTAGGACTGTTCTATATCTCATAATTTCTGCGAGAGTTGTCAATACTTTAAAGCTTCCAACAATACAAGTGAATGAAGACTACAGGGAGGCTTTGTATTCGCACTCATGATCCAGTTTGAACATATTCCGCGCTCTCTTTTTTTGGTGAACATGGCATCATAATCATTTGATTGAGTTAGTTTAAGAAGACTGGTGCCGTCGACGAACCAGAAAACGCATCACCTCCCTGAACAGCTGGTCGTATGGAATGTAATGAAGAAATGGTAATTCTTATCGATATTTAAAACAATCAGGGAGAGAAAACGTAATTATTACACCTTATTACACCAGTCGACAAGACCAAACATAAATCCTGATAACTTATTAAACCAGTCGACAAGATCAAACATAAATCCTGATACCTTATTAAACCAGTCGACAAGATCAAACATAAATCCTGATAACTTATTAAACCAGTCGACAAGATCAAACATAAATCCTGATACCTTATTAAACCAGTCGACAAGATCAAACATAAATCCTGATACCTTATTAAACCAGTCGACAAGATCAAACATAAATCCTGATAACTTATTAAACCAGTCGACAAGATCAAACATAAATCCTGATACCTTATTAAACCAGTCGACAAGATCAAACATAAATCCTGATACCTTATTAAACCAGTCGACAAGATCAAACATAAATCCTGATAACTTATTAAACCAGTCGACAAGATCAAACATAAATCCTGATACCTTATTAAACCAGTCGACAAGATCAAACATAAATCCTGATACCTTATTAAACCAGTCGACAAGATCAAACATAAATCCTGATAACTTATTAAACCAGTCGACAAGATCAAACATAAATCCTGATACCTTATTAAACCAGTCGACAAGATCAAACCTAAATCCTGATACTTTATTAAACCAGTCGACAAGATCAAACATAAATCCTGATAACTTATTAAACCAGTCGACAAGATCAAACATAAATCCTGATACCTTATTAAACCAGTCGACAAGATCAAACATAAATCCTGATAACTTATTAAACCAGTCGACAAGATCAAACATAAATCCTGATACCTTATTACACCAGTCGACAAGACCAAACCTAAATCCTGATACCTTATTAAACCAGTCGACAAGATCAAACATAAATCCTGATACCTTATTACACCAGTCGACAAGATCAAACATAAATCCTGATACCTTATCATATCAGTCGACAAGACCAAACATAAATCCTGATACCTTATCATACCAGTCGACAAGACCAAACATAAATCCTGATACCTTATCATACCAGTCGACAAGACCAAACATAAGTCCTGATACCTTATTACACCAGTCGACAAGACCAAACCTAAATCCTGATACCTTATCATACCAGTCGACAAGACCAAACATAAATCCTGATACCTTATCATATCAGTCGACAAGACCAAACATAAGTCCTGATACCTTATTACACCAGTCGACAAGACCAAACATAAATCCTGATACCTTATCACACCAGTCGACAAGACCAAACATAAGTCCTGATACCTTATTACACCACTCGACAAGATCAAACATAAATCCTGATACCTTATTACACCACTCGACAAGATCAAACATAAATCCTGATACCTTATTACACCACTCGACAAGATCAAACATAAATCCTGATTCCTTATTACACCAGTCGACAAGATCAAACATAAGTCCTGATACCTTATTACACCAGTCGACAAGACCAAACCTAAATCCTGATACCTTATTACACCACTCGACAAGATCAAACATAAATCCTGATACCTTATCATACCAGTCGACAAGATCAAACATAAATCCTGATACCTTATTACACCAGTCGACAAGACCAAACATAAATCCTGATACCTTATCATACCAGTCGACAAGACCAAACATGAGTCCTGATACCTTATTACACCAGTCGACAAGACCAAACATAAGTCCTGATACCTTATCATACCAGTCGACAAGACCAAACATGAGTCCTGATACCTTTTCATACCAGTCGACAAGATCAAACATAAATCCTGATACCTTATTACACCAGTCGACAAGATCAAACATAAACAAGATCAAACATAAATCCTGATACCTTATCATACTAGTCAACAAGATCAAACATAAGTCCTGATACCTTATCATACTAGTCAACAAGACCAAACATAAGTCCTGATACCTTATCATACCAGTCGACAAGACCAAACATAAATCTTGATACCTTATCATACCAGTCGACAAGACCAAACATAAATCCTGATACCTTATCACACCAGTCGACAAGATCAAACATAAGTCCTGATACCTTATTACACCAGTCGACAAGACCAAACATAAATCCTGATACCTTATCATACCAGTCGACAAGATCAAACATAAATCCTGATACCTTATCATACCAGTCGACAAGACCAAACATAAATCCTGATACCTTATTACACCAGTCGACAAGACCAAACATAAGTCCTGATACCTTATTACACCAGTCGACAAGACCAAACATAAATCCTGATACCTTATCATACCAGTCGACAAGATCAAACATAAATCCTGATACCTTATCATACCAGTCGACAAGACCAAACATAAATCCTGATACCTTATCATACCAGTCGACAAGATCAAACATAAATCCTGATACCTTATCATACCAGTCGACAAGATCAAACATAAATCCTGATACCTTATCATACCAGTCGACAAGATCAAACATAAATCCTGATACCTTATCATACCAGTCGACAAGACCAAACATAAATCCTGATACCTTATCATACCAGTCGACAAGATCAAACATAAATCCTGATACCTTATCATACTAGTCAACAAGATCAAACATAAGTCCTGATACCTTATCATATCAGTCGACAAGACCAAACATAAATCCTGATACCTTATTACACCAGTCGACAAGATCAAACATAAATCCTGATACCTTATCATACCAGTCGACAAGATCAAACATAAATCCTGATACCTTATCATACCAGTCGACAAGACCAAACATAAATCCTGATACCTTATCATACCAGTCGACAAGACCAAACATAAATCCTGATACCTTATCATACCAGTCGACAAGATCAAACATAAATCCTGATACCTTATCATACTAGTCAACAAGATCAAACATAAGTCCTGATACCTTATTACACCAGTCGACAAGATCAAACATAAGTCCTGATACCTTATCATACCAGTCGACAAGATCAAACATAATCCTGATACCTTATCATACCAGTCGACAAGATCAAACTAAATCCTGATACCTTATCATACCAGTCGACAAGATCAAACATACATCCTGATACCTTATCATACCAGTCGACAAGACCAAACATAAATCCTGATACCTTATCATACTAGTCAACAAGATCAAACATAAGTCCTGATACCTTATTACACCAGTCGACAAGATCAAACATAAGTCCTGATACCTTATCATACCAGTCGACAAGATCAAACATAAATCCTGATACCTTATCATACCAGTCGACAAGATCAAACATAAATCCTGATACCTTATCATACCAGTCGACAAGATCAAACATACATCCTGATACCTTATCATACCAGTCGATGAGATAAAAGATCACCAGGTTTCCAACAATGAAGACATACCGTTACTGGATACAGTTTATTTTAAGTCTGGACCAATGCAGGGGACCAGATACCTTGTAGTATATATATAACTACGTGTCATAAGAAGTAACTAGTGGCTGGGGCTCCCTTCCAGATCGGAAGCGGTTTTCCTGAGCATACTGTCTGCTGTATTCCACTACATGATTTTAGAAGGCGACCTGTGAAATAGTCCCTGCAGAATCTCTTCTACGATGGGAACATTGAAGAGACCAAATCAGATCGCTGCCCCAATAGCAACACTTGTAATCCAGATACCTTTTTCCGGACCGTTTTTTCTTCTAGTTCTCCACTGTCATATTGAGCTTTGTCATCAAGAGGGTGCTAAACCCCCTAAAATGTGCTGAAAATCCTTTTATGATCTCAGGTGCTATATTCTAGTACACGATTAAAACTGTTTATGTTTTAGACACAGACATATATTCAAAACTTTCATTTTTTGATCAAATCTCCTTACTGAATTCTTTATGTGTGAGATATGTATCATACTGTTTACAATCAAAAGAAATCTATTGAAAAATCAACAGAGGTCAATAAGTCTTCCAGATACAGTCAAAGCAAACTGTTGTCATGGTGACTATGTCTATCAAGTCTGAAACATATCGGTTGAAAACTGTGAGAGATCTCCTGACAAATAAAAGTTTATGATGGATGGACAGGTGCACGTCGCCATACTATAGTACGTCCTGTCATTTTTTTTTACATCTGTTTATAAACACATCCTCGTGAACAGCGGGTTTTGATATAAAGTAAGTGTTAGATATAGTAGAGCTTAACGATGAATTAAACTGTATCATTCAGCTGTTTCGTCCTTCTAGGACTCGTCAGTGATGCTACATTATACAGCTGTTTCGTCCTTATAGGACTCAGTGATGCTACATCATACAGCTGTTTCGTCCTTATAGGACTCATCAGTGATGCTACATTATACAGCTGTTTAGTCCTTCAAGGACTCGTCAGTGATGATACATCATTCAGCTGTTTCGTCCTTATAGGACTCATCAGTGATGCTACATCATACAGCTGTTTCGTCCTTATAGGACTCATCAGTGATGCTACATCATACAGCTGTTTAGTCCTTCTAGGACTCGTCAGTGATGATACATCATACAGCTGTTTCGTCCTTCTAGAACTCGTCAGTGATGCTACATTATACAGCTGTTTCGTCCTTCTAGAACTCGTCAGTGATGCTACATTATACAGCTGTTTAGTCCTTCTAGGACTCGTCAGTGATGATACATCATACAGCTGTTTAGTCCTTCTAGGACTCATCAGTGATGCTACATTATACAGCTGTTTAGTCCTTCTAGGACTCCTCAGTGATGCTACATTATACAGCTGTTTAGTCCTTCTAGGACTCATCAGTGATGATACATCATACAGCTGTTTAGTCCTTATAGGACTCCTCAGTGATGCTACATCATACAGCTGTTTCGTCCTTCTAGTACTCGTCAGTGATGATACATCATACAGCTGTTTCGTCCTTCTAGTACTCGTCAGTGATGATACATCATACAACTGTTTCGTCCTTCTAGTACTCGTCAGTGATGATACATCATACAACTGTTTCGTCCTTCTAGTACTTGTCAGTGATGATACATCATACAACTGTTTCGTCATTCTAGGACTCGTCAGTGATGTTACATCATACAGCTGTTTCGTCCTTCTAGTATTCCTCAGTGATGATACATCATACAGCTGTTTCGTCCTTTAGTACTCCTCAGTGATGATACATCATACAGCTGTCTCGTCCTTCTAGTACTCCTCAGTGGTGGTAAGGACCACATTTTGATGTCCAGGAGGCGACTGGGGAATGTAAATCTAAAGTGATCAAAGAAAATGTCAAAATCTAGACGGGAAGGTGGACTTATCATTCAGTAAACTTGGTATTTTTCAGATGATTTTAGAAGAATGCTCACTTTATGTGTATATTATGAATCCTGCCAATGATATTCTAATGAACTATAATGGGGCATGCTGGGGGACGAAACAGCAGTAGGATGCAGTTCAGTACTAAAGTATGTGGTTTTTCCGTGTCACTAAATGTGCATTGAAAGGGCTATTCACAAGTGTGTCGTCTGTACAATATATACACCAGTTGTGTATACTTGTTTTTAGTTACTTGATGAGGACATTGATAACCAAATCTGTACCTGATTTTGTTATGGTGAAAATATCTATTAGATCTTAAATCTACAAAATGTTTAGGCTTTTACATGTGTGTCAGTTGTACATGTATAAAATGATATCAAGAACACCCAATTTGTATAATATAGATGTCTTACTGTTTAAATACAGTAAGCCTTGTCCACATGTCTTTGTTTAATAGGGTAACTAGTAAGGTGCAACTACAACAGGTTGCTGGCTGTCATAAATTTTTAAAAAAAAATCTTAATAGATTTGGCTTCTATTTTAATTGCAGCCCGTTGCAGTTTTTTCTTTCTCTCTCCCGTTTTTTGTAAATATTGTAAGTGTCATTTGCAATTTTACTGATGCTATTGATGTATATGTAGATAAATTGTATGTATACATACATATCCCTTTACTTACTACACTTTACATCAGAAAGAAAGTAGTATTATATAGTACATGTAAAAAAGCCCAATCTATATCATAAACAAAATCACACGACACAACAACATTTAATAAACAAAATCACACGACACAACAACATTTAATAAACAAATCACACGACACAACAACATTTAATAAACAAAATCACACGACACAACAACATTTAATAAACAAATCACACGACACAACAACATTTAATAAACAAAATCACACGACACAACAACATTTAATAAACAAATCACACGACACAACAACATTTAATAAACAAATCACACGACACAACAACATTTAATAAACAAATCACACGACACAACAACATTTAATAAACAAATCACACGACACAACAACATTTAATAAACAAATCACACGACACAACAACATTTAATAAACAAATCACACGACACAACAACATTTAATAAACAAATCACTTCCATCTGATTTCACAAACATCAGTGTATGAAAGAATGATTTTTATTGTAACAAAAATAATCATTGTCAGTTTATAAAGACGTTTGTTTAGAGAATTCCTTGATGGATTCACAATGGCCAAAATCCAGTGAAGCAATATTAAGCTTAGGATCATTAGCTTGTATATATACAAAACTTAAATACAAAACATTTCCAATTGTAAAGAACTTAAAAAAAAAAGCATTTGTAAACAATCACTATCTTACAACACATAGCACCTTATAAGTCAAATAACTACGTTATAGACAAAATCTTTGGTTGACTGTTACACAAATGATATACATCTATATATATTTACTCGGAAACAATTCATATTAAACAGGAACTGAATTCTAGTTTTGAGATTCCTTTTAATGTCATACAAAGCACAATTCGTTTAAATTTCACCGGAAGCAGGGAGTGCTTCGCTATACCAATGCCTTGGTATTTGGATATGACCATACTTGAATGATAAAAATGAAGTGTTAGATTATACATACAAATTGCACATCCCATAATTTTATCCTTGTCTGCAGACATTACTATGTTTCCTGCATACAAACAGAATTAGGATTGTCTGATGCCAAAGGAAGCCTTACCTACACATTATCCAATCTTTCTGAAGAGAAAAAAACTGTCTTATCAAGATTCACTATTAAATCTTTTAGATTGCCTATTAATAAGACTATGGACATACCTCATTTTTATTGGATTCCTAAACTTCACAAGAATCCATGTAAATAGCATTCCATCACAGGCTTGTCCTTCAATATCACTTTCAGCTATATGAATGATATCTTGTCTTTAAACAATATAAGATTTATTAACCATGTTTCATCTTATCAATCTTTTCCTTCTAAGAAACCAACATACAGAGTTTCCCAACAAGCTAAATGTGATTTCAATTTCCCTTTTAAAAGAAGTTTCTACTTTTGGATAGCAACACTCCTGCATCCCCAACCTTTCGTGTTTGCATGTGGCAGTTTATGTGAAATTCAAGGGCCTGCTCCCAGAATTACAATTTTTGTGTAAGATGTCAGCAACTGTGAGATAAACTCACATCACAGGGTTTGATAAGGATTATGGAGAAATTCTATTTCATAGTATGATATGAAACTGGGTATAATTGGTTCTCATTAGTATACCTGGTGGTTCCCTTGCTGTTCACTCTGTTCTCATTTGCGAACTGACAATACGTTTACTTGAATTGACAAAGATTTACATGGTGGGTGTCATCAATGAAGCAGAAGATGCTTACCCTTCTAGAATACCTGGTCTTATTCTCCTTGTACTTTTTCAGGAGTCTCTGCATATATCTTTTTTTGTTTCAATAAGTTTGTGCTTGAATAAAGATTTTATTTATGGTATATTAAATGGTATAAGTACACTTTGTAACGTTATCAATAAATTTGGTTTTCATGTAACAATATAGGATTTAGTCTCTGCTGTAACATGCCCTCTGTTGCCTTGGCAATGACAACAGTGACCTATGACCTGTCACCAACACCAGACTATGTGGCCTTTATCAGTTCACTGACACCAGATTATGTGTCCCTCCTTTCCTAGAGTGGCCTGACCACTAGCGACAAGCTCCAAGGCCTTTGGGAAGGCTCGATGCTCCACTTCTTTGACCCTGGCTGATAATGTTACCTCTGTATCTTCAGGATACACTGGCACAGATTCCTGGACAAGGATAGCTCCAGAATCTATTTCCTCCTTAAATCAAGATGATGACAAACATGATTAAGGTATACAAACTCCATTTAAAAAAGAACTACCCTGTGAAGACGAAATGTTAATAACACACTGCAACCTCAAAATTCCACATTAACTATTTGAAACTGCTTAAACTAGAATTGTTAATAAACTGATAAAGTTATATTACACTTCAGCTAACAGGTAAACAAGGATTGAATAATACACCAGTTACTGACATGGTCTTACACACATAAATCATGACAGATTCAGCTGTTTACAACAAGATAAGGTTACACTGACCTTTATACAGACTGCTTAGATAGGCTTCATGTAATGACTTGTATAACCACGGAACAAATTTATACAAGGACAGGTGTAGTAGATAAGCAACGACAGAATACCTCTTGCTACCGGTCAATACATAATTATCCTCAGTTGAAGTCAGTAATAAATTAACGCAGGCAGATACATTATGATGAAACATCTGACTTATGTCTAGTACAGTTTTGAATAATTTAATCTTACATAATAACTTTTAATTGTTCAAGTTTTGATATGGTAAAAGGCTTAATAGTGAGTGCACTATCATTAATACTGTTACATGCAAATTAGTATTAGGTCTTTTAAGTCATTTAAAAGAAACTGCTGTTTTGACATTTTCTCCAGCCAGAGACATCTGTCTATTCATCAATATGTGTCTATGTGTTGCCATACTAGATACAAGACACATGGAGCTAGCCAATAGTTTTTTTATAGAGATGTATAGGATTACTCTAGTACAACATTTCTGTGTTCTGTATTTCAGTACTATGAAATCAATCATGTTCATGTGGGACTTGTCTTCATTGATTTCATCGTTACTCTTAACTCACAAACTTCTATATCCTCAAACCGTCATTAGTTTAAGGATATCAACTGGACAACACTTCTCCACAAAATCAAATATCCCTGAAGTAGAGTGATATTTTTGGAAAACAGTGAAAATTGAACCCCAGGAGAATAAGGAATTAACAATACTTTGTTAATTTGATTTCTGTGTTAGTATCAACACCTGGGGGTGAAGTGGGGGGAGGGGGGTAGGGGGTGGGTGTCGGTGACATCATAAAATAACATAAATTGGTGACATCATGAACAATAGGTATAAAGACACAAAAGTGGAAAATAATAGCATTGTAGGTATGACAATACCCTGTAAACAAGGGTGTTAGTGTTAGGTGTTAGTGTGTCATCATCTTAAACCAGAAAGTAGATTGTTTGGGCTAATTGCACAGAAAGGGAATGCAACATCTTAGAATCAATTCAACTAGAGGCAATTCACATTATTACTGGCCTAAGACGGGGCACCAGTCATGCAATTCAATATAATGAGTCTGGATTAATACCCTTAGCTAAAAGAAGACACTTACATCAAAATATCCATTTTTTTAAGCTTTTAAATAACAGATGCCCTCCTCATGTATTTGATTCTATCCAACCTTTTATAAACAATAATACTGCTCCTTATCCACTTCGACACAATAGATTGTTTGATGTGCCCCATACAAGAACTTGTCAATATAGCACTAGCTTCTTTCCAAAACTCATGAATGAATGGAATGGCCCATCTTGTCTGTATCCCTCATTAACTTCTATTTATGCGATGATAAAAAAAAACCTTTTTTTTATCACAGCAAGCTACCATTCCTCCTTTCCACTGTAATGATACTTTCAAATATAAAGGACAAAGAAAAGCTAACATAATTTTATGTCAACTAAGAAACTCTGCAAGTAATCTGAATTTTGATTTATTCAATTCCCACCTTAAAGATAACCCTGCCTGTAACTGTGGCCACCCAGTTGAAGATTGTACCCACTTCTTTTTCCACTGTCCCTTCTTTACTAACCAGAGACAACTCCTCTTTAATTCCCTTTCTGACCTTAGTGATTCTATACCTCCTACAATTGATACATTTCTCAAAGGTTCTCCTATACTTGATGCAAACATGAATAAATTTATTCTTGATATAGTTCAGAGATTCATAACTGACACTGGTCGCCTATTTTAGCAAATGTACATCCCATTCTATACTTCTATCTTTTCTATCTCTCATTTGTATTTGATGTCTCAAGTGTGGGTCCACCTGTCCATTTTAGGGACTCAGCTCAGGATTATGTGCAAATGGACTGTTTGAACCTGCAGCCTGTCCCACCACAAATGGACATATTTTGACCCAGTCTTATAATATCTTGTGATACCTAATTTGTATTTTTTTAGTTTATGTTACTGTTCTGGAACTCAATAATACAAACGATGGTGATGCCTATTTTGCATTTCGGTTATATCATCATCCATTTGAATCTATCTTCTACATTCTTATTCCTAATATTATTATCATCTGTTATCTCTAATTTTGATTGATGTGTCTGTATACTTGTTTATGCACTGTAAGGAGAGGGCTTTCATAGGCTCTGCCTGTTGCCCAATTCCTACTGTCAATACCACCATGACAATAAAATATTCTGAAAGAAAGTAGATTAAAATCAAAATGTAATTTCATCCCAGCTGGTTGAAATCTGTTTTCTAGAACAAGCTGCCACTAGAGGTTTCTGATTATTGATGTTTAAATTAATTAGAATTCTGAGGACCATTTATTTCCACATTGATATTTGTAGGTCAGGGTCGATTTTTTAACCAAACAACAGGCTAAAAGTTTCTAGTCCAGGTTCTGCAGAAAGTTCCAATGAGATAGTTGTCCAAAGCTCATCACATATGTGTACACTTTGTTGGTTTTGGCTGGATTTTGTTTATAAACAATTTCCACACAATACCATAAAACGCTTGCAAAAATTGCAAAAAATGCAATAGCTTTGTTTCAGAATCTTCAATATGTATTTTGTCAATTTACTGGCACTTTTATGAAGACTTAATTAAATAATCCTACAGAGTAATCGACACTGGTTACAAAACTAACACATTTTTATTTCCCTAAGAGGAAATTTCTTATTCAATGGTAAGTATTTTTCACAAAGTTTATCTGATGTTATCACAAAAGTAAATGTATCAAATACAAAACCTCAGTATACAGACTGTGAACACTTACAGCTACAAAATGTACAGTGCAGCCAGAGATCCTGACGTTAGCCTTCAACACCTGTCGGTGGGCATCGTGTCCTTTAAAGGAAGGCAGCAGTGAGGGATGGATGTTAAGCATGCGTCCACTCCACTTACTCACAAAATCCCCTAAAATATGTCCAAAAATAAACAATTTTGTTGATCAGACAAATTCATTAAAAAAATAGCTTCACTATATTCTGAGTAAAATGTATGATGCTTTCACTTCTGAAGTCATATCATTTGTAGGTAGTATGATCTATTGAGAAGATCTGAGTGTTATATTTACCTGTGATGTGGAGATCTGAGTGTTATATTTACCTGTGATGTGGAGATATAAGTGTTATATTTACTTGTGATGTGGAGATCTGAGTGTTATATTTACCTGTGATGTGGAGATATAAGTGTTATATTTACCTGTGATGTGGAGATCTGAGTGTTATATTTACCTGTGATGTGGAGATATAAGTGTTATATTTACCTGTAATGTGGAGATATAAGTGTTATATTTACCTGTGATGTGGAGATATAAGTGTGTGGAGATCTGAGTGTTATATTTACCTGTGATGTGGAGATATAAGTGTTATATTTACCTGTGATGTGGAGATATAAGTGTTATATTTACCTGTGATGTGGAGATATAAGTGTTATATTTACCTGTGATGTGGAGATCTGAGTGTTATATTTACCTGTGATGTGGAGATATAAGTGTTAGATTTACCTGTGATGTGGAGATATGAGTGTTATATTTACCTGTCAGGATCCTCATGAAGCCTGCCAGACAGACAATATCTACACCTGCTACATCTAATGCTTTATGCACTGCCTCATCAAAGCTCTGACGACTTTTAAAATCTTTGTGGTTGATAACCTTCCAAATGAAAATATATCAAATCATCTTTGTTCTATTCTTCTATAATCAGACAATGATATTATTTATTTTCTCATGGAATCAAAGCTTTGTGACAAAGACTTCCACATGATAAACAACAGAATGATTTAAAAAATTTTTTTTTAATTTATTGTTTATTGATTTGTTCTGAAATACACTGTATCCAATTCAAAATATATACTGTGTGTTATTTTCTACCTGAGTAGGTATCCCTGCTAGTTGAGCCCTTTCCAGTCCCTGGACACCGGGCTTATTAGAAATAACCAGTACAATCTCTGCACAGCTGTTGTTGTTCTGTTCCTTGGTGTGGTCAATCAAGGCCTGTAGATTTGTTCCTAATATCAAAAACCATAAGTTTTAACCACAGACTCCCACAAAAACATTTCTAATGTAATGATTGAAGGGGCATAACTCATAGCAAAATTTATATTCATCCTCAGGTAGCTGAGAAAACTAAATGTTTTCGAGTGGAACTCTAGAAAAGCAAGGGGCATCAGAGACAGGTTATGCTCCCCAAATGGAACAAAAGTTAAATATGAAAAATAACAAAGGGCAATTACTCCTAAATTATGCAAAAGAGAGTGATGGTATTTGTGCACTGCACTTTTCCTTGTTGAGATTTATACCTATGAATTTTCATGTTGATACCTCTTACAGTTTCTGTGTTATGCGCCAGACAAAATTATGATGGACGGAAAAATGGAAGGACAGATGGACAGACAAAGCGGCAACTATATGTTCTTCCTTCTGGAAGCATTAAACTTCAAATAAAGGTAACAAAAATAGGGACATGACAGTAGGAAAAATAATACAAATGAGAAAATAAATGCATAAAGTACCTATCTTATATATAAGTTTAGTTAGTTACCATTTAAATTTCTTTACCAGGTCATCTGGTGACAAACTTCTGTCTACAGACTGACCATCCTCGGTACTCCAGGGGTTACAATCACTTTTCTCTCCGCAACCATCGAACATGTCATGGAAAAATTGAAGGTTTAATGTGGGACACCTTGTACAGAAGACAAAAAGACTAGTTTGATCCTTTAATGTACATCAAATGAATCTCGGAGCCACACATGTTGTACTGGCTTTGAAGCAGGGTGTTGTGGCTTTTTAATCTTTAGAGAAGGCTGTCAGTCTGTGATTGGTCCGTTTTTCTCTCATCAAATCTGCTCCAGACCAATCAAATGACTCTGATTGTGCCTCCAATTTTTGCAATGATATGTTCCAGTGGTGTAGCGAGTTATTGTAGCCCCAGGAGTATCGAGAATGCAGATTGACATGCTACAATGAACATTGAAGCTGGAAGTAAAGGGTAGTCAAACATACCATTGTACATATCAAACCTGATACCACTCTTCTGAATGGATTGCTAGTTACAGGGTTGTATTGTAAAAAAACAAATCATTTAATATTCATTAAGAAGATATATAGG
Organism: Ylistrum balloti; assembly: GCF_031769215.1. Lineage (NCBI taxonomy): Eukaryota > Metazoa > Mollusca > Bivalvia > Pectinida > Pectinidae > Ylistrum > Ylistrum balloti. The sequence goes on along the minus strand of NW_026781949.1, from coordinate 273,019 downwards.
TAGCTAAGAAAAACAAGATCTATTAAGTAAGGTTGTTAAATATTGAGAAAAAGTAGTCATGATTTTCTATTTCTTATTACAATGTTGTTTTTTTTTCAATAGTAAATGACTGACTTTAACCACCTCTTACCTGACCCAGAGATGAGCACCCCAACTGTCTTGCACATCCTTGGAGTTACCAGTGGCTTCCAGCAGCGTGTAAAACCCTGTCTAAGCTTCCCTATCCTGATCCTGGAGCCTTCTATAAAAAATTACAGTAAAAGTAACAAACACCAAAGCAATTACTATCTTATTTCACAATATTTATTTTTAACATTTTAATTCAATCAAAGGGGAATTTTTGGGAAAAAAAACATTCATATTTTTATCACAGATTAAATGCACAGTTTAAAATAATAACAAGAGGCCCAATGGGTCTGAATCACTAAACTGTTTTGCGGCTAAAGAAGAAGTTTTTTTCAGTTCATTCAATTTCTGCAAACCTGAAAACCCACTTTTAAAATGTAATCTCTCTGCTGCCATGTGAGTCAGAGCCACCATTTATACAGGTAGATATCAGTAAGTGATAAAGCCTATAGAAAGTCTTACATATTTACAAGGTTATGCATTTTTGTATCTAAGATAATAACTATTGGTAGAATTCAGTGATTAACAACACACCTTTATATCCCTGTACTGAGCCTATGACTGATGCCCTGTCTCCCAGACGTCCCATTGTTGTGTCAACTTGCATCTTGTCCACCACTAGCACTCCTCCTATTCCACAATTAAATGTCCTCACCATTTCCTCATTGGATATATTACCCTTGAAAACAATGACATCATTTCAACTCTAACCATATTCTTTTTCATACGGTATCAATTTCTAGAATTATCTTTTCCTGACTAGAATCATATTCTTGTTTAGAGTTATCTTTCTGTGAACTTCTATCAATAGAGCCATATTTTTTTTGACCTTGAACTATTTCCTTATCAAGAGTTATCTTTCCCTTACCCTGAATTATATTCTTGTCCTGAGTGATCTTTCCCTTACTTTGAATTACTTCTTTGTCAAGAGTTATCTTCCTCTGGTCTTAAATTATGCTTTGTGAAACATTGTTTTCAACTCACCTTGAATTATTACCTTGTCAAGAGTTATTTTCCCTGACTTTGAAATATTTCCAAGTCTACATTAATCTTTTGTCCATTCCCTGACCTTGGATTGTTTCCCTGATGAATGAACATTTTATCATTCCCTTGTTTTGAGGTATATCTTAATGGTGACTTTCAATTAGATTCCCCTTGCATAATAAAATGTTCTCTCAATTCTTTCTGACCACAAACTATGTCTCTGAAGTCAAAACCATAACAAGTTGAAACTGTCCCCTAACCTGATGCACCCACTTGCTTTGAGTCTCTCATCTTTGAATCATGAAGTCAAACTTCACCCTGAATCATGTTTCTAGAATTGATACATCCACCAGTCTAGAGTTAAATCCACTTTATTACAGTGATATCTCTATACTACAAATTATGGTCCATACTTTCGATAGTAAATTAACTGACCTTATTTGCTAACCATCCAAATACTTGTGGGATGTGCCATGTGAGTGCATCAATTGTCACTCCTAGATCATCTGGTAACACTCTGGGGAGGTTCTCTGTCAATCCCCCTCCTGTAATGTGGGCGAAGGCTTTCACTCGACCTTCACGCATCAGAGGCAGTACATCCTTCACATAGATCTTAGTTGGGGTCAGGAGCTCCTCTCCTACGACAAAATGATAGTCCAAGAACATGTAAATTAAGGCCAAACCAATGAGGACTATTTTGATGAAGAGCTTAATTCCTATGAATGTTTTAAGGAAATGAGATGTTATGGAATCTTGGTACCCAGTACTGTACGATCTTCAAAAGTTTTGATCCTTTTGATCCTTACCTCTTGTTTAATATCAGATGTACACCATGTCTTTATAATCATATCAACAGAAAATAAATATTTACAATTTGTGAAACAATTCATATTCCAGCACAATTTTTTCATTCAATGTAAGATTGCCATTTGCTCCATGAACTAGAAAAGTAAAGTTTGAACTATGACCCAGGCATTGATTTACATAACAGGAAGGCAAGGAAGATCCCTTCTGCATCATACAGGGCTCAAACCATGTAGATCTCATACACTACGAATGTCAATACTAGTACGCTCCACACTGGTCATTTGTCTGATGAAGGTGACCATGTAGATCTCATACATTACAAATGTTAGCATTACTACACTCCACACTGGTCATTTGTCTGATGAAGGTGACCGTGTAGATCTCGTGCACTATGTATATCAGTGCTAGTACGCTCCACACTGGTCATTTGTCTGATGAAGGTGACCATGTAGATCTCGCACACTACATATGTCAGTGTTAGTACGCTCCACACTGGTCATTTGTCTGATGAAGGTGACCATGTAGATCTCGTACACTACATATGTCAGTGCTAGTACCCTCCACACTGGTCATTTGTCTGATGAAGGTGACCATGTAGATCTCGTACACTACCAATGTCAATACTAGTACGCTCCACACTGGTCATTTGTCTGATGAAGGTGACCATGTAGATCTCATACATTACAAATGTTAGCATTACTTCACTCCACACTGGTCATTTGTCTGATGAAGGTGACCGTGTAGATCTCGTGCACTATGTATATCAGTGCTAGTACGCTCCACACTGGTCATTTGTCTGATGAAGGTGACCATGTAGATCTCGTACACTACATATGTCAGTGTTAGTACGCTCCACACTGGTCATTTGTCTGATGAAGGTGACCATGTAGATCTCGTACACTACATATGTCAGTGTTAGTACGCTCCACACTGGTCATTTGTTTGATGAAGGTGACCATGAAGATCTCATACACTACCAATGTCAATACTAGTACGCTCAACACTGGTCATTTGTCTGATGAAGGTGACCATGTAGATCTCATACATTACAAATGTTAGCATTACTACACTCCACACTGGTCATTTGTCTGATGAAGGTGACCATGTAGATCTCGTACACTACATATGTCAGTGTTAGTACGCTCCACACTGGTCATTTGTCTGATGAAGGTGACCATGTAGATCTCGTACACTACATATGTCAGTGTTAGTACGCTCCACACTGGTCATTTGTTTGATGAAGGTGACCATGAAGATCTCATACACTCCGAATGTCAGTGTTAGTACGCTACACACTGGTCATTTGTCTGATGAAGGTGTAGTAATCAAAATGTCAAACCCTTATCTTTTACTAGTTGTGTTATAAGAACTTCTAATTAATTTGCGTAAAGTTCTTGCCCATGGGCACAACCACAACAGCACCTTACTGTCCATGATCTTGGCTTCTTGTGATATACAAAAAATTGCTGGGCTAGGGATCAAACCACACACTCCAGCTGGCAAAGTATGATGGTCTACAGCTATCTTTGCCCCATGTATTAATGTAACGCCCAAATCTGATGATTTTTGACACAAGAATAATTGTTTTGTGATAGAAATTATAAACCAGTATTACCTAAGGTTATTCCTGATCCAAATGGTGACGGCATGTCAAAACTGATTCCAAGTCTCTCTATCACTTTTCGTACCAGGCTAAAGCCATTGCTATGGATACCACTTGATTTCAGACCAATCAGAACATCACCCTGTGATATTTCATTAAGACGAGGCAGGACATTTGTTCTTTCTACAGCACCAACAGCAAAACCAGCCACATCATAATCTCCACCTTGGTACATTCCTGGCATCTCAGCTGTTTCTCCACCTACAGGAACAAACATCTAAAACTTTTACGTATTTTTCAGAGAAGACAACATTATTATCAGAGAGGCCTACCTAGGATATCATTAAGGTATTCCCACCCTAATGGACCACTTCCGGTTATAATCCCGACGAATGCCGATGTTATATAGATCGTGAATTTTCGGAAGTCAAAGAGTTGACGTTCATGCCCTTAATTTCAGTGCGGAAAAGGCAAAAATATGCCTTCCGTACATCCTTTCATATCACAAGGCATTTTAAAACATGCTACTGCTGAAAATATTGCAGGCTTTGGCTTAAACTTCCTACATCTAAACAAGAGGCCCATGGGCCTTAACGGTCATCTGACATTAGATACAAGATATTTGACCCCAGTGACCTTTAAAGTGGGTCAAGGTCATTCATTTAAACAAACTTGGTAGAGCTCCATGCCAGTATGCTCTGTGCCAAGTATTAGCCCCCTAGACCTTCTAGTATTTGAGAAGAAGTTGTTTGAATGAAAAGTTTACGCACGGTGGACGGCGGACGACGACGGACGAAGCACGATGGCTATAGGTCATCTTGACCCTTTGGGTCAGATGACCTAAAAAATACTCTGAAGGGATGGTGAAGATGGTATGAGAGCAATATTTGTGCAAAAGAACTGTAATGGACAGCCGCGGATCTCTTCTGCAAAGCGTGTTCTGGATTCTGTAATTCCAAAGCTTGTTGAACTGTTTGAAAAGAAGGATAAAAATGAACTTTTTATATAGCTATAATGGTAACACTTTTTTGTGCAAAAAGGACTTGATTTCTTATTCATTTTTGTTACATAATGAATTATGTGGTCATAATCCGGGTCAAGGTCAGAGGTCAAGGTAAGAAAATATCAGAAATAGTTAATTTTTATTACTATTCTACTTGTAGCCTTCAAAGAGTTTAGTATTTATAGTCTGTTTGGCTATGATGCTATTGTATGCAATTTTCCTGAAATCTAATGAGTCATTGAAATTAATGGGGAAGGGGTATTAAAACTTATAAATATCAAATTACATGTGGTAAAAGTTTCTAAATGTTATTTGAAAATTTGCAGAAGGTGTGCCAGCAAGTATTTAAACAGATTTTTCATTTGGAACTCTCTTGTCACACTCAGTTTACCTTACAAAGTGTCTTTGTCACTTTTCTAAGAGTGACAACGAGGGTACCGAGATAACACTTTTCGCATGTCGCACATTGTATACGAATGTGATATGAATAGCAGCTATTCTTTTATTCATTGCTATTATTATGGTATGTAAAAACACATGTTTTTGTTAGAAATTAAGTTTTTTATTGGGCATACATTAATATTTTAATTGTATCCAACCCGCATGCTATGTGACACCATTGAAGTACTTAAATTTTTGTTAGATGAAATTAACTTGTGAATAAATATGGTCAGTAATGGGGTAAATATACATTGTGATCTTCATGAATTAGGTGAAAATTTTGAGTTTTGGTTTTGTCTCTACTAAAAGGCTTTACGGGCTGAATACCTTAATACAACATTCTAAGGGATACAGATTGTTGGCCACATACTTTCTTATGACTATACTGACAGGTGTTATTAGGACTACACTCTGGAACTATGCTCTGGAGATTATTATGTTACGGAGATAAAGATCATTCAAATTCATTATTACTCCACCTGTACATAGGAGAAGGAAAATAATGTATAAATGTGTATAATTGTTTCTTACAAATTATTGCTTGGAATGTCTTTGTTACAGATTGATTAACTGTGACTGCAAGTGCTAGGAATTGATGAATTGAAAGTAACCACAAACCATACAAAAATAACTCTTCCTTGAAATCTTACAGTATCTGAGATTTAGAGTTCTGACCTGAGGAGGTCCTATATAACCTGAACATTTCCCTTCTCAACAGGTCTATAAATACCTATAAGAGCACATCCAGCCTCCACACAGCCGTTGGTGATCCCAGCTACCACTTCCTTAGCGACGTTCACATCCAGCTTTCCTGTGGCAAAGTAGTCAAGGAAAAATAGTGGCTCTGCTCCTTGTGCCAGTATATCATTGACACACATAGCAACCAAGTCTACTCCAATAGTGTTATGACAACCAGTCTCCTTGGCAACCTATAGATACACAGAAGGCCTAACATGATTATATATAGTTAATATGTTTCACAACCTTTAGGCAGATTAATTTTCATCATACTATTTTTTTATCACATGGACATGAGTGTAAGTTTTTATTTATCATGAAACTCATATTCTGAAAAATAAGAAAACTCTCAAATCAGTTTTAGACTTATTTCAACTCCGGAGAAGTTTATACAAGAGATTGTCATGTCACATCATCAAGATGTGAATTATCTATGACACCAACCATGTTATTAAGGTATGTTACAACATATCAGGCCATTCACGCGATTAAGTTATATTTCACACACACAGACATTCTTTAAGGGACCAGGGATAATATCAGTGGGACTTACAATACCTTGATGGGTTCAGCTAAACATCATGTCTCTTCCCTCGTCAGAACTACTTTCACAATAAACATCCTTTTTTCTATCGATCAACATTCATTATGGGAGGTTTGAGAACCAGGTATGGTAGGGTAGCATGCCCTTTGTTCTTTACATCTTTACTAGGTACTTTCGTAATAGACCTAATTTTTTTGACAATGTGTGCACATTATTTTTTCTATCAACCAGTAGTTATACATTCGGGGAGCCACCAATGAGATGAAACAAAGTTATATGTTAACAAGACAAAATATGTATTAATTTATGAAAACTTGCAGCAATGGGCTGCTTCCTACACAGTAGGGTAACTTTCCTGAATATCAAATGGCAACTGGCCTGGTTCATTGGTCTTGTCTAGGGATTATGGCTCAATACCGTAAACTAACATCCTTTACAGCTTCTAACTTTCACGATTTCAACATCTTAACAAGTAGGTGGTGATTCATTTTTGCAAAAAACGAAAAGAAATTATGATATACTATAAGCATGATTTATCATCCCCATCTAGATTTGCAACAACTAACATTTATGAACTTATTTCATTCACAGAATGCGTAAAACTAATAAACAAGAGGGATACTGCAGCCTAAATCATCCTAGATGCCATGTATTGTTATTTCATTATAGTAACATAATACCACTACATTCACGACTGTTTCTCTCAATACGGACCTTGAATAGTTTATGGATTTTCACTGACATTAACTTGAACTGACCTTCAGTTTTGTGCCCACACCATCTGTGCCCGCGACTAGGATCGGATCAGTATAACCAGCTTCCTTCATATCAAACAGCCCTCCAAACCCTCCCAGTTTTACTGCGGATCCAGCCCGACTTGTCTTGGAAGCAAGAGGTTTGATGGCTTCCACAAGAGTATTTCCAGCAGTAATATCTACACCAGAATCTCGATAGGTCAGCCCTGGTTGCTCTGGGGAACAACTGATTCAACAAAATATTCAATTGTTTTATATCGTCAACAAAGGTTGATAAATAATCCATTACATCCTATGTGACTAATTCAATCTTCTAAACAGTAGTTTAGTTTAGACATATTTTATTTGAAAAATCCAATTTGAACATAAATTAAGATAACTTAGGAACATCCTTTTCCATCAACAATTAAACGGTGGTATTATTTAAATTACTGACAATGTATATGATGATGAAAAAATACATTAATGTAAAAAAAGAGAAAAAAATTATTCATTATACAGTATCAGTATCAACAAACTTAAAACTGTGAAATGAACAAACATTTTGTAAACATGATCTGTTATATACATGTTCAAAACTTCTACCATAAGAAGAATTTATATCCAATACATTATCCATCAACCTTGAGTGAACTTTGAACCCAATATCTCTCCTGTAGAACATTTCATCAAATTTCACTAGGGCAGCACCTCGAGTTGCCAGGTTACAAGCAGTACGAAAGTTGTGACTGGTTGCCATGACAGCCAGAACACGGCCACCATTGGTCACCACCTTATTCTCTTCTCGAGCTGTTCCAGCATGAAACACTGTCAGTCCGTGTGATTCAGCTCGGTCCAGTCCTGCACAGTCAGATGTTAGTGTTTAAGTCTATATGACTGAGTGTTCACTTTCTTTTTATTATTGCAGTGTCTAACTATTTAACTTGAGATGAATGTCTTTAAAACTCAGTGAAAAGTCATGTATAAAAACAACATACATCATTACTCAATCTAATGCAAAAAGATGTTCGTTTTCACTCCTTGTAACAAGAGTGTCCCAGGGAAGAGCATTATATATCTGTCCCATGTACTTTGAAGTGATACAGATCATTTCTTTCTTGTATAAAGATGCATACATGTTTTTTATAATTTTTATAAGAAAATAAAATCAAATTGCCTTTGAAGAAAATATGACTTCAAGTGTAAAAACAAAGGGTAGTAAACTACTTGTCACTGGAACTTCATATGGTATGGAATCACTTGGCAAGATGGTCTGACATAGATCAGAAATTGGTCATGCTGAATACCATTTTGACCTTTGTGCTAAGAAAGCATTTTCCTAAACAGCATTTTGATACCACTGCTATAGTATTTAGAAAGAGTTATTGGCCTTTGAGTGCCTGAACAAGATAGTGGGAAAACGGACAGAAGGGCAGAAAAACAGAAGGATGTAAGAATGGACGGATAAACAACCTAAAACTAGATTTCCTTCCTGGTTCCTGATTGGGGGAAAGAGCCCATATCTGATCTTTACCTGTTATTGCCAGTCCCTTTCTATAAGAACCTGGATAGCCTCCACTGGCCACTACAATTCCTGTCACGCAGCTCTGACAGTCAAAAACTGGAATGTGGTCACACAAGCTTCCATTTGTGCAAGCAAGACAAGTATCAAACAGGTCAGAGGTCATCAGGGAAAGAATTGCCTGAGGAACACAAGAGTAGAAACAGAAAGTGTAACTGACAATGTCAATTTCAAAGCAAGCATGGTAAACTATCTTTATATCTACAAAGTCTGGTATAATGTTTATGTTACATATACTTTCTGTTTGAGTGTTAAGATTTAAGTAGAAGAGGAAGACTTCTTCTGTGTATCAGCGCTATATAAAATACTATAACTGTGCCAACATACTTGCAATTAAACAGACTGTTAAATACGAGAATAATGCACAACTAAACATCTCATCGTAGCTGCTTTGTTAGAATGGTAAATCTAAGTAAAATAATAAATTCACCAAATTTTATGGATTTTATTTCTGGTAGTTGAAGAGTCACCATGGTTCAATAATATGTGACACATTCACTGTTATACCTATTTCCTAATCTTAATATACATACATGCTATACCATGACTGTGTTAGCCTCTGGAAACCTTGTGGCAACAATACATATAATTCATAATACAATATATATCATGGTATCATGGTTACAATTCCATATATCATGATACACATATTCTCAAATGTTCTACTTCATAATGACTGAGTGAATAATATTACCAAAACTATACACTACAAAAGTACACAATCAAAACATTTTTTTGTATAATTTCTTATACTGCCAAGGTATGGTTGTACAGTTGATTCTGCTGAAGAACTGAAAAAGTATCAGTCCATTTTTGGAGTTTGATAAAGATCACTTGACATGTTAGTACTTTGAGAGAATCATGATAAAACAAAACAAATAGACACGATATATAAGAAAATTTTGCAATATGATATGATATCATATATTGTCACAGTCGTTGTATTTCCAATCAAAGATCAAACAGAGATTGCGTGACGTCATTTTAGTACACAACAAACCGCCATCTGATGTTTTACTTATTTTCCAAAACTCATGTCTGTAAATGAGACAGTAACTGTTAAATGCTCCAGAAACATTGCTAACATATAGCATCACACAGACAGATGGACAGATGGACACTCTAACAGAAGGCATTCATTGCACACTACCAGACTTCAGTTGAAACAAGAGACAAAAAGACCACAAGAAAACAACCAAAAATCTTGCTGGAGAATAAAAAAGTTATCAACTGACCTGTGCCTCTGGATCCCCAAATCTGCAGTTGAATTCAAGTACCTTAGGACCTTCTGATGTTAGCATTATGCCAGCATACAGCACACCTTCAGAGAGTCAAACCAGTTGGTATCATCATTTAACAAGAATCATCCACAATTATCAACACAATCACTTGATAAAAATAGTACAGAAAGACCTGTTCTCTCATTCCTACACTACATTTATATGGTGTGAGCTGTTCCCTCATTCCTACACTACATTTATATGGTGTGAGCTGTTCCCTCATTCCTACACTACATTTATATGGAGTGAGCTAATCTTTCATTCCTATATTACATTTATATGGTGTGAGCTGTTCCCTCATTCCTACATTACATTTATATGGTGTGAGCTGTTCCCTCATTCATACACTACATTTATATGGTGTGAGCTGTTCTCTCATTCCTACACTACATTTATATGGTGTGAGCTGTTCTCTAATTCCTACACTACATTTATATGGTGTGAGCTGTTCTCTAATTCCTACACTACATTTATATGGTGTGAGCTGTTCTCTCATTCCTACATTACATTTATATGGTGTGAGCTGTTCCCTCATTCCTACACTACATTTATATGGTGTGAGCTGTTCTCTCATTCCTACATTACATTTATATGGTGTGAGCTGTTCCCTCATTCCTACATTACATTTATATGGTGTGAGCTGTTCTCTAATTCCTACATTACATTTATATGGTGTGAGCTGTTCCCTCATTACATTTATATGGTGTGAGCTGTTCTCTCATTCCTACATAACATTTATATGGTGTCAGCTGTTCCCTCATTCCTACATTACATTTATATGGTGTGAGCTGTTCTCTAATTCCTACATTACATTTATATGGTGTGAGCTGTTCCCTCATTCCTACATTACATTTATATGGTGTGAGCTGTTCTCTCATTCCTACATTACATTTATATGGTGTGAGCTGTTCCCTCATTCCTACATTACATTTATATGGTGTGAGCTGTTCTCTAATTCCTACATTACATTTATATGGTGTGAGCTGTTCCCTCATTCCTACATTACATTTATATGGTGTGAGCTGTTCTCTAATTCCTACATTACATTTATATGGTGTGAGCTGTTCCCTCATTCCTACATTACATTTATATGGTGTCAGCTGTTCCCTCATTCCTACACTACATTTATATGGTGTGAGCTGTTCTCTCATTCCTACACTACATTTATATGGTGTGAGCTGTTCTCTCATTCCTACACTACATTTATATGGTGTGAGCTGTTCCCTTATTTTGTTCCAACCATTAAATAAGCTGTGCCCTTTTCCTTAATTCAGTTCTAAACTTGTGAAATAAAACCTAATTTCCAACATTCAGCCTTTCCTTAAAAATTCTATCCTTACCTTTGTATTGTGTACCCTGTTCTCTCATTCCATCAACAGCTTTCTGTAGTATATCCATCTGTATTTTTTTCAGTTCTGCCTTTGAAACCTTGAATGTTAAATGTGTATATGACAGTTTCTAAACATTCTATGACAACATCAACAAATATCATTGTCTAAAAACAAGACTGAAAAACACCATTTTGCGATACACAATGTCAGCCATTTTCAAAAACAACAAGAAAATCCAAAGATATCTTTGTATCCACCATTTTATAAACTTCTTTCGTTTACCTAACGATTTTCTTTCTTTTCTCTTTTTATTTTTTTACCTTTCATGGGGGACAGACCATTATATAAGGGTTGGGACAAACTTAACTTGTGATGCAGTCTACTTTTCAATAGGAATAAACCGTATGAATCTGTTATGAATATTTATCTTAGGATAGCGGTTACCCATTGGATACGACCAAACTCTACCTGTCATGTCAGCTTACCTAAGAGTAGGGACAGACTACGTCTGTGATGTAAGTATACCTTTAGATAGGGACAGACCACACCTTTGATGTAAGAATACCTTCGGATAGGGACAGACCACGTCTGTGATGTTAGTTTATCTTTAGATAGGGACAGACCACACCTGTGATGTTAGTTTACCTTTGGATAGGGACAGACCACACCTGTGATGCTAGTTTACCTTGGATAGGGACAGACCACACCTGTGATGTTAGTTTACCTTTGGATAGGGACAGACCACGTCTGTGATGTTAGTTTACCTTTAGATAGGGACAGACAACACCTGTGATGCTAGTTTACCTTTAGATAGGGACAGACCACACCTGTGATGCTAGTTTACCTTGGATAGGGACAGACCACACCTGTGATGTAAGTTTACCTTGGATAGGGACAGACCACACCTGTGATGTTAGTTTACCTTGGATAGGGACAGACCACGCCTGTGATGTTAGTTTACCTTTGGATAGGGACAGACAACACCTGTGATGCTAGTTTACCTTGGATAGGGACAGACCACACCTGTGATGTTAGTTTACCTTTAGATAGGGACAGACAACACCTGTGATGCTAGTTTACCTTGGATAGGGACAGACCACACCTGTGATGTTAGTTTACCTTTGGATAGGGACAGACCACACCTGTGATGTTAGTTTACCTTGGATAGGGACAGACCACGCCTGTGATGTTAGTTTACCTTTGGATAGGGACAGACCACACCTGTGATGTTAGTTTACCTTTGGATAGGGACAGACCACACCTGTGATGTTAGTTTACCTTTAGATAGGGACAGACCACGTCTGTGATGTTAGTTTACCTTTAGATAGGGACAGACAACACCTGTGATGTTAGTTTACCTTGGATAGGGACAGACCACACCTGTGATGTTAGTTTACCTTTAGATAGGGACAGACCACGTCTGTGATGTCAGTTTACCTTTGGATAGGGACAGACCACACCTGTGATGTTAGTTTACCTTTGGATAGGGACAGACCACACCTGTGATGTTAGTTTACCTTTAGATAGGGACAGACCACACCTGTGATGTTAGTTTACCTTTAGATAGGGACAGACCACACCTGTGATGCTAGTTTACCTTGGATAGGGACAGACCACGTCTGTAATGTCAGTTTATCTTTGGATAGGGACAGACATCTGTGATGCTAGTTTACCTTGGATAGGGACAGACCACGCCTGTGATGTTAGTTTACCTTTGGATAGGGACAGACCACACCTGTGATGCTAGTTTACCTTGGATAGGGACAGACCACGTCTGTGATGTTAGTATACCTTTGGATAGGGACAGACCACACCTGTGATGTTAGTTTACCTTTGGATAGGGACAGACCACGCCCATGCCTCCTGTATTTGGGCCTGTGTCCCCCTCATTCAGGGCTTTGTGATCCTGTGCTGGTGGCATCATAACAACTGTGCTGCCATCAGTAAATGCCAAACACTGAAAGTTTAATTATCAATAGCTGATCACTACTTTTAAATAAACACTTGTCATAGATGTACAAGAGTTATCTTTACTGGACTGAATATTCTCAATATTCTTTTAACAACATCAAATTCAGTGATGATCTCTTAGAAAATAAATCAAATTCATTTCTAATTGATGTCAACCTTTGATAATGGTCTGTATATACCACAGTGTAATTATTATTCCAGGACAACAGTATAAAACAAAGCAGAGGGTGAAAATGGTTGTTACTTACAGAGACCTCCTCTCCCTCCAGGAGTTCCTCCACCACAACTGTTTCTCCAGCCATACCAAACTTCTTCTCCTGTTCAATACCAATCAATGTAAAAATAGTAATCTACATATTGTAAAACCACAATGATCTCAGCAAAGGTTGACATTCTGTAATATTTTACACACTTGTATATTAAAGACAAGTTATCCCTAAATTGAACATTTACCAAAAGATCTTTATATACCACTCACAATTTAAACCTGTATAATTTACCTGATCATACCTGTATAATTTACCTGATCATACCTGTATAATTTACCTTATCAGTTATACCTGTATAATTTACCTGATCATACCTGTATAATTAACCTGATCATACCTGTATAATTTACCTGATCATACCTGTATAATTTACCTGATCATACCTGTATAATTTACCTTATCAGTTATACCTGTATAATTTACCTGATCATACCTGTATAATTTACCTTATCAGTTATACCTGTACAATTTACCTCATCATACCTGTATAATTTACCTGATCATACCTGTATAATTAACCTGATCATACTTGTATAATTTACCTGATCATACTTGTATAATTTTCCTTGTCAGTTATACCTGTATAATTTTCCTTGTCAGTTATACCTGTATAATTTACCTGAACATACCTGTATAATTTACCTGATCATACCTGTATAATTTACCTTATCATTTATACCTGTATAATTTACCTGATCATACCTGTATAATTTCTCTGACAGCCTGACATGCATCCTCTTTAGATTCTGCTACTATCACACCTTTCCCTGCCGCCAGTCCACTTGCTTTTACCACTAGAGCTGGATATTTTGACCTTCAACACCAAATATAGACAACAGTTTAATGAATAATTAAGCTACTAACAGAAATTTGTAAACTCTATTCCAGTAATAAGGATATATCGGGTAAAGTCTATTATTTTACTAAGGATAATACATTTTGAATGGAGTCACATGCCCTTTGAGTGAATATGTCTCTTTTACAGATTAATGCTGTGTCAGTGTGTAACTGAAATGAAACAATGTGGGCATTTATATCAAAGTGCTGCAATACATCCAGGAAAAGATTGAGGCAATGTGAATTTGTCATCCAACAGTTTGTAAACAAATGTCACAGTTACCAACACAGTAGCTGCTATATAATGATTTGTTGGAATAGTGTTGACCCTAAGGTGATCTTTGATGGTCAGAAAAGCGACCTAGATTCCTCATTAATTTAACGCAGGTATATTGTGGTACCATTAGATATACTGACAAGCGGACTCAACTTCAATGATTCATGGCTAAGGTATCACAATGTTGTATGATGCTACTCACTGCCAGATATGCTGACAAGCTGGTTCAACCTCTGTAAAACTCTGGTACCTCGCTGTTGGGATGCCATAACGATACATCAACTGTTTTGAGAATACTTTGCTGGCTTCTATTTGAGATGCTGAAGCACTTGGACCAAAACAGGGAATACCTGGCAAGGGTCAATCATCAAATTTCAAGATCAAAGTAAAATTTAGATGTCAATGAATACTTAAAAATGGCAAAATGATGATGGAAAGTCAACAGAAAAAATGGCCAAACTATCTGACTGCTTCAGCCATATAACATTAATGTTGAATATCGTAATATTTTCTATTTCAGAACTCTCAGATACTCCCAATCCACATATATATAAGTCCATGAAACATATAAATAGATTAAAGGTAACTTGGATTATAGTTCTAACAGCTGGACAAATCCCCCTTCCCCTCCCCCTCTACAAAGAAACAATGTGTAAGCTCTTTGTCAAGATCATTAAGTCTTTACATGTAAAACAATTCAGAAAAGGCCCAAAGGGTCACCATCCCTCACCTGAATTCCTCACATTAACAATTTTTTACCTGCTGCAGAGAGGATGTCACTTATGCCACTAGCCAAAGGATCCTCTGGACCAACCACCACCAAGCTAATAGATTCTTTCTTACAGAAATCCATGACTGCATCAAAATCTTTGATATTAAGTGCTGGAATAAAAACAGGTTTTTTCTTAACCAAATATACAAAATAATAAATCACATTTATCACCACAGATAAAAACAAAAGTTTGTCTTGAGTCGGACATCAATCAGGAAATAAATTGCTCCACACAGAAGTGTGGTCTTGAACTTGAAGTGAATGAAAAAACCAATCCTGAAGCTCAGATGTCATACTACAGTTAATTGTGGTAATGAAAATGAGATGTCATGATAAATGACTAGACCTGTAGAATGTCATGATTATTGTTGGACCTGTAGAATGCCATGATTATTGTTGGATCTGTAGAATGTCATGGTTATTGTTGGACCTGTAGAATGTCATGATTATTGTTGGACCTGTAGAATGTCATGATTATTGTTGGACCTTGAGAATGTCATGACTATTGTTGGACCTTGCGAATGTCAGGGTTATTTTTGGACCTGTAGAATGTCATGACTATTGTTGGACCTGTAGAATGTCATGATTATTGTTGGACCTGTAGAATGTCATGGTTATTGTTGGACCTGTAGAATGTCATGATTATTGTTGGACCTGTAGAATGTCAGGGTTATTGTTGGACCTTGAGAATGTCATGACTATTGTTGGACCTGTAGAATGTCACGATTATTGTTGGACCTGTAGAATGTCATGATTATTGTTGGACCTGTAGAATGTCATGGTTATTGTTGGACCTGTAGAATGTCATGATTATTGTAGGACCTGTAGAATGTCATGGTTATTGTTGGACCTGTAGAACGTAATGATTATTGTAGGACCTGTAGAATGTCATGATTATTGTTGGACCTGTAGAATGCCATGGTTATTGTTGAACCTTGAGAATGTCATTATTACTGTTGGACCTGTAGAATGTCATGATTATTGTTGGACCTGTAGAATGTCATGGTTATTGTTGGACCTTGAGAATGTCAGGGTTATTGTTGGACCTTGAGAATGTCATGATTATTGTTGGACCTGTAGAATGTCATGATTATTGTTGGACCTGTAGAATGTCATGATTATTGTTGAACCTGTAGAATGTCATGGTTATTGTTGGACCTGTAGAATGCCATGGTTATTGTTGGACCTGTAGAATGTCATGATTATTGTTGGACCTGTAGAATGTCATGATTATTGTTGGACCTGTAGAATGTCATGGTTATTGTTTGACCTGTAGAATGTCATGATTATTGTTGGACCTGTAGAATGTCATGATTATTGTTGGACCTTGAGAATGTCATGACTATTGTTGGACCTGTAGAATGTCACGACTATTGTTGGACCTGTAGAACGTAATGATTATTGTAGGACCTGTAGAATGTCATGGTTATTGTTGGACCTTGAGAATGTCATGGTTATTGTTGGACCTGTAGAATGTCATGATTATTGTTGGACCTGTAGAATGTCATGGTTATTGTTGGACCTGTAGAATGTCATGGTTATTGTTGGACCTGTAGAATGTCATGACTATTGTTGGACCTGTAGAATGTCATGATTATTGTTGGACCTGTAGAATGTCATGATTATTGTTGGACCTGTAGAATGTCATGATTATTGTTGGACCTGTAGAATGTCATGATTATTGTTGAACCTGTAGAATGTCATGATTATTGTTGGACCTGGAGAATGTCATGGTTATTGTTGGACCTGTAGAATGTCATGATTATTGTTGGAACTGTAGAATTTCATGACTATTGTTGGACCTTGAGAATGTCATGATTATTGTTGGATCTGTAGAATGTCATGGTTATTGTTGGACCTGTAGAATGTCATGGTTATTGTTGGACCTGTAGAATGTCATGATTATTGTTGGACCTGTAGAGAATGATTATTGTAGGACATGGTTATTGTTGGACCTGTAGAATGTCATGGTTATTGATTATCATGTATTGGACCTGTAGAATGTCATGATTATTGTTGGAACTGTAGAATTTCATGACTATTGTTGGACCTGGAGAATTTCATGATTATTGTTGGACCTGTAGAATGTCATGATTATTGTTGGAACTGTAGAATGCCATGGTTATTGTTGGACCTGTAGAATGTCATGATTATTGTTGGACCTGTAGAATGTCATGATTATTTTTGGACCTGTAGAATGTCATGATTATTGTTGGACCTGTAGAATGTCATGATTATTGTTGGACCTGTAGAATGTCATGATTATTGTTGGACCTGTAGAATGTCATGATTATTGTTGGACCTGTAGAATGTCATGATTATTGTTGGACCTGTAGAATGTCATGATTATTGTTGGACCTTGAGAATGCCATGGTTATTGTTGGAACTGTAGAATGTCATGATTATTGTAGGACCTGTAGAATGTCATGATTATTGTTGGACCTGTAGAATGTCATGATTATTGTTGGACCTGTAGAATGTCATGATTATTGTTGGACCTGTAGAATGCCATGGTTATTGTTGGACCTGTAGAATGTCATGATTATTGTTGGACCTGTAGAATGTCATGATTATTGTTGGACCTGTACAATGTCATGATTATTGTTGGACCTGTAGAATGTCATGATTATTGTTGGACCTGTAGAATGTCATGGTTATTGTTGGACCTGTAGAATGCCATGGTTATTGTTGGACCTGTAGAATGTCATGATTATTGTTGAACCTGTAGAATGTCATGATTATTGTTGGACCTTGAGAATGCCATGGTTATTGTTGGACCTGTAGAATGTCATGGTTATTGTTGAACCGGTAGAATGTCATGGTTATTGTTGGACCTTGAGAATGCCATGGTTATTGTTGGACCTGTAGAATGTCATGATTATTGTTGGACCTTGAGAATGCCATGGTTATTGTTGGACCTGTAGAATGTCATGGTTGGACCTTATTGTTATTGTTGGACCTGTAGAATGTCATGGTCATTGTAGGACCTGTAGAATGTCATGGTTATTGTTGGACCTGTAGAATGTCATGGTTATTGTTGGACCTGTAGAATGTCATGATTATTGTTGGACCTGTAGAATGTCATGATTATTGTTGGACCTGTAGAATGTCATGATTATTGTTGGACCTGTAGAATGTCAGGATGTTGGACATGATTATTGTTGGACCTGTAGAATGTCATGATTATTGTTGGACTGTAGAATGTCATGGTTAGAATGTCATGGTTATTGTTGGACCTTGAGAATGTCATGGTTATTGTTGGACCTGTAGAATGTCATGATTATTGGGCCTGTAGAATGTCATGGTTATTGTTGGACCAGTAGAATGTCATGATTATTGTTGGACCTGTAGAATGTCATGGTTATTGTTGGACCTGTAGAATGTCATGGTTATTGTTGGACCTGTAGAATGTCATGATTATTGTTGGACCTGTAGAATGTCATGATTATTGTTGGACCTGTAGAATGTCATGATTATTGTTGGACCTGTAGAATGTCATGATTATTGTTGGACCTTGAGAATGCCATGGTTATTGTTGGACCTGTAGAATGTCATGATTATTGTTGGACCTGTAGAATGTCATGGTTATTGTTGGACCTGTAGAATGTCATGATTATTGTTGGACCTGTAGAATGTCATGGTTATTGTTGGACCTTTGTTGTTGGACCTTGAGAATGTCATGGTTATTTTTGGACCTGTACAATGTCATGATTATTGTTGGACCTGTAGAATGTCATGATTATTGTTGGACCTGTAGAATGTCATGATTATTGTTGGACCTGTAGAATGTCATGGTCATTGTTTGACCTGTAGAATGTCACGACTATTGTTGGACCTGTAGAATGTCATGGTTATTGTTGGACCTGTAGAATGTCATGATTATTGTTGGACCTGTAGAATGTCATGACTATTGTTGGACCTTGAGAATGTCAGGGTTATTTTTGGACCTGTAGAATGTCATGACTATTGTTGGACCTGTAGAATGTCATGATTATTGTTGGACCTGTAGAATGTCATGATTATTGTTGGACCTGTAGAATGCCATGGTTATTGTTTGACCTGTAGAATGTCACGACTATTGTTGGACCTGTAGAATGTCATGGTTATTGTTGGACCTGTAGAATGTCATGATTATTGTTGGACCTGTAGAATGTCATGATTATTGTTGGACCTGTAGAATGTCATGGTTATTGTTTGACCTGTAGAATGTCAGGACTATTGTTGGACCTGTAGAATGTCATGGTTATTGTTGGACCTGTAGAATGTCATGATTATTGTTCGACCTGTAGAATGTCATGGTTATTGTTGGACCTGTAGAATGTCATGATTGTGGTTTTGACTGTGACAAGGACATAAATGTGGTGTTGTTCTAGAGACCACCATGATCGTGGTCTTGACTTTTAAAGTTTCATAGACATGGCGTTGACTTTGAGAATGTCATGACTGTGTCCTTGACCTTGAGAATGTCATAAATGTGGTGTTGCCCTTGAGAATGTCATAATTGTGGTATGGTACTTCACACAGAAAGGTCTTATTTCAGGCCTAAATTATGAAATAACGGTCAGATCATTACTGACTTGACAATGAACGGAATTCCCTTCAATCAGTCCTCATTTTGACCTCTATATGAAGTCTCCTTTACGAATTTGACCTTTGGATTAACATATAATGGCGATCCGAGGTTAACTTGTGGATGATTTACAATAAGGATACTACAGCAATTTTCGTTTAATGACATAAACTGAAGCATATGTTTTCAAGACATTTCGTTGACAACTTTACAACGTTTGGTTAATCTGAATTTTTAGTTGTTCCATGCTATATGGCTTACATGTTACTTAGAAACTAAAATAGCAAGCTTACCAACATTATCTATTTTCCCATTTTTATATGTGCCAGCATTTCCTGGACTGACAAACACCTGCTTCACACTAGGTGACTGGGCTAGTTTCCATGACAATGCATGCTCTCGACCACCACTTCCAATGACCAGGACCGTTTCCATGGTGATTCCAGTAAGACTACACATACAGTGTTGCTACCTGTGAATAAAACAAAATTATTATTCTCACTTTGGAAACAATACTTAATCACTGCGTGGTTATTAAATTATTCATTTTTCACAAAAATTCAAACTTGGCAGAGTGATTGGATAAGTATCCAAAAACATCCAATCAGATATCAGTTCATATTCTACAGAATTATGTCAATCTAAATGTGATGTGTAATAAGAAGTGACAATATGGACTCCATTCTTTGTTTTTTGTGTTTTTTTAATAGATCTTTTCCTTCCTTTCTTCAGTTCTTGGTCTTGATTTCAAGAAATTTGAAAATTCCTCGAAGATATAGCGATTAAGATGTTCAATTGTCAAAATCCAACATGGCTACCTGTCAGCCATAATTTTTTTCTGATCAGTCCCAAAATCAAAATGGCAAAAGAGACCAAGGCGAGGCTTCATATGAAATTTGAGAATAGTCTATCTTGTACTTCTCAAGAAATATCAACAACAAAGGGCAGTAACTCTTCCAAATACATCCAATTGATCTGACATATTCATGAAATCACAACTCTTATCATGGTGATTTAGCTTACCAAGTTTTGAGAGAAATCAGTTGAATACTAAGAGTGAAGATCTCTGGACAAAGTCGACACTATGAAAACCACAAAGGGCACAACATTTTTTCAAATACAGTCAAATAAAACTACATGTACCTTTCAGTAAAACACAATTTCATGTCTGGTGTTCGAGTCTACCATATTTGAAAAAGAATTTTAAGATTGGTTGAAAAACTGTGGGGACGGTCCCCAAATAAATAAAATCTTGTGACTGACGAACAGACAATGCGATACCATTATATTGCACATCAATTTTTTTTCAAATATATATATAAGGTTAATAGGTCAATCTTAGTGTTGATTATGTGAACTTGTCTCTGTCCATTGTGCTGTCTGTCCAAACAGAAAACATATGCAGACCTATCATATAAGGCTTGACATGTTTTCCATTAAATACACTAAGATTTTGCAGTTTTATCAATAACAAACAACTTCGAAATATTTTAAACAGAGACAGAGATCAGATAAGCAGCTTTAAAAGTTTTCAAATGTAAGTTTTGTTTGTGATTACTTTAAATATTCAGTTTACTTGCATTTTACATTGGTGTCGTAACCAAAAAAAAAATAAACATGGTTATGTAATATGAAGAGAATTTATCGGAAAAAAAATTAATATCATTTGGTTCCCTTATTCTTGAAGACGTCTGCATGAATTGCATGCCTGTGTGCATGCAGGCATGTATCGCCAGGCTGATGGAGTCAACAGACACCAGGCGATAAAAAAAAACACCATGTGCTTCACGTCTGGTGTCACTTATGACTGGTCAGTTATCATGCCGATTATAATAAATTATCTTACAAATGTCAGTATATTTATATCCTTACTATCAGAGACGGATATATCATGTTATATACGTCTCTGTTACTATCGTATACTCACCCAAACGTACTTTCTATCACTACTTCGGTGCTACTCCGATCCACGTGCGAGGAAATGTTGACTATTTTGTGTTCGCCGAAGCGTGGAAGAGGATCGGAGTAATGCACCCAGTGACCTCTATAAGCTTTTAAACAGTTATACAGAACATAGTCGTATTTCGTGGTGATGATATAAAATTTCAACATTTTTGGTGGCATGGCGACCTTGAATTAGTGTTGTGTTGATGTTAATTACACGATCAATCATTGTGTGCATACATCCGCAGTTGTTCTCCTTACCATCCCTCTACCCATTTTATGTACTTTACACTTTTATGGAAAACCCCAAAATTACATAAGCATTAACCTTTCTCTGTGTCGCACGGTAAACGTGTATTTTTGCACTCCGTGTGATTTCCATTTGAGGACGGGTGAATTGACTATAACTGAACACAGACATTGTGCTATAGAAGTCTCTGCTGTGAAATAGAAAATAAATAGAACAAAAGCTCGTGACTTTTGCTATCTCATAAGTGCATATCGACGTCTCTAAATTTCATTAATAATATTTCAGAATTATATATTAGAAATCTAAACAGAAGTATTATGTTACTTTTTAGATGTTTATTACGGGTATAAGACATTCTCCCAAAAAATCGCCCCGAAGTTTCATAACGTCCCAACTGTTTCTCCTTAAAATCATTACTCCCAAGAAGTCTGTTATCGTTCCAAAATTTATAATGGTTAAAGGGGAATAACTCCTATAACAACGGAAGACTACAGAGGTATCGCCGACATGTACGGTATGTATTTAATAAAGTTTGTTAAGAGGTATTGTATGCTAAGTTTACTTGCCATATTGTACTACACTACACTTTTTCGTTTTGTCACCCCGACAGAACGATAATCTTCGTTTTTTCGTCCCCGATTATTATCATCATTTCGGAGGAGGTGACGTCACGTGGTTCCTGGTCAGTTGACATATTTTTTTGCTCTGCAAAATTAACCACATTTCACCTATTTCTAGATAACTCCAAACGTCCATACTTGCTGGCTTAGATCAGGTTTACAGATTTTCGGACATTTCATGGAAGTTTTATTCTGGAAAGTGTGATTTTGAGGGTTTTTTTCTAACAATGGAGTGAAAGTTTTCCACAGTGACTACTACACACCACATACTATATGTAGCTATATACTACTATACATGGACGTTACGTGTTCGGATCTTCGGACTGGAAGATAAATCGGAAAAGGAGTCGGTTGAGGAATGCCTAGGAAAAGTGGTGGATTACGTTACGAGTACACTACGTGTGAACATGACGAAGAATGACATCAACATTGTGCATAGACTAGGGAAGTTTAACAGAGCCAAGCTTAGGAACATAATAATGAAATACGAAATCACAAGTGCGCGCAAGACACTTAAGTGTTCCGGAAGTGTCATTTTCGAGGACCTTACGAGAGAGAACCAAATGGTTTTAAGGAATGCGTTCCGATTTGAACTATGTCAAAAACACCTATAGTATAGATGGTAAACTTTTTGCGGTTCTTGGGAATGGGGAAAATGCAGGCTGTTCCTTGATACTCCATTGGAATCGGATTACCTGATGGATGACGGACACTTTCGATGAGACTGACATTTGTGTAGATACTGTTGTGGTCGGTAAGGACGTTTAAAGGCATTAGAGTGCCGCCGACCCCTATAATGATAATATTGATTCAGGCAACGAGAGATCAGCTACCGTAAGTTATAGGGTGATCACGACACCCAATATTATAGGAGACTTATTAGTTATTTATCAGTAGGATGTTTTCATTTATTGCTATCTCTCTTCTTTCTAATTGGCCTCAAAAGTAAATTGTTCCCTCCATAGCCATTGCAATAACCCACTAAAATTAGCAAAATCCAAGATGGCTGCCTGGCAGTCACATTGTTTTTTTTTTATTAGATCAGTCTCATAAGTAATCATGGAAAAAGTTCTTAAACTGAAATGACAAATTTCAATTGTCAAATCCAAAATGGCTGCCTTTCGATCCTACGAACACAACATTTGGCGCTAGCTGTTACTACCAATCCTAGCATTCTGGTGGAAATATTCCAACGGTTTGTCAGTAAACCATGGAGCTGTTCAAATCTGATCATACACAACTGCAGACCAAGTGATCCGTACTTATGAAACTTGAAGAATATCCACAGCACTTCACAAAAAATATTCATAATGAATTTCAAAATCCAATATGGCCGTCTGTGGCCATTTATTCAATAATCAGTCTCAAAATAAAATACGCGCAGCTAAATGCCAAGAACAGCATACAGTGTACGTACGAAATTTGATTCGTCCAGTACACACTATGGAGGTTAACTAAACAAAACATCATAATCATAGTTATCAGAAAATTGTTTAGTTTACTGAACTTATTATTTTGAGGGCAAACATAATAACAAAACAATGTTTAATGTTTCAAACGGTTTGGTTAATCATTGTTTGATATTGGTATATTTAGAGAGAGCCATGAGTGTTGCAGCATATGTATATGAATTTGACGACCAGAATGGGAAAAAGCTTTGAGGTTGTGTGGGATCATTGTAACCATCAAATTCTGTTGGAGTCATCTTTCCGAAATGTGGCATCTTTAACATTGCGTCGTATTTTTCATCGGACACATAACCGGACATTCCCAGGAGGAAAGTGACACCATGCGGTATGACAGACGAGTTTACGGCAGTCCCGTTCATGAATTCGATCCTGTTGGCAGGATACCAAAATGGCATACTCTGAAATAAACCGGTAAACAACATTTTTAACGACTTGCCTCAATAACAAAAGGCATGTGATAACAGCCTTTGAGTAATACCATGTTTTACAATCTCAGGACTTGGAACGCCAGAGGCCCAGAGCCAGCAGTATGCGTTAAAAAAACTTTACAAACTTCTTAAGAACCACGATGCATGGCATTTTGTCTGTAGTATGCTAGGATGAAATACTTACTTTTCAATGTCACAAAGGTCAAAGAATATAATAATGTTTACAAGCTTCAGAACAGGGAGCGATATAAACGCATTTAGTGCAATAGTTTAGAAATCGCCAGTCTCTGACCCTGCCTCACTGTGCCATACAGATTGACGAACGAATATCTCAACGGAAACAAAGATATACAGGTTAAAACAATATAAGGTATTATGCCATGAAAGTTTGAAATGTAATGTGTTGGCAGCATTTTCCTACCCTGACCAACAGGTCATAAAAATCGAGCAAATCGGAATGTCGGAGCTGTCGAACAGTAATATACTGTACCACGCCCTGAATAAGTCACAAGGTGGTAACTTAATAAAAATGACTAGCCTACTAAAAATTGTTTCATAATTTGAACTGACAAATATATGTACCAAGATATGTTTTGATGAAAAATAAACATTTGAAAGTCATCAAAAATTGAGGTAGTACTTCGATGTTTCTCTTTGCAGGTCAGTTCAACTTTACAAAACGACGTTATTAGAATACTAGTCATTTTCACCAAGTTCTTGTACGTCAAAATTAATTTGCAAAACTTATTAGCTAAACCTGCATACTCAGGATAGTATCATTACATTTCACCATGGCTACAACTAACCTTAAGACCCTTGCCAGACCCGGAGAAGAACGTGTTCCAAGGTTTGTATGTAGCGCTAAGAGAGAAGTCAGTAAGCCACGCCACTCCCCTCCGGACTGTGTCGTTTAGGTTCGGAGTTACGCCTAGAAACAACATCCAAAACGTGTTATGTTAAAATTTCTCTTTGTATGTTCATTATCCAACATTTAAAGTTATGTTTCTCAAAGAAAGATAAAACATCGTGACTTTTTGACGAGGATACATAATATAGCGATATGTGCAAATGACCAAGGTTACTATGTCCAGACATGTTACTTCCGCCAGAGAGTTGTTACGTTTAATGTTTCCGTACATGTTCCTTCCGTCAGAAAGTTGTTACGTTTAATGTTTCCGTACATGTTCCTTCCGTCAGAAAGTTGTTACGTTTAATGTTTCCGTACATGTTCCTTCCGTCATAAAGTTGTTACGTTTAATGTTTCCGTACATGTTCCTTCCGTCAGAAAGTTGTTACGTTTAATGTTTCCGGACATGTTCCTTCCGTCAGAAAGTTGTTACGTTTAATGTTTCCGTACATGTTCCTTCCGTCAGAAAGTTGTTACGTTTAATGTTTCCGTACATGTTCCTTCCGTCAGAAAGTTGTTACGTTTAATGTTTCCGTACATGTTCCTTCCGTCAGAAAGTTGATACGTTTAATGTTTCCGTACATGTTCCTTCCGTCAGAAAGTTGTTACGTTTAATGTTTCCGTACATGTTCCTTCCGTCAGAAAGTTGTTACGTTTAATGTTTCCGTACATGTTCCTTCCGTCAGAAAGTTGTATTGTTTAATGTTTCCGTACATGTTCCTTCCGTCAGAAAGTTGTTACGTTTAATGTTTCCGTACATGTTCCTTCCGTCAGAAAGTTGTTACGTTTAATGTTTCCGTACATGTTCCTTCCGTCAGAAAGTTGTTACGTTTAATGTTTCCGTACATGTTCCTTCCGTAAGAAAGTTGTATTGTTTAATGTTTCCGTACATGTTCCTTCCGTCAGAAAGTTGTTACGTTTAATGTTTCCGTACATGTTCCTTCCGTCAGAAAGTTGTTACGTTTAATGTTTCCGTACATGTTCCTTCCGTCATAAAGTTGTTACGTTTAATGTTTCCGTACATGTTCCTTCCGTCAGAAAGTTGTTAAATGTTTCCGTACATGTTCCTTCCGTCAGAAAGTTGTTACGTTTAATGTTTCCGTACATGTTCCTTCCGTCAGAAAGTTGTTACGTTTAATGTTTCCGTACATGTTCCTTCCGTCAGAAAGTTGTTACGTTTAATGTTTCCGTACATGTTCCTTCCGTCAGAAAGTTGTTACGTTTAATGTTTCCGTACATGTTCCTTCCGTCAGAAAGTTGTTACGTTTAATGTTTCCGTACATGTTCCTTCCGTCAGAAAGTTGTTACGTTTAATGTTTCCGTACATGTTCCTTCCGTCAGAAAGTTGTTACGTTTAATGTTGTTACGTTTAATGTTTTTAATGTTTCCGTACATGTTCCTTCCGTCAGAAAGTTGTTACGTTTAATGTTTCCGTACATGTTCCTTCCGTCATAAAGTTGTTACGTTTAATGTTTCCGTACATGTTCCTTCCGTCAGAAAGTTGTTACGTTTAATGTTTCCGTACATGTTCCTTCCGTCATAAAGTTGTTACGTTTAATGTTTCCGTACATGTTCCTTCCGTCAGAAAGTTGTTACGTTTAATGTTTCCGTACATGTTCCTTCCGTCAGAAAGTTGTTACGTTTAATGTTTCCGTACATGTTCCTTCCGTCAGAAAGTTGTTACGTTTAATGTTTCCGTACATGTTCCTTCCGTCAGAAAGTTGTTACGTTTAATGTTTCCGTACATGTTCCTTCCGTTGTTACAATGAAAGTTGTTACGTTTAATGTTTCCGTACATGTTCCTTCCGTAAGAAAGTTGTTTTGTTTAATGTTTCCGTACATGTTCCTTCCGTCAGAAAGTTGTTACGTTTAATGTTTCCGTACATGTTCCTTCCGTCAGAAAGTTGTTACCTTCCGTCAGAAAGTTGTTACGTTTAATGTTTCCGTACATGTTCCTTCCGTCAGAAAGTTGTTTCCGTACCTTCCGTCAGAAAGTTGTTAAATGTTTCCGTACATGTTCCTTCCGTAAGAAAGTTGTTACGTTTAATGTTTCCGTACATGTTCCTTCCGTCAGAAAGTTGTTACATGTTCCTTTTAATGTTTCCGTACATGTTCCTTCCGTCAGAAAGTTGTTACGTTTAATGTTTCCGTACATGTTCCTTCCGTCAGAAAGTTGTTACGTTTAATGTTTCCGTACATGTTCCTTCCGTACGTTTAATGTTTCCGTACATGTTCCTTCCGTCATAAAGTTGTTACGTTTAATGTTTCCGTACATGTTCCTTCCGTCATAAAGTTGTTACGTTTAATGTTTCCGTACATGTTCCTTCCGTCAGAAAGTTGTTACGTTTAATGTTTCCGTACATGTTCCTTCCGTCATAAAGTTGTTACGTTTAATGTTTCCGTACATGTTCCTTCCGTCAGAAAGTTGTTACGTTTAATGTTTCCGTACATGTTCCTTCCGTCAGAAAGTTGTTACGTTTAATGTTTCCGTACATGTTCCTTCCGTCAGAAAGTTGTTACGTTTAATGTTTCCGTACATGTTCCTTCCGTCATAAAGTTGTATTGTTTAATGTTTCCGCACATGTTCCTTCCGTCATGTTTCCGTACATGTTCCTTCCGTCAGAAATTATTACCTGGTAGCCATTCCAGCTGGAACGTTGACTGGTTGTACACTGTCCACACGTCCAGCAGAGTGTTGACCGCCATGGCAGTAGTGAAAATTCTGTCCTCGGCACGAATCTGAGAACATCCAAGGTCAAAAGGTTAACGCAGAATATGTATGTGCGTTATGTAACGATCAATTTAGTAACAATGCATTTCTGACGACAGACTGACCAGGAACTGACGTTGTACTCGAAACATACCAACCTCAGTGGAATTGTCGGACTTGATGTCCCCGTCCCCCAGGAAATTGTCCCAGTATATCCGACCTTCAAAGTCGTCTTTGGCATCCTTGAGAATTACTGGAGTGACTTCCGTTCTGAGAGCAGTCTCAAACATGAGTTTGACCTCCGTCATCACCTAATGTCAACACAAGAAATTGATTTCAAGGAAACATCTTAAATTAGACAATTACATGTACAACATTATATATAGTCCATGTAAAGGTAACGTTATCGAGTATCCGAATACGATCAATCACTTACCGGAAACGGAAGTGTATCTGTCTCATTGCTGTTAAAGAGATATCTTTGCATTAACGAGAGGGTTCGAGCCACGAACCAATAACACTCGTGTGGGGACGGATAATATGTAAGAGCCAGGTCAGGCCTGGAGGAAAAGTTGTGTGTCAGTTCCTCGGCAATAAGTGACGACGTATTCAGGTAGATTTTCTGTGAAACATAGATTTCGACGTTAGGAATCGATGAAAGTCCAGCTCTATATATAAAGTGAGAGAATTAAGTGACCCTAATCGGCATTCAAACGTTAATTGTGGACAGAAATGGTCATTTCCAATCGTCATCGACTCCAAACCGATATAGAAATCCATAGAACGTCAGAATAATTCGGACTAGTTATACACAAAAGTTATTTAAATGGGAGGAATGTCGATTTATTCCATTAGTATAATATATAATGTAATTATCCTATCTAAACTGTACCAACGTGTGATTGTTGTGTATCATTTGGTGTCATTCACCCACAGATAATGTTAGCACAGAAAAAACACGTTTAGCACTATTTCCAAGAAGAATGGGTCATATATTTGATTCCTTATCAAAAGAATTGTGGAACTGCACAAAACTCCGAGTATCGAAATGAATCGAAAGACAAACCTGTAAGTCAGCATCAAACTCCACGCCGTCAATGATATTCGATAGGATTCCAGCGGTCAGACCGTAAATGGTGTTAGCGGCCACAGTGACGTCAACATTATTGACAGAGAAAGGCATTGACACACCTTTCTTGTCGTTCTGCATAGCCTCCCGTGTGTTCTGAACCTATGGACATATATACTCATTAAACCTACACAACCTTTCATCACTAGTGACGTTTAGATTCTGTTTATATATGTATATCCTGATACATTGGTTTGATTATCAGGACTATAGTTATCATGAAAATTTGGTTTCTCAATGGCTACATTCTATACAATTTTAAACACATTTAAAATATAAAATTGTGTAAAATCAACTCATCGAACACTCGGGGTGTTTTTGGGCGACAAGTTCAATGTTGTTCTCGAAGTGACGAACGATGATGTCTCTTGTTCTCAAACAATGAAAACAGAGAATAGAACATATTCTGGGGACAAAAATAGAACAACAGACATTACACAAAGATGTCGAGGTGAACGAGGTACGTTTCTGTCGTGTGTAAATATCATAGAAGAATGAGGTAATTTTTATGTGTTTTTACAATAAATATGCTAACCCAGCAAATTAACATTTTTGTACTCTTGAGACCATCAGTATCATTTACGTTGACAAATGTATCTCCTAATAGGCACATGTAAGTACTGTAAGTTTTACAGACAATACGTCATTGTTTAGCTAAATTCACCACCTTGGGAGTCTTTGCAGACTAATATTTTTTGAAAAGGGAAAGGGTATGTAAGATATATCGGACATGGTATAAATTATCGGAAGCCATGTTTCTCCGCCATGCTCTTGACGAAACTCCACAATCACAAAGAAAGTGAAACATTTTAAAATTCAGAATTGCGGGTTTTGTACAAAAGTAACTTCTATTTTGTGAATTATCGTTTAGATCACTAAAACATGTATATAACGATTAACACAAACAGATTTGTCCTAAATTTCAAAAACATTACCAAAAGTGTCCCCTCATATAACGCTCGATTGAACACATCGCATCTACCAAAATAAAGCGGACACACTGCCAACATTTTACTACTTACTGAAGCCTCGTTTACAAAATTCGTCTGTCAAACGTCTACCTGAAATCTTTATCGGAACTGTCAAAATAATGATTAGTTGTCGTTGAATATATCAAAGTCACTTAGCGTTTGAAAGTAATCTTTCTCACAAACAGTTTAGGATGATATTCCTCGTTAGCTACAATATGCCGTTATATATAATTTATAACTTAAATATAACCTACCCAGGTGGGGACCAATGCGAGATCCTCGTCATGATATTTGTTAAGGAAAGACCTCATGTAGAAATAGGTTCTCGGGTCGATTGTGTTCACATCCGGATTAGCTGAGGACGGTCTATAGGCGTACTTTCGGAGTGCATGCAATGCTGACGTCACATTGGAGTTTTGTGTCTGCCATCGTTTCCAGGATTGAGGATATAATTCCTCCGCTAGTCTGAGCAGGGCCCCTAAGCCAAGGTTTACAAAAGTGTCGTCAAAATCGGGAGGAATGTGGAAAGCACGAGCAAATATGTCCCTGAAAAATGTGGATGTAATTTATAAAAAATGTATAAGCTATATACACAAAAATACTTCTACAGCTTTCAGAACAAATACGTCCACAATATATGGAGCCTTGTCTATGAGAAAACTATATACACTGGATATCGGTGGGGATTTGGGGCTTACTGTCATGGTAAGATAGCAAACCAATATTCAGAAATATTAAACATTATTCAGAAACCTTAAACATTAAGCGATGTGCTTAATCAAAAGGCAACATTATACAAGAGTTGCATTGGTAACCTGTCGAGCACCACCACACAGAATTCTCGAGCATTTAGTCGGCTTGAACCAAAAAATGAGAAACAAAACATAAATGTATTTGTGCGGATTGGTGATATGATTAGACCAATCGAACCACAGAGAAGGCATCGCCGGCAACTTGCCACTGTAGTTTAGACAGTTTAAAATAGTTGTACAGACCAAACGTATCCTATTGGAATTCTATATTCCCTTAGTCAATGAAATTCGAAGACAAATAAGAAAACTCATGCACAAACACCTTCAATGGACGGGTCACCCACACCCACTTTTGATGAATGATAGGATTGATTCCATGAAGATGCCTGTCTAGACAATGATCAAACCCACAAATAGGACAAAATTCAATTAACACTCTCTCAACACACTAATACTATCTCCAGCATGTCACCTCAGCTGTCTTGAGAAAAAATTTTAAATTGCATTTTCCCGCATTGAAACCAAAATGTTCTTTTACATCCCTAAAATATTCCTTATTACAGGAAATCTAGAGAATTGGTTCTTCTGTTGTAGCAGGTGGTCACAGAGACGGGGCTCTTCTTCAATGTCTAGTGTCCTGTAGTTATCGCTACAGCGAACGAAAATAGCAGAAACCCAGTACGTCCTAGTCTGATCCTCTGACACAAGTGCAACATTAGAACTGGTATCCTGTATCTAACCCTGACTACATAGAGTCCCGGATGTTTGTGGTGGCTGGTGTAGATGTATCATAGTTAACTGTTCGTCATTTCTCCGTATATAAACTCCTCGACTTACATTCGCGAGATGTTAAACTGCTCTCTGTTATGTATTATGTATTAACTTTTCATAATAATTACTAATAATAAGATACAGTTGAGGTGTTTCGTCTAAAGACCAAAGGAGGTGACTCTATCTTACATCTCCGCCTACCAACACACGTTAATTCCAAGTTTCCCTCAAGGATCACAACCCATTCTCACATCAAAGTCGACCTACTTTTCCGCGATTAGACGTTCCACGACTTGTTCCATATCCTTCAATCCAAATATCTTCATCAAATCTTCTATTAATTTAACGGGGGCGGTGTCCGCGAGTTGGAACAACTCCAATAAGTTTGACGGGGTACTCTGGTATGTCCGAGTTGTGTAGTTGTATATTTGGGGCCAGAAGGTCATGATGGAGTTGGTGAAGTTGTAGTTCCGGTTGTGAAAGTTACCAATAGCATACACAGCAGAATCAATCATAGCGGGGATTGACATGGGGCCCCTTCCGTAAAGAGTGGTCTCCAACAGGCACGCCGTAATCCACGCCGTGGCGAACATGTTATTGTCATAAATCGAGAACGCCTCCCTTATAAGCGCCATATCCGGCTCTCCATGGAAGTTAAGTTTGACATCGGAGCCATACAGACCTTTATCGTGAGACCAGGAAAAAGGTGGATGACCAGGAGTGTCCCGTGTGTTCTGATCAAAGAAAATTCTATCCGACAGTCGGCCCATGACGGAAGTGATACTCCCGTGGACAACCGGTAAAGTCAGACATAGGAAAACACACATGAGGGTCGACATGTTGTCCTGTGCGGTCGAGAAAGGTCAAAGGTCGTAGAGATAAGCTTAGATATATTGAGATAAACTCCTCAGAAATACTTATATAAATAAAACAACTTAACACTGTATCGCGTGATTATTTCCAATTTATTTTTATATCGTGCATACACATCGGAGTGAATGAAAATAAATTAATAGAATTTAAAATTAATGATTTCTGCGTGGTAAGGGCTTGATGTAGTGTGACATTGATTGATCTTATACCTGGTTTACTTATGTACATATGCTTTTATGATTGACGGGTGCGGTTTCCCCGATAGGACGTAAATAGGTAAGGGACATGCCACCTGGCGACCACGTGGGTTACCTCCGGGTACTGTGGCTGGGTCCATTCCCACAGTAAGATTTCTAGTGCTTCAACTCTGGTCAACAAGACTGATTAATATAAATTCAAAGTTTACATGTATCGCAGTTGATCGTTAAACAAAACGTTTATAGTTTAATACAATGTATATTGGTTACCCCATCAGTAAACATGCTTTTTAAAAGCTGTGCATTGTACTTATTGCGTGAATTGAATACGACAGCGTACTTATAAAGCCATCCGATTTGGGCCTATGGGTTTCTAACTGTACTTATTAGAAATGTTTGAAGACTATCCCAGCTTAACTCCATTTCTGTTCCCCAATGATAACTACTACTTTTCTATATGACTGTCAAAACAGTAATATTGACATGAATAAAATATAGTTCGAGGGTTCATCAGATACCAGACCAGTTGTACGTATTTCTTAATAAAAATAACTGATACTAGTTTTTATCTGTTGATCAACGCACATCTCAGTAAATCATACTGGTTTAAAATACGTGTGACCATTCTCTGTGTATAGAGGAAGTAACGCGGAGACTTATTTCGTCCACACTGTGCTATTCAAAATGAGTATGCTATATGGCCGCATTTTCTACATATTTCACATTTGGATGACTATGTTACTTTATGAATGAACAAGATGGATCTATGATACAATAATTGCCATTCGGCGCGCTACCATTCCGACATCAGTGTTAAAATTTTGGCCTAGAAACGGACACTGATCGCCGTCAAAATAGCTATTCCATTTAACGTATTATAATAGTATTTGGAATTAGGAAACACGAGGCTTCCAGAGGGTTGATATAACCCTATCCACCCAGATTTACATCATTAGAGTATAACTCATTAAGGTAAATTATTTATTTTTGTTCACTTTCCAATCTTCTATACATTAATATTTTCTCGATGCTTTCCATCTGTGACGTTATTAATTTGTAGATGTGACGTCATTGTAGTGTTGTTTTTACGTCATACAATCGTGTCGACGGGGGTTTTCCCGATCTTCCTCGAGGGTATTACATGTAAAGTATAACCTGCCCAGGGTAATATGTGTTAGTTATAATAAAATTAAGGACTTACATGCTGGCGACGGCGTGATTACTCACTTAATATAAACATTTACATTGGCAGTGTTTCTATGTATCGACAAACGGTTGTGTCATTATATACATGTATGTCCATATCTGCTGTAAGATCTGTCCTGATACCGTTTGTACACATAGACTAAACATTACCTTCTCAACACAATGAGTTTTCTTTCTTTCTTTTCCTTTACTTGTAACCAATGAAGTATATAATGAAAGTCCCTGTCTAATTCTGGATTCTATTCATAATTCTGACAGAAATTTGTTTAATGTTTCTATAATGTGTATTTAATGATGGCACTTAACTGTACTTACAGCATTCAAAATCTCCTACTTTTAAACACTCTTGATATTTGACACGTGCACCTGACATGGTTTCCATGAGTCAATTATCTGACTGAAATTACAACGTTTTTCAAAATGAAATATTACATTTACTCGTACATTTAAAATCTAGATCTATGTATACACTATATATCTATGCGATCTTACCATGTGTGCAAATCGATACGTTTAGTCCGCTAGACCGTTTGTCCAGTGTAAATATATTGTACCTGTAAACTCGTCAATCACAGCGAGAAGCTTGGAGAGTAGAATCAGACTGTTGCTATCGTGCGGACATTGTTTAAGCCTTCCATTGTGTTGATTTTAAAATACAACTTGAATAAATCGGCATATCATACAATAACGACTGAACATAGATCCAATCTAACTTGAAAGGGCTATCGTTCAAAGACATAAACTAAGAGTACAAAATAAACACAGATACAACAACCCTGCTAAGTCTCCATGGGAAAACACTACAGTTGTCCACTTCATTACATTTGTAATAACAGTTTCCATCAAAAACAAAAACAAAAAACACACACACAATATCGTCCGAGCATGTTATTAGACCTGGCACCTTTTTTCTGAAATACCAGGTTTTCATTCAAACGAAATTTAATAACGATAAGATTAATATTGCCCACTGTTGATGAGCGTATCTATACGGTCAAGTATTCGGTTGGTACGTCCGTGATAGGGCACAGATATTAACAATTGTTGCTTTAAAAAACTTGATTTGGCCATATCAGTGTGTCAAAGATTTGGCCATATCAGTGTGTCAAAGATTTGACCATATCAGTGTGTCAAAGATTTGGCTATATCAGTGTGTCAAAGATGTGGCTATATCACTGCGTCAAAGATTTGGTCATATCAGCGTCAAAGATTTGACCATATCAGCGTCAAAGATTTGGTCATATCAGCGTCAAAGATTTGACCATATCAGCGTCAAAGATTTGACCATATCAGCGTCAAAGATTTGACCATATCAGCGTCAAAGATTTGGCCATATCAGTGCGTCAAAGATTTGGCTATATCAGTGTGTCAAAGATGTGGCTATATCAGTGCGTCAAAGATTTGACCATATCAGCATCAAATCAGCGTCAAAGATTTGGCTATATCAGTGCGTCAAAGATTTGGCTATATCAGTGCGTCAAAGATGTGGCTATATCAGTGCGTCAAAGATTTGGTCATATCAGCGTCAAAGATTTGACCATATCAGCGTCAAAGATTTGGCTATATCAGTGTGTCAAAGATGTGGCTATATCAGTGCGTCAAAGATTTGGTCATATCAGCGTCAAAGATTTGACCATATCAGTGTGTCAAAGATTTGGCGGCCAAAGATTTGGTCATCCTCAGAAATACTTGGCTATATCAGTGCGTCAAAGATGTGGCTATATCAATGCGTCAAAGATTTGGTCTATATCAGTGCGTGATCAAAGATTTGGCGGCCGAGTATGGATCACGCGATACCAAATCAACACCACTCTGACCCTCAAGTCCTATCTTTCCTCTTCACCCCTTGTACTCCTTTGAACCATTTCTTTGAAAAATCAAGTATTTTCCTCCTATGATTACAGTTGATATGATGATAATTTCCATACTGGCAAATTCCCAGCGAGTTTAAGCGAACATTTGCCCGAAGGATATCTTGTTACACCGACTGTAATTATAGACAGAAAATAATTTATAGTTTATATATCAACGTCACCAATACCACATTGCTTACCAGTCATACCGAACAAAAATGTCACGTTATATAAAGAAATAAATCCAAGCATGGGAACAGCCCAACATGGAATGGCCAGCACGAGCATTATGACGTCACAATACAGCGGGACTAGTCCCTTAATAATAATGTGGAATCGGACGGTGGTAAATATTATTATGATTTGAAAGTGTGACACATGGAAAATACAAAGTATAACACAACAATGGTTTTACTGATTAAGACATTAACGACATAAATGAAATATTATTACAAGTTAAAAACATAATTATGTAAAATTTGCGAATTTCCTACACAGGGCACAATATCTCTGTAAAGTATTTTCATCTCAATTACTGTAACATACGTCTGTGTTTACTCGGTGTCTCTCGGTATATAGATTGCTTCTGTTAGAACGTTATCGTCCCGGAACCTCTCAGATCCATCGTGACACACTGGTACATATAACTCCACACGTTTCCTGTTCGTTCGAAAAAATATGATTGTGAATGTTTAAATTCCATCGATTTTACTTATATTCCGAAAATGAATTTATATACATTCCATCTTCACTGAATACTGACTGGAACACAGAATAGCATCAGCACGATTATACTAAAATTCTTTCGTATTAAATTTCGAGATCTAGCGTATCTACACTCAGAGATGCACAACAGTGGACTATAACAAAACTAGAAATCGGATGCCGTTCGGTGGTGACTTCCCATGAACACAAACGGTAAAGTAGTTATCACAGCAAAACGAACTTAACACGGTAGTATCCACACCGTCACATAGCTTACGTCCCTCTCTTTAATAGCTCTTTTGTCTTCGCTTGTTTTTCATAAGTTCGTTCCATAAGTTTAGACATAGCATCCAAAGAGGTCGTTTCCCGTTGCCCACGAAGCTGTCGCGTTTGAAATGTATTCATATTTAAATCTTTGATTTCCGTTCCTGCACGTTGGAGGGATCGACGCTGCATCCGGTAGTTTTCATCCGCGGTCAACCTGTGGTCATGTGGCCGGAGTATAGAACCCCTGTCCAGGTACATGGGTGCTCCTTTAGGTAGCACATTGACAGACTCTGTAAAACGGACTGTCCTGTAGTTGGGTTTGCCCTGTCTTGCTGCCTGACCGTCCTGTACTCGCATGGCGGCCTTGAGTGGTCTGTGATTTGCCGGTTTAACAGATGCGTTCTTGATGACGCGGTCATTGGTATGTCCGACCAGTGGTTTGTACTTTACATCTGACAAGTAACCAGGGTCATCATCGATGGAATGAACCTGGATCCTGTGCCCCGGAACAATTGGCGGAGCTTTGTATGGTCGCGCAGAGTTTCGCCTGGACCAACTCATGTCACGTGTCAGGTGGTCAGTGCGCGTAGCACCACTTACCACGTCCGAGTGACGACGCGCGTGAGAATGACCAATTACTGATGAGCCATGTCTCAGAAGTTCTTCTATTTCGCGATCGTCCACTAACAAATCAGATTTGCTTCGGAAAAACCATTTTGGTACCGGGTTTCTAGATTGTCTGATGTAAACAGTCGGATCCCTGTAATCCAGTGTGTTTGTCGTAGTGAAATGCATTGATGTACTTGTGGCAGCAGGTGCTGAGAACTTAGCGACAATAGGTATATTCTTCTCTTTCACCGGTTTCAACGTGTATGTGGAGAGAGCTGCTGAGTTGTGACGCAGCTTTCCATCAAAATTCGTTCCAGGAGCAAAAGAGATCCTGCTAGCGATCGACACCGGCGATCCTCTGTCCTGCATGGTGCCGAGTGCTACCATTGGACGGTAGGAGTATTGTCGGATACACACTGTGTACTTTGTACAGTTAACAGGTATTTACACAGTACAAATCAAACCCCGACCATTAATCTACAAAAATAAGTGCTCTCCTCGCGTCAAACTGTTCTCAAATACCCTGAATTGTTTAAATATCACTTACGACAAATTAGCTATAGTCCACCGATCTATACCACGGCTCTATGGTAGAGCGATATTCTATAGCCGTTAATCCATCGCAATTATTGACAAAACAGGTCCACTTGCACAACAAAGCATTAGCAATATCACACGTACATTTATCAGTATAGTGAACATACTTTACAGTCGTTCTTTGGGCTCATCTGTGTCTTTGGTCTTGCGTCCTGTAGTTAAGGGTAATCATTGTCCAGTCTTTGTCCAGTGTCACAATACGGACAGTGATGTTACGATACGGTCTTTTAGTAATCCAATAGAAGTGCTGTATGATTTTGTGTCAATACATGCATCTAGCATGTATAATATAACAGGTGCCCTAGATAGCCCAAAGCTGGAAGCGGTTGATAAGCTGTCACCACCAACTATCGCCCCATCGATGTCTCATTCATAACTGATCTACCCATTCATCATATACCTATCCTAGCATTCATACCCAGTCTTTACAATGGAGGGGCTGAT
Organism: Ylistrum balloti; assembly: GCF_031769215.1. NCBI lineage: Eukaryota > Metazoa > Mollusca > Bivalvia > Pectinida > Pectinidae > Ylistrum > Ylistrum balloti. The sequence continues at coordinate 234,448 of NW_026781949.1, read as the reverse complement.
CAGCCTAATCTCTCAGCTATGTCCAACTATTTCAATCTGTTCGATCCTGCGAATTCACGCTTAGATGATTCCGACTATTATATGTTTGGATTGCGAATGATGAGTACAATGAGTGTGTTAGGATTGTCGGGACTAAACCCTAAATATAAACCCCGAGCTGTTGATGTGTATTATTGTTTGGTACTATTACTAGATATATACCAGTAAAATGCTATTGTATATAGACTTGTCAATGGACTTGGTCAAGCGGACACCCGCAGACACATTCGAACAGTTGTTTTTTCTTTCTGTAGTTTACGAAGGTAGAACTGATATATGCTTGTATATATCACAATGTTCACTGTGTCTTGGTGGTTGATAGTGTTTTTCATTTCCTCGGCGACCTTCAATAAACACAGACATTTAACGGCTGACACGCGAAGGTCAACATTCCGAAAAACCTGTATAGAAACTTTTCTTTCTATTCAACTAAAATTACACATCGTAAACCCGCTAATAAATGACATACCGATTTGACGTCCAATAAAAACAGAAACAGGTTAGGTGATACTATGTGATATATCACTGGAATTACCCCCATGCTTCGGGCACTGCTCCAAACAAACGTCATTGAATTATCAAAGTGTCGGCATTCGTTCGAGAACTCGACGGAAAAAGTTAATTCGTCATTTCTCTTTATCAACACTTAAAGGAAGGTGTGAACGAACTCGATTTGAAGAAAGGTTTGATTAAACTGATTTAACAAAAAGAGAAAATGATTTCAGACTGAATACAATTCGAGCACGCGCGCGCTGAATTCTTTACAGACCCTCATAATTAAACCAGTTGAGAAACCAAGCCAATATCAACCTCTCTTCTAAGCCTCCTTCCGAAAATAGCACTATTTATAAGATTTACAAGGTTGATTCGGGAGCCATCTTCAAATCTACCTATACTAAACAAGTTCATGTAATTAATTACCTTCTTTATATCCTAATCAGTACATAAGTAATTATTTCAGTAAAAGTTATTAATTATTATCTTTATATCCTAATCAGTACATAAGTAATTATTTCAGTAAAAGTTATTAATTATTATCTTTATATCCTAATTAGTACATATAAGTAATTATAAGTTATTAATTACCAACTTTATATCCTAATAATTTATGTACCATTATGTAAAAGTATTATACCAATTCTGATAAAACTGCTGTCATGGTTACATGACTTGGAGTTAACATGAACGTTGGAGTAGTTTCCAAACGCATCATTATAAGTGACAGTTACGGTCACTGTTTACGAGCTGCATTACAGCGTCGCCGCATGTAGCTCGTAAAACCGACCGAGATTGACGGTTCATTTTGACGGTCCAAACCTGCTCAGTTGGTGAGCGGTCTTGTGATTTCGATGACCAATCTAACACCTGTCTGTTATTCTGCCACAAGAATGGTCTGCTCACGCGACTAGTGCGCGCTGGCACGTTATCCTGATGGAAAATGCCGCAAACGTCATGGCGTTTTGAGAATGGCGGAACCACTGAACCTATATAAAATTTCGTCCAGATATCGGGACAAATAAAACTGCCATTTACCGCCACCAGTCTGGCACGATTCGTCTGCTCTCCCTCCCGCTACAACAAGTAACTTCTAAAACTCTTCCGTCGCCAAACCAAAGCCGCAGAGCAGCTCCCCTTATCGCCCCCACATTCTCAGTCTCCTGTCACATAACATATGTCAACATCGTTTTAAAGTTACACAACGACTAAAACATCGGCAAATTCTCTTTCACAATTGAATGATTTTGGTTACAACCTTCGGTGTATTCTAATGCCATTTTCTTATACTCGTCAAAAGATATCTTTTTGTTGAGTATATTTTAGAAGTCGACACCACTGTAAGTCATCCTGATGTCCCAGAATTACTGTCCTTCGTCTGACTTTGTCAGTACAGCAACAATCATAAACTATTATAATTTGGTATATTGTGTATTTTGAAAGTCTGTCGAGCTCTCCTTACAACATTTTTAGTCCGATGTTTCCTAACCTGACTTCTCTTCCGGCATTACACGCCTACTCTTTATCAACATCACAAAGAGGAAAACGGGACACTTTTTTAGTCCTATCTGCTGGACTCAATGTTACAAGAGTGTTCTCTAATTTGTTATTTAAGGTGTACACACGCAGGTCATCAGTCCTTAGCTTTTATCATATACCCTGGTTCTCCATGAAATCGGAGCATTTTAATTGGCAACTGTTTTATGATATTATCCCCATAACAGGATTGGCTAATGAGGCGGTGTAAAAGATTACCAAAGAAATAAATGCACAAGTTATCAAAAGTGAAGGGTGCAGTGTAAGAAGTAGAAAAGATATGAATATATCGCTAATCGGTTGGTTTTAAACAGCATAAAGAAAATATTACTTGGTAGAATATGTAGTATGGATTATAGTTACTTATAACGTGAGATTTTTTTAATCAATATTCGTCTCGTTTCACCAGAGAATTCGTTCCTGATATTGCTCATGTTCTACAAAAATACCAATGGTACTAAGTTATTGATTAATTTATGGAGAATGGTGTATTCACAAACAGATCTAAATGGAAAATTATATTTGATGACCATGTAAAGATATACGAGAAGACTAAACTATGTGAAACAATGCACACAATGCATACAATTTTTATTTTAAGAAAATTGTTAAACTAAGCGTTAAAATGCGTGATAAGGAAACCACTGACCTGTGTCATTACAGAGGTATGACATGTAAAGATATTATAGTATAATGTACTTGAATGTTCTCTCGCAGAGATGTCACGTGATCAGCTGATATAGATTTTATAATCTACCTTAATACGTTGTCTAAATACTAGTTAATACCCGTTCTTCTCTGTGTGTTATTGATTATGCTCGAAGATCTTAGAATAAATTCAATTGTTTTCCGTTTAAGAAATCTACAACACTGTCGCCTTGTGTAATTCATAAATATGTCATTTACAGTTTAATGAGTTTCGATAGTCATTTCATGTTACAGTAGTTAAATGCCTTTTACATGGTAGTATGATTATTATATATATCTGATTAATGTTTTGTGTCTATTCCAAATCGTAGCGAATGGTACAATCATTACATGATACCGTGTTATTGCGTACATGGAAGACACATTAGTTATAAAGCAAGTCTGCTTGAAGTATTTATTTTTATAAATCAACCAGAGCTGTCATTGTTATCTATAGTGATGGCGGATTAATCACACGGAAACACAGCAAACTGAAAATTAATGTATAATATTGTCTGTTTTCAAAATCTAAATTACTCGATGATATTAGATCATTTTTCTCAATTGAAAATATAGCTCTTTCTTGTACATAGTAATCGGATGCAACTTTCGGCACATTTTATGTGTAACACCAGGGACGTAGAATACAGATTTATACGTCCCTGGTAACACCAGCTCACAACATGCTGCTATACACGGCTTTTCAAAAAAACTTCTATCGATTCTAAACTGAAGACTAGAAATTAGAAACTTCGTTGGTTTGTGTTTAAAAACATTATATTAATATTCAGGTTGGTATGAAGTCCGGAATATACTCAAGAAGCTGTACTTTTTTCTGTCATTGAAAGTTACGTTCAAAAACATGATGAGAAATATAAAATGAAATGATCGGCTGCTTTAATGAAGCAAAGTCCCGCCGAAATCGAGTTATCGTTCCTGATCAGATCGCCTGAAGGTGTCGTTGCCAGCATCCGCCATATGTATTACCGAACTGTCACCGATGTCAACATTGTGATAACGAAACATGACTTATGACTTACCAAGTGTGTCCTATATGGCACTATATGTTGTATCCATGCACATTGTCAGCAGTAACTCTCGGAGCTCAACAGGTGCTAATCATTGGAGGCTGAATGCAGACGAGGGTAAAGTAGTCCAAGCTGAGGAATCGGACAGTGATGGATTCACAGAAGATGGGTTGATGACAATTCTTACTCGTAAAGTAACTGAAAATGGTGAATGGCGAGTGGAAGACGAACAAAAACAAATACCTTGTCACCAAGTAACAGATAAAACAGAAAGGTATATATTGCATTGCGATGTATTGTGATTCCCGTACCATGTATTACATATTTGTAGGTGGCATTGACTACTCCAAGGGTAGATTGAGATGCTTCTTTGGGGATAATGTACCTGGGTTGTTGTTGTTTACGGGGTCATATACTTTTGGAAAAGGGAATTGTGTAGAACTTGCTTTCCTTGAGATCCTTAGATAGTTGGCATTTCCCTTCATTTATATGGCAGAATGGTTAATATAGCTATTAGTAATGTGTGGATATTACTAAGGGTCACAACTATCCACAATAACTTTATCAGTCTCCCTGGAAATATAGGTTTCTAGTTATGCTGGAATACATTTTAGTAGGAAGTGTTTTAAAAATGTTATGCCAGTTCATATTGTACAATATATGTTGAACTTTTCTGCACAAAACTTGGCTTTGATGCTGTGCAATGAGTTTGTTCCACTTGTATTTTGATGACCTTTTACAAATGATAGACACAAATCTGAAAAAATCTGAAGTGATGGTAAACTGCGAAGACCGGCATCATTCTGCAATGTAGATACAATGTACCAGCAATGCTTTCTTTCCTTGTACTTACTTGGTTCAATGTGCCTACCACAGCTTTATTTTAAGGCATTACCCTACTCTTATTAGGTCATCTTGTTTTGTCTGTTTTTATGCTTTCCACTGTGTGTCATGCTCAGCTTTGCATTCAAACAACTTCTTCTCAATAACCAAAAGGCCAAGGGTACTGATATTAGGCCTATAGCATGCTGGGATAAAGGGCTACCATGTCTGTCCAGTAGAGTGACTGTGACCCATTTTCGAGGTCATTGTAGGCATTAAATACATTAAAATCTTAAACCAACTTCTTTTCAATAACTCTAATGCAATGAAAACATTTTTCTGCTAACTTGCATATGTCAAAGCCATTAAATGTTGTAAACTAAGAATTTCCACTCATTTTCCCAACAACTTTGCTTTCTAGCATGTTTACAATGGTCACCATTGTACAGATTCTCACTAGACACGTTCCAGTACACCTACCATTTCCAGCGGTCCTGTGCGAATTTACATTTTGGTAGGTTTACAACCAAAACTCAAGGGAGATTCAGGCATGCTGAGATAAAGGGCTACAAAGTTTGTTAAAATTAATTAACTTAGCTCACTTTCAAGGTCATAGGGAATTGAAGATATAAAACACCCTTTTCTGAAAAGTCAAAAGGCACAGGGTGCCAGTATTGGACCTGCAACATATTGAGATTAAGTGATATATGTTTGTTTAAATTAATGATCTTGACCAACTTTCAAGGTATTAGGATTCAGTGTGTCATAATCTTCAAACATTACTTTTTCTGATTAAGTGAAAGGCACAGAGTGGGTCTGTAGCATGATAAGGTAGGACTACCAAATTAATTCAAATGCATGACCTTAACATAATTGTGTATAAAACCAAACACTTGAACTTTGGTCCTTGATATTCTAGCTGTCTGTATACTATATTTCTTTCTTAGGTAATGTAATCACCATCATCAGTATCAAATGTGAATAGATTTAAATGAAAAAATCCTTTATTATAGATAATGTGCTGTCAAAACAAATAAAACATAAAAAGCATGCTACAATAGTTTCTTCTTTCTGCTTAGTTTTATACACTCACTTCACCTAATTTGTGGTTCTATGACATGTATTTTGTACTATTTTATTTGATAACATAAGCAAATGTCATCAGTTTACCTGCTTCAGGCAAGTGAACTTAGGCTGTGTTGCGACATCATGTCAGTCTGTGGTACATCCATCCCTTTGGCATCAACTACCAGATTTGTTCCAAGTAAATATATGACCTTGACTTACTTTTAAGGTCACATGGGTCGATGATGTTGTTAAATGACTCCTACCAGTAAGCATTTATTATTGAAGGGCTGGGATCAATAGCATGAATAGACTTTCAAGTTTGTAGAAACTTACAAAACAAACTGACAAAGTCGTCTGTGTAAGCTGTAGAGCAGATGAGCAATACAGGCCAATTAGACCTCTTGTTTTGCAAGTTTGCTTGGCTTCAGCAGAAAATGGTTTAGATTCGGGTCACATATTCTGAAAAAACTTTTCAAATTTCAACACATTTTGATATGTTTTCAGTAGAAGTGTCACCCTCATTGATATTTCAAGTACATACATCTTTTCATATTTTCTACATTGACTAAAACAACTTTTTTGCGTCCATTAACTTTGTGCTTTTTAGGAGTAATAGGTTATAAGTTTAGTGAACAATGGAGGGTACATACTGTATATGTAAATGTGTTATATATGTATAGGAACCATTTCCTGATAAAAAAAGTTTTTCTCTGTCTCAAACTGCATCATCTTGTGTTTAATGTTTTTTGTAGGACTTCAACAAGTTCCATAGAAAGTAAACCTCCTCCTGAAAAGAAAAAGCTGACTTGTGGAAAACCAGTAAATTATACTCAATATGATCATTTACGAGGAATTGCCAACAGGAACGAACATAGTCATATTCCAGAACCAGAGGTGGCTATGATGTTTCGCAGAAAGGGCAGCAAAACTTCAGAAATAGATATGAATGAACTGGAAGAAAGACTTAAGAAATCAAAGAAAGATGTAAGTTGAATGTCTGGATTATACACCTTACATGTTTAACTAAATTGCTTTGACAATCTACTTACCTTCCTTACCTATAAGGTAAGTATATCAAGTTCCAACTAAAGCTAAAGGTCCTTCCCTTCCTTGCCAGTATGCAAGTGATGATCTGTAATGACTTTATAGCTTAGTTTGTTCTAGCTAGAGAATAAAGAATTCTGTATTAGTCCCCTGCCAATGACACCAAGTGGGGATTGGGGACTTAGTTTGTCCTAGCTAGAGGCAGGGTTTTCCATGAATTTGTTAGTAGTAGGCTGTGTAGTGAAATTAGGAGGCTGGCCTTCCATGTACGTGTAGTCGTGTACGGAACATTATTACGGAACTGGATTGGTGTAGGCGGCCAAATGATCAAAGTTGCCGATCAAATTGGCCGGCGACCGGCTCTTATGGAAAACCCTGTAGAGGATAAAGAATTCTGTATTAGTCCCCTACCAATGACACCAAGTGGGGATAGGGGACTTAGCTTGTCCTAGCTAGAGGATAAAGAATTCTGTATTGGTCCCCTGCCAATGACACCAAGTGGGGGTTGGGGACTTAGTTTGTCCTATCTGGAGGATAAAGAATTCTGTATTGGTCCCCTGCCAATGACACCAAGTGGGGGTTAGGGACTTAGTTTGTCCTATCTAGAGGATAAAGAATTCTGTATAAGTCCCCTATTAGTGACACCAAGTGGGGGTTGGGGACTTTGTCCTAGCTAGAGGATAAAGAATTCTGTATTTTCATCAAACTTCACACATTCACAAAGTATCAAATTGTCTAGGATAAGACAGATTTTTAAGGTTGTTGGGTCAAATTCAGTGTCTTTGTTACTATTTTTAGAAAATCATTGTCAGTGCACTGTTGGATTCCTTGGCAGATTTAAACAACAAGTTCGAGTTTCAGGGTTTTTTGGTCAAGGCCACTGTTACTATTATTAGAAAATTGTTATTAACCCTCTTGGGATTTCATTAATATTCCTTACAGGAATTTGATCAAACTTCACATTTACAAATGGCTATATAACATTATCATACAATGGTCTTGAAACAGTATTGTCAGATTGTCAAGCTTGTTCATTGCATTGTTCTATTAAATTCAGTTAAGCATTAATTGTATACTTAAGTTTATTTCAAATTAACACAAAACAGTACTGTCTTTATAACTCTCGTAACAGTGTAATAGCTTTTAGTGGCCAGGAGGGGAAATGTATTGTTTAGCTCGGTGAAGTAATTAATTTCTCCTAAATTAAACCTGATATACCTGTTATGTTTGAAACTTCATTTGAATATCTTCATTGTCGGTGTTAGTAATCTGATCACTTTTATAGCAAGGTTGACAGCACATGGTGTATGGTTCACAGTATCACACTGTCCAGTATGTAATGTAAATGTTTGTATATGTCACAATGTCTTATGTTTACAAGAAACAGAAACAAAAAAAAAATGTTTCATAATTTTTTATTTGGTGTCTGAATGCCATTTTGACTGTCTATTTTGATGTTTTTGTTTCAGAAACCTAAATCTGTACAGACTCACAGTCAAATAGGAAATTTCTGGAGAATAAAGGGCAACAGTCTGTTTGCTATAGAGTGTTTCCGTAAGGCATTGTCTATATCGCCCAATAACCCGGAGGTTTTACTCTACCTGGCACGTGTGTTGTTTAATCTACAATATTTGGACGATGCCATATTCCTTACACGACGTTCGCTGGTGATGCAACAACCAAACAGTGAGAACTCGTGGCTTCAACACTACACACTGGGGGAGATTCTAAAAGCCTATGGACATTACCAGGAGGCTACCCTACATTTCAGACATGCACTAGACTTGAACCCAGGCTACCAGCCTGCAGAGGCTCACTTGCGAGAGATGGATGGGACACCCAATCCCTCTGTTACACAATACACACTATTTATCATCTTGTTCCTGGTCCTTGGTGTTATATTTGGGGTGATCACATCTATAGAAGCTAACTTTGAGGACAGCAGTGAAGTAAAAACACAACGGCACTTCAACCGAGCCATGGCCATGCGATCAATTAAGTTAGGGATCAATCCACGCCTTATAAGAATGAGGAAGATGAACTGTTAGATACAGAGATAAATTGAACCTACAGTGTTGTGACCCTGTTAGCATTCTGTGGCAGGTAGATTGAGATTTACTGAAAATGGAACAATTTCTACATACACATTTTGTATATTGGGTCTAACTTGTTTCATGGCAATGGCTGGAAATGGTTTCATATTGGTAAAATCATAACAAAGTGAAGTGATAATACCTTATGTAACATCAGGGAGCACAAACAAATACAAAGTCTTCTTCTTTAGAAAATGTTAACATTTCTTGTTATCAACAGTAGATCATGCCAGATTTTACTTTTCTGTTTTCATTTCGCTGATGTGATTTTAAACCAACAATAATTTTCACAGCTTTTAACAGACATTGCTAGTAAAAAAACTGTCAAATTAATTGAGATTTAAAGAATAATGAACAAAATAATGTCTCCTGATATTTTACCAATACCAAGATTTTATTTTTAGTGAAGTTATCTCCCTCCTTTAACAGAAAACCTGCAGGAGTTTTTATTTTATTTTTTTTTTTGGTTTGTTTTTTATTTTTTTTCTTTAAACAGGATCAACATTAAAAAAATGGTTTCAGGTTCCATACAACACATTTGATATATTTCATATAGATAATGTACCAAATGATTGTGGTACTGATGTCTTAATATCTTTGTTAACAGGGAGTACATTTATAAACAATGATATTAAATAGATTAGCTACAAGTATGCTCTTAATCTATTGATAATTACACTTGGAAAAAATCTACCTATCTGTATATAATATGTATACATTTGTTTAGAATTTTATGTCTGAAAGTATACAATATATTGGATCAATTCCATTACCATATTAACTGTGTATTGCCAAACAAAAGTAATTTGACATGTTTACCAAATGTTATTAATACTAAGGTTATAATGTTTATGGATACTACATGTATAATCTAAACACTTCTTATTTTTGAAAGTTAAAGTCAGTAAAATCTCCTGAAATGAAAAATATGTTTAAACTGAAGTTGCAATGAAATATGATTTTGTAGTATTGATATATTGTGTAAAGTCCTTGTGGGAAATGTCAAATGAGCACATTTTATTTTCAAAGGAAATAACAAGATAGCTGTTTTACCTCTGTTTCAGTGGTAGTGTGATAAAGGCAAATCACAAATAAAAGGAGGCACTGCCTTCATCAATAAACACACAGTGTAAATCTTTTTGTAGATTTTTTCTACAAATTAATTTGGTTTGGCAAGATTGAATACTACATGTACCATGGTAATGTGTTTTAGTTGGCTGAAAACAGTCTTCACTTGTGATTGGATAAACATTGCTTTGGGTGGTAAATTGGCAAAAAAATATTGTCCTCGTTAAGGGTATTTTTTTTATTTTTGGTGGTTGGTAGGGGGGCACCAGCAAATGGTTTTGATATGTTATATGCAGAGCTGTGTCTGTTTTTCCCATTTTCAAGATTCCTGACCTGTTGAGAATTTTTGTAGTTTGAATGTTGAAAAAAATTTAAAGGTTTTGTTTTTAATCTGATGTGTTTGATTTCTTTTAAATAATATTTTATGTCTTCCGGTCACAATGGTTGTAATGCAAAGAGTTAGAAATTTTTATTTTATTCTCTGTATGGTTTGGAAATATTACAATTAAGACTGAAGGTTTTTTTTTATACCTTTAAGGTGCTATATATACAGTATGGGGTCTATATGCACTGTATTATATTACTTGTATGCTATATAAAAACTGAAAATGTATTATCAGTGAGTAATATGTGACATCTTCTACAAAAGTTAAGCTTAAACACCTGGAATTGTGAAAAAAACAGAGATATTCTTGTTATTGTGTATGAGTAGATCAGAAATCTTCCTTTGAAGGCAGATCCAGAGAGGAACTCCCCAGTACATCAGAAATCTTCCTTTGAGGGCAGATCAAGATTGGAACTCCCCAGTACATCAGAAATCTTCCTTTGAGGGCAGATCAAGATTGGAACTCCCCAGTACATCAGAAATCTTCCTTTGAGGGCAGATCAAGATAGGAACTCCCCAGTACATCAGAAATCTTCCTTTGAGGGCAGATCCAGATAGGAACTCCCCAGTACATCAGAAATCTTCCTTTGAGGGCAGAGATCAAGATTGGAACTCCCCAGTACATCAGAAATCTTCCTTTGAGGCCAGATCCAGATAGGAGCTCCCCAGTACATCAGAAATCTTCCTTTGAGGGCAGATCCAGATAGGAACTCCCCAGTACATCAGAAATCTTCCTTTGAGGGCAGATCCAGATAGGAACTCCCCAGTACATCAGAAATCTTCCTTTGAGGGCAGATCCAGATAGGAACTCCCCAGTACATCAGAAATCTTCCTTTGAGGGCAGATCCAGATAGGAACTCCTCAGTACATCAGAAATCTTCCTTTGAGGGCAGATCCAGTTAGGAACTCCCCAGTACACCAGAAATCTTCCTTTTAGGGCAGATCCAGATAAGAGCTACTCAGCACAATCAAATCTTGTTCTCCCTGAAGTTACATTGAGTAACACAATGTAACCACCCCTTGAGTAGAGTGTTTTAAGAAATCTTTGTATGATTAATGCCATGTGTTACTATTTTAAAGTCCCAACTGATAGTGGGCATGATATTAAACAATTTATTGATTGAACACAAGTTGTTTTTTCTTGACCTGTGTGAAGGACATGTGAACTGTTGCAATGTCACAATGCCTGTCATAAGTCAGTCTCCCAAAAGGACAATAAATTTACATTGAAGCATAGTATGTGTCCGACTCCATTCATCTGTTGGTGACGACTTTAAGTCATACTTTTCATAAACATTTTAAATCTGGTCTTGTCTATGAAAGGGCTGTAATAGCTCAACTGGTCAGAACGTTGGCCGAGATATTCTCAGGTGATCGTATCAAATGGAGGTTCAATGCTCCCTATTCATGGTATTTTGTGTTTCATTGGAAGCTGAAAGAAAAAGACTGGTCTGTGCTTTGGTGATGGTGTCCAAGGGCAAGATATTCTACCTAATTGTTCTGGATTGCATGTTGTGTCTCCCATATGTTCTTCAATGAGGTAGCCACCATCTACTACAAAAAGACCAAGTTGCTTGAAATTTTAATTCCAGTAGACTCACGTTTTAGCTAACTTGGTCTTAAGGACCTGAGAGCTTAAGCCATACCATGGCGCCCATTTAAGTTCAACACTTTGTTGGAGATACATATCCCAGTGAATTAGTAAAATGGACAAAACTGAGTATAGAGCAGTGATACAGTTTCTAGTTCTAGTTTCTAACATTATTGTAAATATCAAACTTTAGGTTGGGAAACTCTATATAATGGCAGAGTTTATAAGATATTCCCAGTCAGGACGCCCATCAGCCAGAACTTGTCAGCCAAAACAAATATAGACTTAGTTAATAAGCAAGCAATGTGAAACCGTCGCCTTACTCTTTATGGGTTAGTAAACAGGTCTTTCATGTGGATAAATACACAGCATACATCATGACAATCTATATGTGTCCATTGTATGTACGGATGGCATGAAGCGATTGGGGGTCGCCATCACATACTCCATTTACGCAAACCAAGATTGTACCAGATGAACCCAGTCTTTGTGTTATGATCCGTATAATAAACGGGAAATGATGGAATGGAAACGCATCAAATCTACACAAAGAAGATAAAGCCTCCAAGTTCATCAAGAAGGACCTTAAAGGAGTGATTCGCATCTACAACCTGCGCTACGGAATTATATTTACACTAACCTGCTTTTAATATCATCTCCGATTTCTTACTCGTGACGAAGTTTAACCGCGGAAATTTCGAAGCTGAAGATTTCGATTGTGTTACTCAATTTAGAAGAAGTGAGGACATTCCTTTGTTCTTTAAACTTCATAGGAACAAAGGAACCGTGTAGGTGATGATTTTTACCGAGATTTACGTCTGCTAATACAGTGTAACTCAGTCTGTGAACATATTCCTAAGTAAACGATTGTTACAGAATTATGGATTGGATCAATTTAAAATTTAAGTAAATAACTTCAACGAAGGTCACTGGGGTCAAATATGTTACAGCAATGTATCTTTAACATCTTAGTCAGCAAGGTAACCCCGGTCATAGTTTGTAAAATGTGCCCCGGAATGAATGTCTACCTGGTAAGTTAGTCGAAGGATTCTGACCATTTATCAGAGTTTTAGCTTGTCTGTAATGACAAAGAAAGATAGCCTACAACTGACTGTCTGCATTCCAGAGTGTTTTTTAGCTCACCTGTCCTAAAGGGCCAAGTGAGGTTATGCCATAGTGCGTCGTCCTTTGTCAGTCCGTCCTGCGTCCGTCAACTTTTCATTTAAACAACTTCTTCTGAAATACTGAAAGGCGAAGAGTTATCATATTTGGCTGGAAGGTTCTTTTGATGAAGTCCAACTAAGTTTGCTAAAAGAAATGACCTTGACCCATATACAAGGTCACAGAGGTCAAATGTGTTAAAACCTTTAAATGACTTCTTCCAAAATACCAGAAGGCCTAGAATCATTATATATGGCTGGAAGGTTCCTTTTATGGAGCCCAACAAATTTTACTAAAAGAAATAACCTTGACCTGTATTCAAGGTCACAGAGGTCAAATGTGTTAAAACTTTTGAATGACGTCTTCCAAAATACTGGAAGGTCTAGAATCACTATATTTAGCTGGAAGGTTCCTTTGTAAAGCCCAATAAAGTTTGCAGAAAAGATAACCTTGACCCATATTCATGGTCACAGAGGTCAAATGTGTTAAAAACTTTTAAACGACTTCTTCCAAAATACCGGAAGGCATAGAATCATTGTATATGGCTGGAAGGTTCCTTTTATAAAGCCAAACAAAGTTTGTGAAAAGAAATGACCTTGTCCCATATTCAAGGTCACAGGGGTCAAATGTTAATCACTAAGAACAGAAAGGCAAATTTTGGTCGTTAAGGACTTGTATGTGATCATACAAGATGGTTATACCTACTCGTGTCGAGGTGAGTATGGCGGGAAATGGACGAAGGTAACATACACTCTACTTCCTATTACGTTTGTTTTGACCTAGGTTTACAAAAAGTGTAGTCGATTCAACAGGAAACGCCGAACCGTCTGGATTATCTTTATCCTATCTGCTGTTATAAGCAGGTGGCAACATTTTGTGTTTCTTTCGTATACAGGCCACAGAAAAAAATATCAACGACTGTATACCTTTGGGCGTTGTTGTCAGCATCATGAATTTTCCTTAGTTAGCCAGACGAATACTGTTGATATTGGAGCCCCTTAACGCTGGAATCACCTACCTATGGTATTACCACTGCCTGTACCACAGCATTTGTGGGCTTCCAATACTTAAACAAAAGGCCCAAATGACATGCATAGTTCATCTGATATTCAAACTTTCCAAAATACAAAAACATTTACCATTACTTGCATTCAAAGTCTTTGTTAATGAGAAGAAATGTGAATATTTCAACAAATTTTGATTTTGAATAACGTTAATGTAATTTCTGTACGTAAACTTTGATGGACTTCATCTCAGGAACCCACCAGTAAAATAAACATTTTGCTAAATCGAAAAGACATTGTTTGAAGGGTTGAAGAAATTTTTATCACTTTGACCTTGAGAATTGGTCAGGGTCATTTCTGTTCAAAAAATTTTCGGTCTTTCTCCCAAGAACCCTCAGAACTTCAGACTGTTGAGTACTTGTCATTTGAAGGCTTCAACAAATTTAACTTTTGTGATATTGAAATATGCTAAGGCAATTTATAATCATATGTTTTATCGGGTTTCCCTCCAGGAACATTCTAATCAAATATCATGATTCTAAGCCTTTTTTATTGAGAAGAAGTTGTCTGAAGCTTTAAACAAATTCGACTACTGTAAAATTGGTTCAAGATCATGTTTTTGTACTTAAAGATATGACGACCTTTCCTTATTAGGGAGCAATCGTTTGAAGGTTTTAATAACTTTGACCCCGTTTGACCTTGAATTTTAGTTAAGGTCATTTTTTGCTCAAACTTTGATAGGCTTCATCTCAGAAACCATCGAGGCAAATATCATATTTCTAGTCAGCCTATTGGTTATTGAGAAGGTGTTTAAAGGGAAAAGTTGACGCCAGCCGGACATCCGGAAGACGCAAAGTACCAGGTAGCAAAACCAAGTGAACTTAAAATGTTAAATTCTGCCGAAATGCTGTTATCCTGTTTCCTACGGAATCACTGATATCTTTGTGGTGTAGGACTAGAAATCCATGGACAAAATAACCATTTATAGTCATTTTCATCACCGAGAAACTCCACCAGTGAATAACGATGACGGACGATATTATTTATCTTACATTATATGTTATATCGAACAGAACAAGCTGTTGACCAGATAGGAAGTGTATTTTTTATACATATGGGTAAGTAAATTTTGAAGTATGTGAGGTGAAAAAAAATTGTCTGACCTTTTTTCTTTTTATTTCAGACAGCTCAAAATATTATGAGGAAATTCCTAATTATATTAGCAACTAGGCAATGAAGTCTGGAGTTTAAAGTAAATTCCGTTTGTTTGATTTTACTTCTAAATATAACTATTTTAATTACCCAACAATCCTCACTTCAAGTACACATTTTCTGTTGGAGTTATCTCCCGTAGACTCTCAGCGAGTCGTATTCGTGTGACCAGAAATCAGAAAATACTGGTAAACCAGTTGTGAAAAACCTTAAGGGAAAGCTAACCAAATCCGGAAGACTTTCCTTTCTCGTACTTTAAGAAACATTTCGTGGATAATTATAGTCTTATTCAAAATCGTGCAATAATGTCGACTTTTGCTGCCGTCGCGCGTCTTTTATGCTCCATGAAAAGAAATCCAAGCGAAGTTACTTTTCACTTATTCATTGTTATCATCAATAAACCTAGTTTTTGGATACTTTAAAGAAATTTGATAGTTTGTAACGATTTAGACACATTTCCTCAATGACGTTTTTACTATTATTGTACACATTAAATATACACAATACATTGTCAGTGCATTGCCATGTTTTATTACTTGACGTGAAAGTCGGTTTATTATTCCAGAAATTCTGGTAGACCCTAATGAAGCCATCGATTGAAAAAAAACATCCATCCATCCAGTATTTCTTAATGTTGAATTTGTACTTAACAGTATGATTTTTATTTATAGTCAGCTCTACGATGCAGTTTTGTTTATTATTTGACAAATTTAAAAAAAATCAAAACTGTATAATTCCAAAAAAAACCCACATAAGTTTCTCACCATAATCGTACTTTCCTGGTGATTTCTAAAACTCGCAATCATCCGTGAAAATGTATTCTGTTGATTTGTTATATGCAGATCCATTAGAAATTCCTTCCGATTGGAAATATGTAGTCTGGTATCGTAAATAAATGAGAGATTTATTTGTTAGAAAATTCAAATTCAAGTTAGCAGTCATGGGTTTCTGTTCAGGTGTGTCATAGAAAACACAGCGTCTTTGTACAGGTGTGTTACAGAAAACAAAGCGTTTTGTACAGGTGTGTTATAGAAAACAAAGCGTTTTGTGCAGGTGTGTTATAGAAAATACAGCTTTTTTTGTACAGGTGTGTTATAGAAAACAAAGCGTTTTTGTACAGGTGTGATATAGACAACAAAGTGTCTTTGTACAGGTGTGTTACAGAAACCAAAGCGTTTTGTACAGGTGAGTTATAGACAACAAAGTGTCTTTGTACAGGTGTGTTATAGACAACAAAGCGTTTTTGTGCAGGTGTGTTATAGAAAAACAAAGCGTTTTTGTGCAGGTGTGTTATAGAAAATACAGTTTTTTTGTACAGGTGTGTTATAGAAAACAAAGTGTTTCTGTACAAATGGTTTATAGACAACAAAGTGTCTTTGTACAGGTGTGTCATAGAAAATACAGCTTTTTTTTTACAGGTGTGTTACAGAAACCAAAGCGTTTTGTACAGGTGAGTTATAGACAACAAAGTGTCTTTGTACAGGTGTGTTATAGACAACAAAGCGTTTTTGTGCAGGTGTGTTATAGAAAAACAAAGCGTTTTTGTGCAGGTGTGTTATAGAAAACAGTTTTTTTTGTACAGGTGTGTTATAGAAAACAAAGTGTTTCTGTACAAATGGTTTATAGACAACAAAGTGTCTTTGTACAGGTGTGTCATAGAAAATACAGCTTTTTTTTACAGGTGTGTTATAGACATCAAAGTGTTTTTGGACAGGTGTGCTATAGACAAAGTGTTTTTGGACAGGTGAGTTATAGACAACAAAGTGTCTTTGTGCAGGTGTGTCACAGAAATAAAGCGTTTTGTACAGGTGTGTTACAGACATCAAAGTGTTTTTGGACAGGTGTGCTATAAACAGTGTTTTTGGACAGGTGTGTTACAGAAAACAAAGCGTTTTGTACAAGTGTGATATAGACAACAAAGTGTCTTTGTACAGGTGTGTTACAGAAAACAAAGCGTTTTGTACAGGTGAGTTATAGACAACAAAGTGTCTTTGTACAGGTGTGTTAAAGAAAACAAAGCGTTTTTGTACAGGTGTGTTACAGAAAACGAAGCGTTTTTGTGCAGGTGTATTATAGAAAACAAAGCGTTTTTGTGCAGGTGTGTTATAGAAAATACAGCTTTTTTTTGTACAGGTGTGTTATAGAAAACAAATCGTTTTGTACAGGTGTGTTATAGAAAACAAAGCGTTTTTGTGCAGATGTGTTATAGACAACACAGTGTCTTTGTACAGGTGTGTTACAGAAAACAAAGCGTTTTGTACAGGTGTGTTATAGAAAACAAATCGTTTTGTACAGGTGTGTTATAGAAAACAAAGCGTTTTTGTGCAGGTGTGTTATAGAAAACAAAGCGTTTTTGTGCAGGTGTGTTATAGAAAACAAATCGTTTTGTACAGGTGTGTTATAGAAAACAAAGCGTTTTTGTGCAGGTGTGTTATAGAAAATACAGATTGTTTTTGTACAGGTGTGTTATAGACATCAAAGTGTTTTTGGACAGGTGTGCTATAGACAAAGTGTTTTGTACAGGTGAGTTATAGACAACAAAGTGTCTTTGTACAGGTGTGTTACAGAAAACAAAGCGTCTTTGTACAGGTGTATTACAGAAAACAAAGTGTTTTTGTACAGGTGTGTTATAGACATCAAAGTGTTTTTGGACAGGTGTGCTATAGACAAAGTGTTTTTGGACAGGTGTGTTACAGAAAACAAAGCGTCTTTGTACAGATGTGTTACAGAAAACAAAGCGTTTTGTACAGGTGTGTTATAGACAACAAAGTGTCTTTGCACAGGTGTTATACGGAAAACAAAGCGTTTTGTACAGGTGAGTTATAGACAACAAAGTGTCTTTGTACAGGTGTGTTACAGAAAACAAAGTGTTTTTGTACAGGTGTGTTAAAGAAAACAAAGCGTTTTTGTGCAGGTGTGTTATAGAAAATACAGCTTTTTTTGTACAGGTGTGTTATAGAAAACAAAGCGTTTTTGTACAGGTGTTTTATAGAAAATACGTTTTTTTGGACAGGTGTGCTATAGACAAAGTGTTTTTGGACAGGTGAGTTATAGACAACAAAGTGTCTTTGTACAGGTGTGTTATAGAAAACAAAGCGTTTTTGTGCAGGTGTGTTATAGAAAATACAGCATTTTTGTACAGGTGTGTTATAGAAAACACAACTTTTTGTACAAGTGTTTTATAGACAACTAAGTGTCTTTGTACAGGTGTGTTATAGAAAACAAAGCGTTGTTGTACAGGTGTTTCATAGACAACTAAGCGTTTTTGTACAGGCGTTATAGAAAACAAAGCGTTTTTGTACAGGTGTGCTATAGAAAACACAACTTTTTTGTACAGGTGTTATAGAAAACGAAGTGTTTTTGTACAAATGGTTTATAGACAACAAAGTGTATTTGTACAGGTGTGTTATAGAAAACAAAGCGTTTTGTGCAGGTGTGTTATAGAAAATACAGCTTTTTTTGTACAGGTGTGTTATAAAAAACACAGCTTTTTCGTACAGGTGTGTTATAGACAACAAAGTGTTTTTGTAAAGGTGTGTTATAGACAACAAAGTGTCATTGTACAGGTGTGTTATAGACAACAAAGTGTCTTTGTACAGGTTTGTTATAGAAAACACAGCTTTTTTGTACAGGTGTGTTATAGAAAACAGTTTTTTTTTGTACAGGTGTGTTATAGAAAACAAAGTGTTTCTGTACAAATGGTTTATAGACAACAAAGTGTCTTTGTACAGGTGTGTCATAGAAAATACAGCTTTTTTTGTACAGGTGTGTTATAGACATCAAAGTGTTTTTGGACAGGTGTGCTATAGACAAAGTGTTTTTGGACAGGTGTGTTATAGACAACAAAGTGTTTTTGTACAGGTGTGTTATAGACAACAAAGTGTTTTTGTACAGGTGTGTTATAGAAAACAGTTTTTTTTGTACAGGTGTGTTATAGAAAACAAAGTGTTTCTGTACAAATGGTTTATAGACAACAAAGTGTCTTTGTACAGGTGTGTCATAGAAAATACAGCTTTTTTTGGACAGGTGTGCTATAGACAAAGTGTTTTTGGATAGGCGAGTTATAGACAACAAAGTGTTTTTGGACAGGTGTGTTATAGACAACAAAGTGTTTTTCTACATTTGGTGTTACAGACACTTTTGGCAGTCAGAATTTTCAACTTAATCCCCCTTCGTATCCATACACTTTTGTCAGTGATGTTTGGGGCCTCAATGCCACGTTTAAAGAAGTCCTTTCCTTGACCGATCAGACTGTCCTCCACTACTTGTATGACGTCATCATCTGTCCAAAGTGAGTACTGGAAATGGCATTTTCAATTTTGGAAATAGATGAAAGTCTGATAGAGCTAAATCAGGCGAAAAAGGCGGATGCTCAATCAAATCATAGCCACAATCGTTAAGGCAGACATGACAATGACAGACTTGTAATTAGGGGCATTGTCCTGGTGGAACCATGGCAAACACTGACTTGTAAACAGGGGCATTGTCCTGGTGGAACCATGGCAAAGACAGACTTGTAAACAGGCGCATTGTCCTGTTGGAACCATGGCAATGACAGACCTGTAAACAGGGGCATTGTCCTGGTGGAACCATTGCAAACACAGACTTGTAAACAGGGGCATTGTCCTGGTGGAACCATAGCAAAGACAGACTTGTAAACTGGGGCATTGTCCTGTTGGAACCATGGCAACGACAGACCTATAAACAGGGGCATTGTCCTGGTGGAACCATGGCAATGACAGACTTGTAATTAGGGGCATTGTCCTGGTGGAACCATGGCAATGACAGACTTGTGAACAAGGGCACTGTCCTGGTGGAACCATGGCAAACGCAGACTTATAAACAGGGGCATTGCCCTGGTGGAACCATGGCAAAGACAGACTTGTAAACAGGGGCATTGTCCTGGTGGAACCATGGCAGACAGACTTGTAAACAGGGGCATTGTCCTGGTGGAACCATGGCAAACACAGACTTGTAAACAGGAGCATTGTCCTGGTGGAACCATGACAAACACAGACTTGTAAACAGGGGCATTGTCCTAGTGGAACCATGGCAATGAAAGACCTGTAAACAGGGGCATTGTCCTAGTGCAACCATTGCAAACACAGACTTGTAAACAGGGGCATTGTCCTGTTGGAACCATGGCAATGAAAGACCTGTAAACAGGGGCATTGTCCTGGTGGAACCATGGCAATGTCAGACTTGTAAACAGGGGCATTGTCCTGGTGGAACCATTGCAAACACAGACTTGTAAACAGGGGCATTGTCCTGGTGGAACCATGTCAAACACCGAATTGTAAACAGGGGCATTGTCCTGGTGGAACCATGACAAAGACAGACTTGTAAACAGGGGCATTGTCCTGGTGGAACCATGGCAAAGACAGACTTGTAAACAGCGGCATTGTCCTGGTGGAACCATGGCAAAGACAGACTTGTAAACAGGGGCATTGTCCTGGTGGAACCATGGCAAAGACAGACTTGTAAACAGGGGCATTGTCCTGGTGGAACCATGGCAAACACAGACTTGTAAACAGGGGCATTGTCCTGGTGGAACCATGGCAAAGACAGACTTGTAAACAGGGGCATTGTCCTGGTGGAACCATGGCAAAGACAGACTTGTAAACAGGGGCATTGTCCTGGTGGAACCATGGCAATGACAGACTTGTAAACAGGGGCATTGTCCTGGTGGAACCATGCAAAGACAGACATGTAAACTGGGGCATTGTCCTGGTGGAACCATGGCAAAGACAGACTTGTAAACTGGGGCATTGTCCTAGTGGAACCATGGCAAAGACAGACTTGTAAACAGGGGCATTGTCCTGTTGGAACCATGGCAATGGCAGACTTGTAAACAGGGGCATTGTCCTGTTGGAACCATGGCAATGGCAGACTTGTAAACAGGGACATTGTCCTGGTGGAACCATGGCAAACACAGACTTGTAAACTGGGGCATTGTTCTGGTGGAACAATGGCAAACACAGACTTGTAAACAGGGGCATTGTCCTGGTGGAACCATGGCAAACACAGACTTGTAAACAGGAGCATTGTCCTGGTGGAACCATGACAAACACAGACTTGTAAACAGGGGCATTGTCCTGTTGGAACCATGGCAATGGCAGACTTGTAAACAGGGGCATTGTCCTGGTGGAACCATGGCAAACACAGACTTGTAAACTGGGGCATTGTTCTGGTGGAACAATGGCAAACACAGACTTGTAAACAGGGGCATTGTCCTGTTGAAACCATGGCAACGACATACCTGTAAACAGGGGCATTGTCCTGGTGGAACCATGGCAAACACAGACTTGTAAACTGGGGCATTGTCCTGGTGGAACCATGGCAAACACAGACTTGTAAACAGGAACATTGTCCTGGTGGAACCATGGCAAAGACAGACTTGTAAACAGGGGCATTGTCCTGGTGGAACCATGGCAATGACAGACTTGTAAACAGGGGCATTGTCCTGGTGGAACCATGCAGTGACAGACTTGTAAACAGGGGCATTGTCCTGGTGGAACCATGGCAAAGACAGACTTGTAAACAGGGGCATTGTCCTGGTGGAACCATGGCAAAGACAGACTTGTAAACAGGAACATTGTCCTGGTGGAACCATGGCAAAGACAGACTTGTAAATTGGGGCATTGTCCTGGTGGAACCATGGCAAAGACAGACTTGTAAACAGGGGCATTGTCCTGGTGGAACCATGGCAAACACAGACTTGTAAACAGGAACATTGTCCTGGTGAAACCATGGCAACGACATACCTGTAAACAGGAACATTGTCCTGTTTGTCCCTTTTGCAGGCAATCTACCATCAGAATACCATCAGTATCCCAGAAAACCGGGGCAGTTTTTATTGTCTTTGGCAGGGGTGAACAAGGGTGCTCCCATGGTTTCGGCTGTTGTTAGCAAGATCAGTCTGTAAACGGTTTAGATAAGCTCGTGTATATACGGGGTTCAAATATTGAACCATTACTCTTTCGGCAATTTTGTCCATTTGGCAGAGGTCACTTGCCTTGTTTAATATAGAGTTCTATCTCTTCGACATAAACAGCCTTAAATAGTCAGGGAATAATAGAGATGAAAAAGGATACCCCTACTTCAATACAAGGCTAACGACTTATCAATCCGTACTGGTGCACAGACACCATACGACACTATAAATTGATCGTTACCAGGGTTTCATTTTCTATTGGATGCGGGTTAGTATACCTGGCTGGTATGATGAATCGGACGGCGCCAGAACACCAGACTTTACTCTCCTTATGTTTTTATTTTTTTTGTAAAATGGTCAACCACTGAGCAGATCTTTTTTGTGACGTTTTAATTAATTTTGAGATTACGATTTTGAGAACATTCAGGTGTTCTCTTTCTAGTTTTGGACCAAGACCAAAAAAGACATATTAAAGTGTGTTAACCGATATACAGATAGATGTTAAGCTGTCATCCAGAAGTTTTTGTAGTTATAAATATATTTATCTTGTGAAAATAGCGATTTATCAACAAAATCTTAATTCAAACTCAAATTCAATGAATCAAAGGACAGAATATGACCTAACAAGAAATTTAGCGAAAGACTCACGGAAAAGTACAAGGACAGTAACACCAGGCGTTCCGGAAGAGTAAGCGAACACATTCTGCTCTATCAACGATACCAGCCATGTAAACCTTGCTTAATCTAAACAGGTAGAGTCTTTCCTAAATGAGAGCTAGAGTTAACGTAGTCATCGGTATACTTGCGAGCACCAAACACATTAAAGTTTTATCACAAATAAAACATTTCCCTGTCAATGTAAGACGACTGTTAAGCTTCGGCAGATTATTTAGTTTATGTCTGGGTTTTTAGGTCGCCTGAGCCGAAGGCAATCATGATTTGTCTGTTGTCGTGCGTCATGCGCAGTGCGTCGCGAACTTTTCACATATTCGACTTCTTCTCAAGAACCACTGAATAGATTTTGACCAAACTTGGCACAAAGCATCCCCATGGGAAGCTGCTTCAAGTTTGCGAAGAAAAAGGGTATGGCCCCAATGGGGCTTAAGGAGGGGGAAAAAGGGTGTAAAATTAGCTAAATTTTTAAAAATCTTCATCTCATGAACCAACAGTCAGATTTAATTCATATTTGATATTTAGGGTCCTTATGGCATGGTCTACAAAGTTTGTGAATGAAAAAAAATTGGGTCAAAAACTATGGGGCGCTAAAAAGGGTAAAAAATTCAACTTTACCCGATTTCAAACAAATTTGGTAGAAAGCATCCCTTAGTGAAGGACATATGAAATTATGTTGAAAAAAGTGATTATGTCCCCTTTGGGGCCCATTAGGGGTGTAAAAGGGGCCATATGTAAAAACCTTCTTTGAATGACTTCTTCTCAAGAACCATTGGATGAATATTGACCAAACTTGGCACAAAGCATCCCCATGGGAAGCCGCTTCAAGTTTGCGAAGAAAAAGGGTGTGGCCTCAATAGGGGCCGCAGGAGGGGGAAAAAGGGGTTAAAATTAGGTGAATCTTTAAAAATCTTCTTCTCATGAACCAAAAGTCAGATTAAAATTCATATTTGATATTTAGGGTCCTTATGCCCAGGTCTACAAAGTTTGCGAATGAAAAATGATTGGGTCAAAAACGGCCCCACAAGGGGGCGCTCAAATGGGTCAAACATTCAACTTTGACCGATTTCAAACAAATTTGGTAGAAAGCATCCCTTAGTGAAGGACATATGAAATTATGTTGAAAAAAGTGATTATTGCCCCTTTGGGGCCCATAAGGGGTGTAAAAGGGGCCATATGTAAAAACCTTCATTAAATGACTATTTCTCAAGAACCAGTAGATGGATTTTGACCTAACTTGGCACAAATTATCCCCATGGGAAGCTGCTTCAAGTTTGCGAAGAAAAAGGGTGTGGCCCCAATAGGGACCTCAGGAGAGGGAAAAAGAGGCTAAAATTAGGTAAATCTTTAAAAATCTTCTTCTCATGAACCAACTGTCAGATTAAATTCATATTTGATATTTAGGGTCCTTATGCCCAGGTCTACAAAGTTTGCGAATGAAAAATAATTGGGTCAAAAACGGCCCCACAAGGGGGCGCTCAAAAGGGTCAAACATTCAACTTTGACCGATTTCAAACAAATTTGGTAGAAAGCATCCCTTAGTGAAGGACATATGAAATTATGTTGAAAAAAGTGATCATTGCCCCTTTGGGGCCCATAAGGGGTGTAAAAGTGGCCATATCTAAAAACCTTCATTAAATGACTATTTCTCAAGAACCAGTAGATGGATTTTGACCTAACTTGGCACAAAGCGTTCCCATGGGAAGCCGCTTCAAGTTTGCAAAGAAAAAAGGGCGTGGCCCCAATAGGGGCCCCAGGAGGGGGAAAAGGGGGAAACTTGATACGAATGTTCTACACAAGTTCCTGGCAAGTGTTTTAACTTTTTTGGGGCGATTCAAAATCCAAGATGGCCACCCTGGCCTCTGTTTGGCTATGACATTATGGACTTCCTCTCAAGAACCATTGAGTTGGTCATGTTCTACACAAGTTCCTGGCAAGTGTTTTAACTTTTTTGGGGCGATTCAAAATCCAAGATGGCCACCCTGGCCTCTGTTTGGCTATG
The DNA here is from genome assembly GCF_031769215.1 of Ylistrum balloti. NCBI lineage: Eukaryota > Metazoa > Mollusca > Bivalvia > Pectinida > Pectinidae > Ylistrum > Ylistrum balloti. The sequence goes on along the minus strand of NW_026781949.1, from coordinate 209,607 downwards.
ACATTATGGACTTCCTCTCAAGAACCATTGAGTTGGTCATGTTCAAACTTGGTACAAATGTTTTACACATGGTCCTGCACAAGTGTTGTTACATTTTTGCAACATTTTAAAATCCCCAGATTATTCACATATATTCCTCAGGTGACCGTTAAGGCCCCTTGGGCCTCTTGTTTACATTTACACAGATTTTAGTGTGAAGACACTGTAAAATGTTAATTTTACAATACTTAATTGATGTTATTGAGTCCTTGATGGAAAATTGTTCTGTGGTATAGAATTATTATGATTATTATTCTGACAAATCTGAATTGTGCAATCGAATCACAGTTTGATTTTTCGTGAACATCCACAACTATTTTGAGGCGGAGCATATATTAGGTGGCAGCTACTTCAATAAACAACACAGGGGAGACCGCCACATCTTAAGCAATTAGAATAAAGTGATTTGCTGATGGACACAACTTTGGAGTCGACATCCCCGACTGGCCTGTATACTTCCTGAGAAACACACTGCCAGGAGTATAGAGCTGGAGCCACACACCTCTCATCTTCATCCCTAGTTACAGAAGGCCAACACTGCACGGACTTCCTCTCCTGGCAGGATATGCTACAAAAATAGGTAGATTTAAATGGAATTGGAAAATGTTCACACAGCATACACACCATTAGATCGATAAATTTCCTAGCTATATGATTTCTCTAATTATTTTGATAATATTGATTGAAACTTATGTGGAAAATACATATATTTTAAACTTTGCAAGTTATGAATGTTACAGAAGCAGTTATTGGTCTTAATTATAGAATGACCTCAAATGTCTGTTTATTACTAAACTGAAAAGTCTTTGAATATATATACGAAAGGTACATTGGTCCTGGGTCAGGGGCCTGCAACCTAATGGATGAACAAAGTGTGTACAATCTTCTTATTGTCTAATGTTTTCCCCCAGTATATACAGCTACATTGGAATTAAATTTGTTTCCTCACCACATCTCCTACGGCCTATGTTTGCCAGGTATCTGCTTTGTGGGTGATTTGGTCACATCTATTGTGTTTCATTGAAATTGATTGTAGTATCGATTTGTCATCTGTTTCTCATAACATTACTTAAAACCAAGTTTTGCAAATGTCCATTTATGGAAATTTCTTATATATTGGCGTTTTCATAGCTCTATCTTAGATTTGTCAACAAGATATACAAGACAGTTTTGCATATGTACATTTATTTAAATTTGTTGTATATATACATATTTATGTAAACCTCATTTAATAAAAACAGCCATTTTCATTTCATATGAAGAGTTTGTTGTTTTGCATTGAATTAACAAGTCTGACAAGCTCGCCATGTTGATGATGCATAATGTGAATAATTTATAAAAGAAATTGTGCTTGAAAATAAATGTAAGATGAATATTAAAATATCTTTTATATTCATAATCTCCAATATTTATACATTTAATCCCGTCAAACTTCAATGTTACGTCGGACATGTTATTTATATAACAAAAGTTTTTTTTTTATATATATTTCACTTTTTTATTTAAACTAATTACAAATATTTCACTTGACGACAGGAGTAAATCTATAGTGTTTCTTGGAACAAATTGTACAAAGAAAAATTGATAATAAAAAACATATTTCACAACAAATTTGTTTATGTACAACAATGTATAAATGGAATGTAAACAAAATATAAAGGTTGAGAAACTGCTCCAACACAAAATATGGCAGTTTCCCAGGTTTTCACAGTTAGTGACTCTTAATACTTCTGTAATAATAACGGTTGACAATCTCCATGGGGACAATGATTTTTCCAGCCAATCAAATTTTATATCTATTGGTTGGTTAAATATGGTAAATATTTTTACAACATGATAATATATCCCCTGTTAAACACTTTCTAAATATGTCAATTACAGAATGAATGAAGTAGCTGACACTGATTCAGATGTTCAGTGTATGAAAACTGCTTGCTGACCTAAAGAGTTCGACTGAAAACAGAATCATAATCCAGATTTCTATAGAAATATTTCCTGTCTGGTTCAACAGCTAATCTTGTATAGCTATATTTGTATTATTTTCCAACTGATGAATCAACTGCACACTAAGGAAATCAATGAGGATTGTAAGTAGAGAGAAGAACTAACATAGTACTATATTGTGCATGTTATACAGTGGTGTTCATGGAACAATGGTATACATTCCAGTATACATCAGCCAAACAGACTATATATACACATCTGATTCAGTGATTCAAGTAGATTTTGTCACCACAAGGGAAATCCTGGTATATATCTTAAAGCATTAATATTTATGATAAATACATTTTTCAGCATTCAAAAACTTATAATCATCAATTGATATCATCCCTGTAAAATAGGTGTATTCCATTGACATTTTTTATTCTCCTCAGTCAATCCTTGGTTTCACTTTTGATGCTCTAATTTTTCATTGTATATTTAAGATGCCAATCATTTGTGTATTTTGCAAACTTTCACAAGTTTTTCGCCTATATATTACTTGTGTAATAAGAATTGTATCAAGTCCAGTTGTCATGGTTAAAAAATGGTTGTTCATTGAACGAAAGTATAATTCTGCAGAGTTCTCCACATTAGTTGCCTCATAAAGGAACAGTGATACCCTGGGTTTCTTTCTAGAGAAAATAAAAGTCTCATTCAAAGGGTGCCTATTTCAATACCCTTTAAACTAAAATGTTCACCTGTTTAACAACTGTAGTATGTCATCAACAGTGTAATGTAATGTTACCATAGAGGTGAGAGACTGATATAACTATTTATTACTGAACCTATCACGGCAACTTTCATTCAATGCAAATGATACATTTTGTTTTGATGTTACAAACTGCATATAGGTTCTGAATTTGAGAAGAGAACTACCTGGATTAACCTTGATAGACATGGTGGATGTCAATAATAATGTAGCTTACACCCTTCATTGTCCCTTTCTTCCTAAACACTTAAATGATCTCCGTTTAATTTATCCTTTGTTCATATTTTGCGATAATTAGTCAGTTTTGACAAATTGCTTGTGTAACTTGGTTTGACATATATGTATTCTTCGATATTGTTCTGCCATCAGAGATGTTATTCATGGTGTGAAACAGATCCCACAATATAGAAAACCCAGTCAACATACGCCTATATATCATGTCTAACTTTTCCCTGTCTCTCGGTTACACTGATGATACAGATACATCTGTGACCTCTTCACACTAAACTGTCCATCACGGCGCTGATGTCCGACTCCTGAATAAGGAAGCTTTCCCCAAGTCCTTCATGATAGAATAGGTTATTTAAAACTTTTGAAAATTCTAGCTTGCTCTCGCAGTCTTGTCACCTTCTCCAGCTATCATTAGAATCTGTGCATAGAAAATATCAGCGTAGGTCAATAAGGCAAATTCAACTCATAAACTTTCGAAATGAATAATTTCCATTTACTGGATAATCTTTTCAGTTGACTTTTTCCAGAGTAGAGACAATGTGCAGGACCATTTACTGAAAAATATATTTCTGCGATGGAATATAATATTTGCTTGCAAGACTGGAAGTATTTCGTTGCACTGATAAAAGAAGATTTATATTCGTGAACAGACCCATCAGAGTTGGCTCTCACTGGACTTGTTGCTGTTAGCTCCTCCTGAACATACAGGTCTATAGAATTATGTGTGCTGTTAGCTTCTCCTGAACATACAGGTCTATAGAATTATGTGTGCTGTTAGCTCCTCCTGAACATACATGTCTATAGAATTATGTGTGCTGTTAGCTCCTCCTGAACATACAGGTCTATAGAGTTATGTCTGTTGTTAGCTCCTCCTGAACATGCAGGTCTATAGAATTATGTCTGTTGTTAGCTCCTCCTGAACATACAGGTCTATAGAATTATGTCTGTTGTTAGCTCCTCCTGAACATACAGGTCTATAGAATTATGTCTGTTGTTAGCTCCTCCTGAACATACAGGTCTATAGAATTATGTCTGTTGCTCCTCCTGAACATACAGGTCTATAGAATTATGTGTGCTGTTATAAGCTCCTCCTGAACATACAGGTCTATAGAATTATGTGTGCTGTTAGCTCCTCCTGAACATACAGGTCTATAGAATTATGTGTGCTGTTAGCTCCTCCTGAACATACAGGTCTATAGAATTATGTGTGCTGTTAGCTCCTCCTGAACATACAGGTCTATAGAATTATGTCTGCTGTTAGCTCCTCCTGAACATACAGGTCTATAGAATTATGTGTGCTGTTAGCTCCTCCTGAACATACAGGTCTATAGAATTATGTGTGCTGTTAGCTCCTCCTGAACATACAGGTCTATAGAATTATGTGTGCTGTTAGCTCCTCCTGAACATACAGGTGTCTAACATAGATAGAATTATGTGTGCTGTTAGCTCCTCCTGAACATACAGGTCTATAGAATTATGTCTGTTGTTAGCTCCTCCTGAACATACAGGTCTATAGAATTATGTCTGTTGTTAGCTCCTCCTGAACATACAGGTCTATAGAATTATGTCTGTTGTTAGCTCCTCCTGAACATACAGGTCTATAGAATTATGTGTGCTATAAGCTCCTCCTGAACATACAGGTCTATAGAATTATGTGTGCTGTTAGCTCCTCCTGAACATACAGGTCTATAGAATTATGTGTGCTGTTAGCTCCTCCTGAACATACATGTCTATAGAATTATGTGTGCTGTTAGCTCCTCCTGAACATACAGGTCTATAGAATTATGTCTGTTGTTAGCTCCTCCTGAACATACAGGTCTATAGAATTATGTCTGTTGTTAGCTCCTCCTGAACATACAGGTCTATAGAATTATGTGTGCTGTTAGCTCCTCCTGAACATACAGGTCTATAGAATTATGTCTGCTGTTAGCTGTTAGCTCCTCCTGAACATACAGGTCTATAGAATTATGTGTGCTGTTAGCTCCTCCTGAACATACAGGTCTATAGAATTATGTGTGCTGTTAGCTCCTCCTGAACATACAGGTCTATAGAATTATGTCTGCTGTTAGCTCCTCCTGAACATACATGTCTATAGAATTATGTGTGCTGTAAGCTCCTCCTGAACACACATGTCTATAGAATTATGTCGTTTTTCTATCACAAAAACTTTAAACAAACAAGATTATATGCTTCCTGCCATGTCATTTGCCAGTTGGATGAATTCACATTTTGAACCACACTCACTCACTTCTGCAGTTCAGAAAAATGTCAACTGGTATATGTTATAGAAATGCCATAACTACTTGCATATGAGGACCATCCTTCTTCCAAAAACAACAAGATAAAACCAGCATGTGACCAGAATCATAATCCAAACTAAATTTCATTTAGACGAGGGCGATATATGAACAAAAGAAAGATTTACAGGGATACTCCAGCAAAACCACAAATAAAAAAGAACCAGGTGTTCTGAAAGAACACCTGCCATGTAAATCTTGGTCAATCCAAGTAAGTGACGTCACATTCCAAAATGAGAACACTATAAACAACAAAAACACCAACAGTTATACTGATGAGTATCAAACACGTCCAGCTTCATAGACTGCACAAAGAAATGGAATATTTCTTAATGAGAGCACTTTGACAACCGTAAAACATCAACATGCATTTTTGCAAAAACCTTTTGTTGTGAATTACCTGTGATATGTAAATACCTAAAGTTCGAAATACAGGGATGTTGCTATCCAGCAATGGCAAATAAGCAATATAAATTTCATGTTTATCATATAGCTTCATGGAAAATAAGCAGCTGATGCAGAAAAGTCTGTCCAATCCTTCACAGGAGATTGGTTAGGAAGAGTCTCACAGGAGATCACGTAGGAAGAGTCTCACAGGAGATCACTTAGGAAGAGTCTCACAGGAGATCACTTAGGAAGAGTCTCACAGGAGATCACTTAGGAAGAGTCTCACAGGAGATCACTTAGGAAGAGTCTCACAGGAGATCACTTAGGAAGAGTCTCACAGGAGATCACTTAGGAAGAGTCTCACAGGAGATCACTTAGGAAGAGTCTCACAGGAGATCACTTAGGAAGAGTCTCACAGGAGATCACTTAGGAAGAGTCTCACAGGAGATCACTTAGGAAGAGTCTCACAGGAGATCACTTAGTAAGAGTCTCACAGGAGATCACTTAGGAAGAGTCTCACAGGAGATCACTTAGGAAGAGTCTCACAGGAGATCACTTAGGAAGAGTCTCACAGGAGATCACTTAGGAAGAGTCTCACAGGAGATCACTTAGGAAGAGTCTCACAGGAGATCACTTAGGAAGAGTCTCACAGGAGATCACTTAGGAAGAGTCTCACAGGAGATCACTTAGGAAGAGTCTCACAGGAGATCACTTAGGAAGAGTCTCACAGGAGATCACTTAGGAAGAGTCTCACAGGAGATCACTTAGGAAGAGTCTCACAGGAGATCACTTAGGAAGAGTCTCACAGGAGATCACTTAGGAAGAGTCTCACAGGAGATCACTTAGGAAGAGTCTCACAGGAGATCACTTAGGAAGAGTCTCACAGGAGATCACTTAGGAAGAGTCTCACAGGAGATCACTTAGGAAGAGTCTCACAGGAGATCACTTAGGAAGAGTCTCACAGGAGATCACTTAGGAAGAGTCTCACAGGAGATCGGTTAGGAAGAGTCTCACAGGAGATCACTTAGGAAGAGTCTCACAGGAGATCACTTAGGAAGAGTCTCACAGGAGATCACTTAGGAAGAGTCTCACAGGAGATCACTTAGGAAGAGTCTCACAGGAGATCACTTAGGAAGAGTCTCACAGGAGATCACTTAGGAAAAGTCTCACAGGAGATCACTTAGGAAGAGTCTCACAGGAGATCACTTAGGAAGAGCCTCACAGGAGATCACTTAGGAAGAGTCTCACAGGAGATCACTTAGGAAGAGTCTCACAGGAGATCACTTAGGAAGAGTCTCACAGGAGATCACTTAGGAAGAGCCTCACAGGAGATCACTTAGGAAAAGTCTCACAGGAGATCACTTAGGAAGAGTCTCACAGGAGATCACTTAGGAAAAGTCTCACAGGAGATCACTTAGGAAGAGTCTCACAGGAGATCACTTAGGAAGAGTCTCACAGGAGATCACTTAGGAAGAGCCTAGGAGATCACGTAGGAAGAGTCTCACAGGAGATCGGTTAGGAAGAGACCCACAGGAGATCACTTAGGAAGAGCCTCACAGGAGATCACTTAGGAAGAGCCTCACAGGAGATCACTTAGGAAGAGTCTCACAGGAGATCACTTAGGAAAAGTCTCACAGGAGATCACTTAGGAAGAGCCTAACAGGAGATCACTTAGGAAGAGTCTCACAGGAGATCACTTAGGAAGAGTCTCACAGGAGATCACTTAGGAAGAGTCTCACAGGAGATCACTTAGGAAGAGTCTCACAGGAGATCACTTAGGAAGAGTCTCACAGGAGATCACTTAGGAAGAGTCTCACAGGAGATCACTTAGGAAGAGTCTCACAGGAGATCACTTAGGAAAAGTCTCACAGGAGATCACTTAGGAAAAGTCTCACAGGAGATCACTTAGGAAGAGCCTCACAGGAGATCACTTAGGAAGAGTCTCACAGGAGATCACTTAGGAAGAGTCTCACAGGAGATCGGTTAGGAAGAGACCCACAGGAGATCACTTAGGAAGAGCCTCACAGGAGATCACTTAGGAAAAGTCTCACAGGAGATCACTTAGGAAGAGTCTCACAGGAGATCACTTAGGAAGAGTCTCACAGGAGATCACTTAGGAAAAGTCTCACAGGAGATCACTTAGGAAAAGTCTCACAGGAGATCACTTAGGAAAAGTCTCACAGGAGATCACTTTGGAAGAGTTTCACAGGAGATCACGTAGGAAGAGTCTCACAGGATATTGTTTAGGAGAAGCATATAAAAAGTTTAAGGATTTCACTAACCTTTTAGATAAAGGATGAAAGTAATTCCCAAGTGAATCAATATCTTTTCTAAAGTTAAGGAAAGCTATGAAGAAAATCTGCCTTCGTAATTATGAATTAATCTACATACATTTAAGGTACATTGTTGTAGATCAGATGTTTTATTATAAGATGTCTGAAATTTTCTAAACAGGAATCTAAAACCTGTTGGGGGCCCCATTTTACCATCAGGGAATCCTGCTATTGCTAAAGTGAATATGATCCAATTGTGTCAGGTTGAGGTAATGATATGTATTTCTGGCACAAACAATAATAAAATTTGACCTTTACCATGGACCAATAGATGAACCCGTGGACTAAACCTTACACTATCTACAATCAGTATCATCTTTCTGTGGCATTTCTTTATCTAACATTGTAAAAGAATGTAAAAAATATTATACAAATTTTGGATCTAATCGCTCAAACCCCTGGAACAGTAACACTTCAACTAGCAAACCTTCTAAACAAGTGCGGTAAAATCCATTCACTGGCTTTTAAGAAGTCATCATAAATATAAAATGCAAAAAAAAAAAAACCCAATGGACAAAACAACGTTGTTATAGGTTATCCTGATCCGTTAAGTTACATTTATCTATAAACAAGGACAGGACCAGACAGAAACAAAGCTTCTGGTACCAATCCTGTGGGAAATCCATGGGACACAACACATGTCTTCCTTTGGTCAGACTTAATAGTCAGACAAGTTGATCAGCAACAAGAAAGCACTTTTTGTTTCTTCTGAACAACATTAAGGGACATATTACCAGACATTGAGTCACTAAATGCAGACTACTTGTTAGTAGATCTCCGTCTGATTTCCTGATGAAATTTTTTTGTAACCTATTTTCTCTCACACAGGTGAAATGAATAATTTGACTTAACAACCTAACCATTCTTTACTCAATCCCTTGGTTTCCCCAAGCTGGATAAAACATTCGAAAAAAATCAATTATTTGGTATTAGATCACAAGACTGATGAGAGGGTTGATGCACACGCATGAGATTAAGTGGAATCACAACAACAAACACTAAAGTGATACGGATATGGCCAAGTTCCCAGACGTGTACGGAAAGTGCTTTACAAAAGTACAAAACATCCAACAACACTAAAAGCTTTACATGTAATATAGATTCTGATTGGTTTATCTAAAAATAAGCAATTCCAAGATATAATATTCCTTACATTGCTCTGGCACCGAGGCATCACGTTCGATATTTCAAGCTCCCCTTTTATTTTCTTGTTGAAAATCCTATTTCTGCTACATCATATGTCTCATGAGATTTGATCTCAATTTATCTACCTATGATTTGTGTATATAATATAAAATGCAAGTATTTTTATTTTATCTTTAAAGGAGCAAAATAAAATTATTCAGTGTATCATTAAAATAATTTCTACTGAAGTCACCATGATATCTTGCAAATCAGTGCCTTTCTGTTTTGGAATGAAAAACTTGGTCCATTGGGCCTGTATCACTCTCACACATTATTAGATATATGACCTTCAAAATGTGAGTGCATGAAATAGGTTTACTGCTAGATTTTGACTAAAAGAAAAAAAACTTTGAAAAAAAGGAAGGAAAAACCTATAAAAGGTTGGTAACAGATTCTGACACATCTCGTATTACTAATGTACAATATATGTAATAGCTGTACAGTCATATTTACATAAGTCATACAGGCAATGACATCAATTTCAAAACATCAAAAGTTTATCTTAGTGTCAAACAGATAAGACCAATGACTTTCAGACTCAGTTTTTCAGAATTATTCTAACATGTCTGACCACTATTGCTAGTAGTATGTAAGTCAAAAAGACCATGCACAAAAGCTTTCTACTTTCATGTATGCAAATTATGATATGTGGCATTTCAGGTCTTAAGAAGAAGTTATTTCTATAGATTAGCTCTTGTAGAATTGGATTTAGGTTGAAGTCATATACCTTAGCTTCTACTCTATTCCAGGGCAAGTATCATCACCAGAGTTACCTTGATTATAGAGAAAATTTGTTCAATTTAAAGAAAATTGTCAACAGGCAAATAGCAGATAATCAACTAGAACAAAACCCTGCCCACCCTTTTGTCAGGTGAGTGAGTAATTTATCATTGTTTTGAATATCATAATATAAAGTCAATTTAAATCAATCACAATCAAATCTAAACAGCACTACGTTTCACATGTGTGATCATCTGTGGAAATTAAAACATTTCCTGTCATGTTCATTTGAGATTGGACCGCTCCATTGTTCATAATGTCATTTGATATTCGAGTATCATGGTTGAGTGAGTTTGGTCTGATGACATCACGGTTGTCTGGATATGATGTCATGTTGACGAGATTACCACATGTGTCTATGTTATTCTGGGTATTATTGTTAGTATTTTCTGACAGAGGGGAGGAAGGGGGCGATGACAAAGATGATGAAGGATCATCTGATGCTAATCCATTTGAAATCATGTTTCCTGTTTCTGATGTCACAGAGGAACCATTTTGTTTTGAATCATCATCCGGGGTGGTAGAACAGGTGTCCATGTCTACCTCATTGTCAAAGTAACAATCCTCTGTGTTGTATAATGAATTAGAATATTCCACCTGGTTTCCATAAGAGTAAAATGCATTATGGGAACAGGATAGGCTTTCATCTGACTGAGTAAGTCCCGCTGTTACAAAAAGCAATTCAGGTGATATCATTTCAACATCACTGGGTGATGATGCATCCGTTGGTGAAGTGTCAAATGACATCATATTATTGAGATCTTGACTGGGAACAACAGGGTTTTTGCTAACGCTGTCAGATCTATTTCCAAGGAGTTTTTCCTGTTCTACACCAGGGGACGCTTCTATTGCCATCATAGGTGCTGCTACTACAGGTACAGAGGGTGCTGATGTTACTGGTGCTGCAACTACAGGTATTGAAGGTGCTGTTGTTACTGGTGCTGCCACCTGAGGTTTGGGAATGTCTTCATTACAAACCTCACCCTCACTACTGATGCTGCAATCACTGACAGGACTTGGGGACTTTACAGAGGCATCCTCAGTCTCTACTGGCACATCAGCAGCAGGACAAGGCTTGGGCGAAACATCCTACAAAATGAAAATTCAGATCAAATATCAAAACAAAATTTTATGATAGTATGACTCTAACAAGAATAATATAAAAACATGTTCTTTTTTAATAAAAGATGATGTTATCACAAGCAAACAGTGATTGGTCCATTTGTTAGGACACTAATTTCAACTGGAGGTGAGACTCGACTTAAACCAAATCTAAAAAGTTAGTCTCTTTAAGCTGATACTCCTGGAATGTCTGAAAACCAGGACTTTTAGTCTAGTCAAGATTTTGTGTATTTATGATGGAGTAAATGATGAATCATTTTGTCTGTGAAATAATCTTAAATTAATAGCCATTATTTGAGTCAAACATTAAACTTTACTTCAGTGGAAATGGAACTTGAAAGACAGTAGTATTAACACAACAACTACATATGTAAAGCAACACTTCCTTTCCTTTATTTCATATTTCTCAATTAACAATCTTTACAAGCTATGAAAAAGTTGTGGATTAAAATAAAAAAAAAACCTGAACAGACAAAGGCCTTTATATAGATCATGTTTTACATCCCTTCCTGTGAAATTGATCCTGGTAAGTGTCAATCACAACACATGTGTTATGTTGTGATTGAACCTTAGCTGGATTAATTCTGATATATATTCATCGTTCGGTATCCCTAACATGTATCACCCTCCTTATCAACCAATGACTCACTCGGAACTCACGTTACTTGTACGTTTTTGTGTTTCCTGTAAAATGTATACCTTGTCCGCCTCCTCATCAATAAACTGTATAGAGGCGTGAGAGTCAGTGGGTGATGGTGAAATCGAGGAAGGTGCAGTCACTACCAGGACTGGGTTAGAGTCTAGGAAACAGTGCTTTGGTGACATAGTTGGGGAACTTGGTGCCTCGTGGTTGTTCACAGGGTAATAACGATTACCTCCCTTTACTGTTGAACTGCTCTGAAACAAAATGGCATCATCATAGTTAAAAAGCCCTTCTTTCCTTCTCCTTTTCCTCACAAATATATATATCATCTCAAATGAGCTTTCATTCGTTATAAAACTTTACAAAACAAGTCTAAGAAATTTGTTATTTTAGGAGCATTGGTGAGCGAAATTTAAAAAAAATTTCAAGATGATGAATTTCATAATAGCTCATGTGAAATGAAAACAAAATGAAGACACTTTTTATCACATTACTTGGAAAAGTTACATTTTGACAAGTTTTAAGCCAAAATTTGTGGGGAAAATTTTAAACAGCAGCAGCCTGATTTTGTTGTGCCTCTTTCAATTAATGATGTAATGTCATATTGTCTATGTTATGACATCACAATCGATTTCTAATTGAAACAGCCAATGAAAGAAAGCTCTTAAGTAAATAACACTAGTGACATACACACAAATATTACATGGACAATTCCTGGATAACAGGTCCCTGACGTAGTAAATATACAGGAAATAAATTTTACAATGATGACAGCAACGGTAAAGTAAAGTTTTACTTTACCATCCATCATAATTTTGTATAATTCACCTATTGTCCTCATCCATCTAACGGTGTCTATTTCTAAATGGTCAAAAAATGAATATCTCACACCAATAAAAGTATTGATAACTTCAGGCAACTTAAAAATCCATTATGATTTAGACAATTCCACATTCATATGCTTGATGGTCAATCCATTATGTTACTGTTTTAACATTACTGAAATTTCCCACAAAGCTAGCAGGCTGCATATTTTTCCAGTCTGGTGGTTTCTTTTTGTAAGCTATCTGTGGTTCCTTTCACATGAATGCTGTAAAAAGTCTGGCTATATGCTGGATTATTCAGATTAAATTGACAAAATGGACATTCACTATCTGATTCCGATAAGGAAACAGAATAAACATTGGTTTGATTATTTACAGTGACAAAAGAACACTTGGGTATTCAGTTTGAAAATTCTAGGATCCATAAATGTATATAAATATACCTATATACAATGAATATATGCTATGTATATGCCTTGTATTTAAAGCATTAGTGGATTTAACAAGCTTTTATTTTAGATTCTGTGAGCTATCCCCTTGTTCAGGAAGTGTGATGCAGGAAATCTCAGTATTTCAAATGTTAAGCCTCCATTGAACTTTGACCCCTATCGCACCTGCCTACTTGTGGTCTTGTTGGTGTTGGGATCTTTGGTCCTAATTTCCTGAGTCTCCTTTGATGGTACCGATGGAGCCCGACCCAGACAAGGATGATAGTCAGGTGGTGCTACGACCTGTTGCTCCCTCCAACGCTTTATGTAATTTCTGGACAAGGAAGACAAATGATAAAAAAAATAAAACACTTTGACCATTTAAATTAACATCTGTTAAATCATCAACCAGATTACAAAGTAGATTATTATTGTTTTCAGAACATCTTAAAATGAAAAAAAAACCCTCAAACTACCATTCGTCAATTAATATAATCTGAGGGTAGACTGAGGGAAGGTAATGATTAAAAGATATGTTACTGAGAGTTAATGTACAGACCTGTCTGTTCTTTGTAAACAAATCAATCAAATAACATTCTACAATTCTACATAAAATCAATGTCTTTTTTTTTAATGAGGGCCATTGTCCAGTCATCTTTGATAACTAGTTTACACTGAAAGTCAAAATATTTAAAGTTGATTGACAGAAATCAATTCTCATATCAAAACAATTAAAAACTGTTAATTAAACAACATATGAATGTCTCTTTATTTAAGTCAACTTTCTGTAGTCCTGTACAACGCATTGTAAACTATGGTGCAGTGTAGAATCTAGATTAAACTCATTGTATCAATGTCTTACCTTATTCTCAATACTGCAGCCACGATAAAAAAAGTTCCAATAACGGCAGAACATGTTGCTATGACAACAACCTGGGTATGACTCAGTCCTGAAAAAAAACATAACTTGTTATTATCAAAAATAAAAAAATATTTTCTTTGTCAATTGAAAAACTATTACATTGATATAAAAGGTGGAGAGAAACCGCACTGCCTACTTTACAGTACATTAGGAATACATACACATGAGGAGATGATTCAATTTCCTCCAAGTTGTAGTAGAGAGACTGACAATAGTACAGTTAAAACAGACACACTCTGTGATATTTCCCTGGAGAAATTATTGTCCAAACTCAATAGACACCCTAGAAGTATCCAGGAATGTTTACGTTGTCTTCAGTGTAATACACCAATGATATTTCTTATAGATACATTTTACACTCAACTGCCTTAATCTACAATAAATGTCTGTACCGTATCAACAGTGTCATTAAAACAACACTATCACAACAATCACAAATGTCTCCAATTTTACAATTTCACTGTTTTTCTTATTCTGAGAAGTACAGAAGATTTCAATTGTTTTCAAATAAAATACAAGATCAATATCTGGTTTACCTGTGTTTGAGTCTCTAAAATGAACCACAAAATTCTGAAAGATTGGTTGGACCTAAAAAGCTTAACAGATTATGAGGTCCAAAGATTGGTTGGACCTGAAAAGCTTAACAGATTATGAGGTCCAAAGATTGGTTGGACCTAAAAAGCTAAACAGATGATGAGATCCAAAGATTGGTTGGACCTAAAAAGCTTAACAGATTATGAGGTCCAAAGATTGGTTGGACCTAAAAAGCTTAACAGATTATGAGGTCCAAAGATTGGTTGGACCTAAAAAGCTAAACAGATAATGAGATCCAAAGATTGGTTGGACCTAAAAAGCTTAACAGATTATGAGGTCCAAAGATTGGTTGGACCTAAAAAGCTTAACAGATTATGAGGTCCAAAGATTGGTTGGACCTAAAAAGCTAAACAGATAATGAGATCCAAAGATTGGTTGGACCTAAAAAGCTTAACAGATTATGAGGTCCAAAGATTGGTTGGACCTAAAAAGCTTAACAGATTATGAGGTCCAAAGATTGGTTGGACCTAAAAAGCTAAACAGATAATGAGATCCAAAGATTGGTTGGACCTAAAAAGCTTAACAGATTATGAGGTCCAAAGATTGGTTGGACCTAAAAAGCTTAACAGATTATGAGGTCCAAAGATTGGTTGGACCTAAAAAGCTAAACAGATTATGAGATCCAAAGATTGCATTCTCTTTGCCAGTTTCAACTCCTAATCCTGCACTTCTGGGATTCTTACCAGGTCATTTTGTTTTTATGTTTTTTTTCTCATTAATATAAAATGTGTTTTGTTGTTGGTATGAATATATTCTGCATTTTTTCAATCTTGAAAAAATACCTAAAAAGATCATTTCTGATAATAAAACTGCCAACTTGTCTCTGTGCTAAATGTTTTTAGAATTAGAGGACACTGGGTACAATAGAAATGGAGGTATACTCTCTGTAATACATTTAGACTATTTCAGCATTAAGTTGTCCAACCCCACATAAATCAATACATTCCTATATAATCTAAAGGATTTTTTATGTTTCTTTTCATACAATTTTTCTTTTGTGTCTAAACCGTAGACTGTATTCAAAAGCTCATATGGTAAAATGTTTACGACCAAATAGGACAATACAAAACAGTGAATTCTAAGATAACATGGTAATTTCCAGTTTAGTGAATAATTTGGTATCTTTCTGTAGATTTGAACTTAGCTTCAGGGCCTTTGCATTAAATATACTGTGTCTTTACTCTAAATGGATGTGTGTGTAAGGAGAGATTACACTTTACATTTGCTTTTTTCAGTTTGTTTTCCCCATCTGTGATATTTTACAACATATGTGACTAGAGACTGAAGTTAAAAGGAAGGCAACATCAATCTTAACAAAAACAAATTGGAAGAGCAGCCGCCTTTTGTGCTGTAGAAAATATTAGACTGTACGTTAAAGGCCTCATGAAGCTCAG
The DNA here is from genome assembly GCF_031769215.1 of Ylistrum balloti. Lineage (NCBI taxonomy): Eukaryota > Metazoa > Mollusca > Bivalvia > Pectinida > Pectinidae > Ylistrum > Ylistrum balloti. The sequence continues at coordinate 193,736 of NW_026781949.1, read as the reverse complement.
ATAAAACACCACCGTCATAGGAGTTATTGATGACATAGTCAAGGAAAGTGGATTTAAAGATGAATAAAATTTCATCAAAACATAGATATTGAAGAATGAAAACACAAATAAATTACATTTTATATTTTGTCTCTCTCTGCTTTCCGTCTTCCAAGTTATAAATTAAAAGTAAAGAACACATCCATTTGGCTGGTATCTGATATGTGGTGCCTGCTTTTATAAAACTCAACTGCAGAATTGAAGTTTGAAATTTTTTGAAACACATCCATTACACATCAAGCACAAACCAGAAAACATTTAATTCTGGCATATTCTTGATTCAAGGTTTTTCCATATTTGGAATAAAACATCAGCTTTTATTGACATTTAGTTAACGATATTTTAAATAATTCTTTAAAAGCAATAATGAATACATACCAATGCAGCTAAGCCTTGATAAGTTAATTTTTTACTATAATTTAAAATCATTTGTATCACCACAAATCCAATTATCTGATAGAATTGGAAATATACAGTTTTCGAAATGTTTGCTTCCTACATATGGTAAGCATGCCAATAGCATGCCTAACATTCATGGTGTTGACTACTAATTCAGATGTATCAAAATGTCACTGTCTTTTATATCATTAAAGCTAGTCTTTCAAAATAAATGTACTTTTACAACGATACATTTCCTTCCATACACACTGTGAGAAAATCTAATTATGGAGGCTGTTTTCATGAGTGAGTTTATATACAACAAAATACCTCACAAATTCTAGTTATTCAGTTGCCACATCTAATTTCCGTACAACCCAATCAGTATGCATCCTTCATCATTTCCTGACACTGCTTACAATCACCTCAGATGGATAGCTATGCCGTAGCATACCCATGATATAATACAATAGATCCCACAGTGACGCAGCAAATGAAATTTATATCGACATTATGATAGGTCTTTTCATTTGGTTGATCTGAAATTCAACACAATAAATATGATACTTCTCAGGTTATGATTTGCTAACAAGGTTGTTTTTAATCTAATTAAATCTCCAAACAATCTCAACAGTTGAATTCAAGGCTCATAGAATTCTGTACAAGCTCTGAACAGTACTTATACAAATGAGAGATAAACTGATTCTGTCACCTATGGAATACCTTTATCATTAGGATTGCTTTAGTCATGTACTTGTATCATAATATTCATTTGTACAAAAACAATAACTTCAAAACACAAACTTGGATTACATATATTTAGATAATTAAGTGTAATTGTGATGAAGACTAGCAAATACACACTTGCTCTTTAAGTTATTATTGTTATTACAACCACACTCTATATATAGATAAAGATGAAACAGGAGCATTCACTGATGGCTTTTCTTTCGCCATTCTGAATTGTGAAGTTTCATTTCAACTCCCATCCTGGATAAGCATACTTTGAAACCAGCCCCCTGCTCCTCACTGGATCAACAACTCCTGCCTAGCGCAAGCTTACTTTAAATCTAGCCCTAGGCTGCCCCCTCACTTCTTCATCAACTCCCGCCTTGTGTAAGCATATTTGGACTCCAGCCCCCTCCCCCTTACTCCTTCACCCCTCCCCTATAATTTTGGGTCCCTGTTCATCTTTGCCTACTCTCACAAGATCAAACAAGACAAAAAAATGAAAAATAAAACGAAGAGAAACACAATGAAGACAGAAGGAAGTACGTGATGAACTCGAGACATCGTATGTTATCATAAACCTTCGAACAGGAAGGCCATTTTGGAAACATCATCACCAGATGCAATTCTCATGTCTGATAGTAATGATATTGATCATAGGAAAGTCTACGGCTTAATTTAGTTAACATCAGGTTTAAAGTACATGCAAACTTACTCAAAGCATTATTAGTTCAACATCCACCATCAATATTAATTTTCACAACTTTGTTAGTTTTTCTATTTTTGTAATCTGAAAGCTCCTTTCTTAAAATCAATATCCTGTTGCAATATATAGATGATTACAATTTTCCTTGTGTTTGTGTGATAACAGATTTTTGTGTTTATTGTTGTTAAGCTGATGATGCCCTGAGCGATGTCCAGACAGGAAAAGATGAAATCATTAACATAGGTAATTACACCTTGCTAAATAACATGTAATTATCACGACTCAGTCGCGAGTCCTTATAACGTTTGACACTGATGATCCTTGTGTGTATATATGTCTCGATTCCTAACCAAGGATACAGTAAAGTGCATTCAACATTTTGCGACAACAGCTACTTTTTCCTGTGTTTCAGATTTTGAAGCTAGATATGTTAAACAACACAGATGCCACTGCTGTAATCAAGGAGAAGTTTGGAACTATTTGTGTATTTGACTCGTGTCTCAGGAAATAAAACAGATCTTCTGTCCTCAGAATCGATTGGTGAAAATTAAGAAATAGAAAAAAAATGAATCTTTTAAAAATAAAATCTGCTGGCAGAACTTCCAAAGTAATCTGAAGTTCTTTATATTACACTCTACAAGCAGGGCTTTGATTTTATAATTCTTTACATTAGATTCTGCTGGCAGGACTTCTGTGTTTTGTTCTGATTGTTTACAATAGATTCACATGCAGGACTAGAATTTCATTTAAGAATCTTTACAACAGATTCTGCAGGCTGAGGTGGTTTTATCTGAATCATGAGTACACCTTTTAACAAAGCCCCTAAAATGCTCCTAACATCTCCTCAGGGGATGTTGGTATGGGCATCCATGTCACTCTTGACACATCTGGATTTCTTTAATGAAAAAAGTTGTGTCAATGACAAAAATCACTCATTTTGCTCATTTTTCACAATAGTTCTTGTAATGTCCTTAAATTGCAATTAAGCTTGAATATCAGAATCCTAAAAGGAATTAATGATGTTCAAATCAATGATGATAAGGTGGCCAATGCTTTACTCTAAATATAGAATCACCGTGAATCTGCAAAAACATCAAAATTAACTATTTTTTAGGTTGTACATGTTTTGAAAAAGTTGTTTTGAGAAAATTCTTGAAGACCTTGAAAGTTTCCCTAGCTACACACATTCTAGAGACATGACCAACCGTTTTTTTTTTAAACGACAGAGGTTCACCTGACAAATCACTATAGTAATGCCTCCCATCACCTCAGGGTTATATATCAATCTCAAAGCAACGACGATTGATCACATAGAGAGAAGAAAACACATCTGTAATGTGCGCTACTTTTATAAAATTGGCCACTTGATGGAGACAATTATTTATATGCTGTCTAGCTCCTCATTGACAGATTGCATGCAACACAGAAGTAAATCAGTGAGTACTCCCCCCAGTAAGTACAGGTTACGACTTCTCTTATCTCAGGGCATCATCATCCCTCTCTGCGACCAATTTCAACGACTTCTGCATGGAATAAAGATTAGTCTCGTACTCCCTATTAAGTAAGTACAGGTTACCACTCTGTTTATTGCATGGCGTAACAATCCCTCTTGGCTACCAGTTTGAACAAATTTGCATGGAATAAAGATTAGTCTACAGTGTGTGACATACTTTTACCATGTCTAGTTAAACAAGTACCCGGAAGTAAGATTCATACCAAAATGTACAGCACAACAACATCCTCTTTTTAAATCATGAAATATATACTCAAACATTTCTCAAACTAAGTTTAAAGTTTTTAAAAAAGTTCAATACCAGAAGATACACATACCTCTATACAAGTCACTGTATTGTTAGTACACACTTCTATACTAGACACTGTATTGTTAGTACACACGACACATACTTCTATACAAGACACTGTATTGTTAGTACACACAACACATACTTCTATACTAGACACAGTATTGTTAGTACACACTTCTATACTAGACACAGTATTGTTAGTACACACTTCTATACTAGACACTGTAATGTTAGTACACACTTCTATACTAGACACTGTAATGTTAGTACACACTTCTATACTAGACACTGTAATGTTAGTACACATGACACATACTTCTATACTAGACACTGCATTGTTAGTACACACTTCTATACTAGACACAGTATTGTTAGCACACACTTCTATACTAGACACTGTATTGTTAGTACACATGACACATACTTCTATACTAGACACTGCATTGTTAGTACACACAACACATACTTCTATACTAGACACTGTAATGTTAGCATACACTTCTATACTAGACACTGTATTGTTAGTACACACTTCTATACTAGACACTGTATTGTTAGTACACATGACACATACTTCTATACTAGATACTGTATTGTTAGTACACAAGACACATACTTCTATACTAGACACTGTATTGTTAGTTCACACGACACATACTTCTATACTAGACACTGTATTGTTAGTACACACAACACATACTTCTATACTAGACACTGTAATGTTAGCATACACGTCTATACTAGACACTGTAATGTTAGCACACACAACACATACTTCTATACTAGACACTGTCTTGTTAGTACACATGACCCACACTTCTATACTAGACACTGTATTGTTAGTACACACTTCTATACTAGACACTGTTTTGTTAGCACACATGACACATACTTCTATACTAGACACTGTATTGTTAGTACACACTTCTATACTAGACACTGTTTTGTTAGCACACATGACACATACTTCTATACTAGACACTGTATTGTTAGTACACACAACACATACTTCTATACTAGACACTGTAATGTTAGCATACACGTCTATACTAGACACTGTAATGTTAGCACACACAACACATACTTCTATACTAGACACTGTATTGTTAGTACACATGACCCACACTTCTATACTAGACACTGTATTGTTAGTACACACTTCTATACTAGACACTGTTTTGTTAGCACACATGACACATACTTCTATACTAGACACTGTATTGTTAGTACACATAACACATACTTCTATACTAAACACTGTATTGTTAGTACACACAACACATACTTCTATACTAGACACTGTATTGTTAGTACACATGACCCACACTTCTATACTAGACATTGTATTGTTAGTACACATGACCCACACTTCTATACTAGACACTGTATTGTTAGTACACACTTCTATACTAGACACTGTTTTGTTAAGACACATGACACACACTTCTATACTAGACACTGTTTTGTTAGTACCCAACAGTCCTCTAGATAGTATCAACTTAATTACACACTCCTGACAAATGAAGCCATGAAATGGATATCGTGCTATGAAAGAGTCACATAACCTTATTGACTGTGTCACTATCAGCTGCACCTTATGATATTTGAAACAGTAAAATATTTTTGATTATCATTAATCGATTATTCTGCATTTTTATTGCATCCTATGTGAATATTTACTTCAAAAATGTTCTTTTTCAACTTTATCCTCCAACTGGCAGTAATTCAATTAGGCAACCTGGTCTTTATTATCATTAGAGTAAAATCTCGATATTTTCTAAATGATGTCACTCAAAACAACAGTAAATCTGATTTGTTAGCAATCTCTGCCGCAAATTTGTGTGCTGATTTCAACTAAAACCTAGAAATGAGAAGAATGTTTCCTGGTGTACATATTGAAAAAGACTATCTATTCAAGGCCAAGAAAACAGCATTAGCTTAAGATCTGGTTATAATGATAACAGTGCTGTTGTCTGATTCAGATAGAACAAGTACATGTCAGGGTCTCATTCAACAAATTCCTGTTTATAGTTTGACTCCTACACAGAGGCATGATGTGAATCACTTCAATATTAAGTTCTTTTTAATGCCATTTCATCAAATTTCCTTCTGAGAATCAGCATTGCTGAAGAAACACAATGGTCGCCAAAGTCTGATACGCCTATACAATAATATGGTTTACAAAATAAAAACAGACAGTTTCATGCATTTCATTTTATCCACTGTTACAGTTATGTCTAAAGTGTTACTAATCCTGCACAATTGTCTCCCTTCCATGGCTTTCATGTCTTGCACCACATATCACACCTGATCCCTGTTTTATGTTGGTCCTGGTTCATCACACCTGATCATTGTTTTATGTGTGTCCTGGTTTATCACACTTGATCGCTGTTTAATATGGGTTCTGGTTCATCACACTTGATCAGTGTTTTATGTGGGTCCTGGTTCATCACACTTGATCAATCTTTTATGTTGGTCCTGGTTCATAACACCTGATCCCTGTTTTATGTGGGTCCTGGTTCATCACACTTGATCACTCGTTTATGTGGGTCCTGGTTCATCACACCTGATCACTGTTTTATGTTGGTCATGGTTCATCACACTTGATTCCTGTTTTATGTGGGTCCTGGTTCATCACACTTGATAACTCGTTTATGTGGGTCCTGGTTCATCACACCTGATCACTGTTTTATGTTGGTCATGGTTCATCACACCTGATCCCTGTTTTATGTGGGTCCTGGTTCATCACACTTGATAACTCGTTTATGTGGGTCCTGGTTCATCACACCTGATCACTGTTTTATGTTGGTCATGGTTCATCACACCTGATCCCTGTTTTATGTGGGTCCTGGTTCATCACACTTGATCACTCGTTTATGTGGGTCCTGGTTCATCACACCTGATCACTGTTTTATGTTGGTCATGGTTCATCACACTTGATTCCTGTTTTATGTGGATCCTGGTTCATCACACTTGATCGCAGTTTTATGTGGGTCCTGGTTCATCACACTTGATCACTGTTTAATGTTGGTCCTGGTTCATCACACTTGATCACTGTTTAATGTTGGTCCTGGTTCATAACACCTGATCCCTGTTTTATGTGGGTCCTGGTTCATCACACTTGATAACTCGTTTATGTGGGTCCTGGTTCATCACACCTGATCACTGTTTTATGTTGGTCATGGTTCATCACACTTGATTCCTGTTTTATGTTGGTCCTGGTTCATCACACTTGATCAGTGTTTTATGTTGGCCCTGGTTCATCACACTTGATCAGTGTTTTATGTTGGTCCTGGTTCATCACACTTGATCAGTGTTTTATGTTGGCCCTGGTTCATCACACTTGATCAGTGTTTTATGTTGGCCATGGTTCATCACACCTGATCGCAGTTTTATGTGGGTCCTGGTTCATCACACCTGATCACTGTTTTATGTTGGTCATGGTTCATCACACTTGATTCCTGTTTTATGTGGGTCCTGGTTCATCACACTTGATCACTCGTTTATGTTGGTCCTGGTTCATCACACTTGATCACTGTTTAATGTGGGTCCTGGTTCATCACACTTGATCAGTGTTTTATGTGGGTCCTGGTTCATCACACTTGATCACTGTTTAATGTGGGTCCTAGTTCATCACACTTGATCAGTGTTTTATGTGGGTCCTGGTTCATCACACTTGATCAGTGTTTTATGTTGGGTCCTGGTTCATCACACTTGATCAGTGTTTTATGTTGGTCCTGGTTCATCACACTTGATCACTTGTTTATGTTGGTCCTGGTTCATCACACTTGATCAGTGTTTTATGTTGGTCCTGGTTCATCACACCTGATCACTGTTTTATGTGGGTCCTGGTTCATCACACTTGATCAGTGTTTTATGTTGGTCCTGGTTCATCACACCTGATCACTGTTTTATGTTGGTCCTGGTTCATCACACTTGATCACTGTTTTATGTTGGCCCTGGTTCATCACACCTGATCACTGTTTTATGTTGGCCCTGGTTCATCACACTTGATCACTGTTTTATGTTGGTCCTGGTTCATCACACCTGATCGCTGTTTTATGTTGGTCCTGGTTCATCACACCTGATCACTGTTTTATGTTGGTCCTGGTTCATCACACTTGATCACTGTTTTATGTTGGCCCTGGTTCATCACACCTGATCAGTGTTTTATGTTGGTCCTGGTTCATCACACCTGATCACTGTTTTATGTTGGTCCTGGTTCATCACACTTGATCAGTGTTTTATGTTGGCCCTGGTTCATCACACTTGATCACTGTTTTATGTTGGTCCTGGTTCATCACACTTGATCAGTGTTTTATGTTGGTCCTGGTTCATCACACCTGATCACTGTTTTATGTTGGTCCTGGTTCATCACACTTGATCAGTGTTTTATGTTGGCCCTGGTTCATCACACTTGATCAGTGTTTTATGTTGGTCCTGGTTCATCACACTTGATCAGTGTTTTATGTTGGCCCTGGTTCATCACACTTGATCAGTGTTTTATGTTGGCCATGGTTCATCACACCTGATCACTGTTTTATGTTGGTCCTGGTTCATCACACCTGATCAATGTTTTATGTTGGTCCTGGTTCATCACACCTGATCACTGTTTTATGTTGGTCCTGGTTCATCACACTTGATCACTGTTTTATGTTGGTCCTAGTTCATCACACTTGATCAGTGTTTTATGTTGGTCCTAGTTCATCACACTTGATCAGTGTTTTATGTGGGTCCTGGTTCATCACACCTGATCACAGGTTCATCAGTGACTTCAGTGCTACATTTCCTTCACCAGGTACACTGTTTACTTCATTGTTTGTCTAAACTGATTATTTTGCACAGGTTTTTAATGCTTGTAATGTAGGCACTGTTTTTACCTTGCTGCTGATCGTTGATATTATCAAATCTTGTCAAACATTAAAATAACATCTTACTTTTTCTGTACAAATGGCACTCATCATGAAACCATGAACAACCAGTCCTTTAATTCTCGAGATGTAAGATGAATCTGTGACCTACAGTCCTTGTCAAATTAATTATTTCATCAATTGATTTTAAGTGCAAAAGACTTATTTTTAAAATTTCAATTTCCATTACAAACAACTTGATAACATGTTTTCAGAAGTTGAGAAATTGACACTAAAATTAAAAGACAATTACATTGATACAAACCATTATTGTTGGAAAGTGGGTTTTTTTCCCAAGTGAACCTGCATCCACATAAAATATTGTCAGTCAAATATAATCAACACTCCTAAGAACACCCTTATTTTTGTTAAAATTACCCGTCTGTTGTGGATAATTTATAGCAAATGAAATTCTAAATATCTGACAACTTCAGAATGTGCAAGAGACTTATAAGGACTGCAGCATATTAAATCTCAGAAGAAAGTAAAACCACTTAAAACAAATGGTGGTCAAATAAAACTCTCTGGCATCAAAAATTGTGATTCTTACTGATCCAAAAAATAACACCATAATTTCAGCACTAAAGGACAGGAAAATATATTGATCTAGGCAAAAAAAGCTGAATGTACAATTATATGTTGGTGAATTAGTCAGTCCTCCACTGAATGTACAATTATATGTTGGTGAATTAGTCCCTCACTGAATGTACAATTATATGTTGGTGAATTAGTCAGTCCCTCACTGAATGTACAATTATATGTTGGTGAATTAGTCACTGAATGTACAATTATATGTTGGTGAATTAGTCAGTCCCTCACTGAATGTACAATTATATGTTGGTGAATTAGTCAGTCCTCCACTGAATGTACAATTATATGTTGGTGAATTAGTCCCTCACTGAATGTACAATTATATGTTGGTGAATTAGTCAGTCCTCCACTAAATGTACAATTATATGTTGGTGAATTAGTCAGTCCTCCACTGAATGTACAATTATATGTTGGTGAATTAGTCAGTCCTCCACTGAATGTACAATTATATGTTGGTGAATTAGTCTGTCCCTCACTGAATGTACAATTATATGTTGGTGAATTAGTCCTCCACTAAATGTACAATTATATGTTGGTGAATTAGTCAGTCCTCCACTGAATGTACAATTATATGTTGGTGAATTAGTCAGTCCTCCACTGAATGTACAATTATATGTTGGTGAATTAGTCAGCCCTCCACTGAATGTACAATTATATGTTGGTGAATTAGTCCTCCACTGAATGTACAATTATATGTTGGTGAATTAGTCAGTCCTCCACTGAATGTACAATTATATGTTGGTGAATTAGTCAGTCCTCCACTGAATGTACAATTGTATGTTGGTGAATTAGTCAGTCCTCCACTGAATGTACAATTATATGTTGGTGAATTAGTCAGTCCTCCACTGAATGTACAATTATATGTTGGTGAATTAGTCAGTCCTTCACTGAATGTACAATTATATGTTGGTGAATTAGTCAGTCCTCCACTCAATGTACAATTATATGTTGGTGAATTAGTCAGTCCTCCACTGAATGTACAATTATATGTTGGTGAATTAGTCAGACCTACACTGAATGTACAATTATATGTTGGTGAATTAGTCAGCCCTCCCTCCAATTATATGTTGGTGAATTAGTCTGAATGTACAATTATATGTTGGTGAATTAGTCCTCCACTGAATGTACAATTATATGTTGGTGAATTAGTCAGTCCTCCACTGAATGTACAATTATATGTTGGTGAATTAGTCAGCCCTCCACTGAATGTACAATTATATGTTGGTGAATTAGTCAGTCCTCCACTGAATGTACAATTATATGTTGGTGAATTAGTCAGTCCTCCACTGAATGTACAATTATATGTTGGTGAATTAGTCCCTCACTGAATGTACAATTATATGTTGGTGAATTAGTCAGTCCTCCACTGAATGTACAATTATATGTTGGTGAATTAGTCAGTCCTCCACTTAATGTACAATTATATGTTGGTGAATTAGTCAGTCCTCCACTGAATGTACAATTATATGTTGGTGAATTAGTCAGTCCTCCACTAAATGTACAATTATATGTTGGTGAATTAGTCAGTCCCTCACTAAATGTACAATTATATGTTGGTGAATTAGTCAGTCCTCCACTAAATGTACAATTATATGTTGGTGAATTAGTCCCTCACTGAATGTACAATTATATGTTGGTGAATTAGTCAGTCCTCCACTGAATGTACAATTATATGTTGGTGAATTAGTCAGTCCCTCACTGAATGTACAATTATATGTTTGTGAATTAGTCCCTCACTGAATGTACAATTATATGTTGGTGAATTAGTCAGTCCTCCACTGAATGTACAATTATATGTTGGTGAATTAGTCAGTCCCTCACTGAATGTACAATTATATGTTGGTGAATTAGTCAGTCCTCCACTGAATGTACAATTATATGTTGGTGAATTAGTCAGTCCTCCACTGAATGTACAATTATATGTTGGTGAATTAGTCAGTCCTCCACTGAATGTACAATTATATGTTGGTGAATTAGTCAGTCCTCCACTAAATGTACAATTATATGTTGGTGAATTAGTCAGTCCTCCACTGAATGTACAATTATATGTTGGTGAATTAGTCAGTCCTCCACTGAATGTACAATTATATGTTGGTGAATTAGTCAGTCCTCCACTGAAATGTACAATTATATGTTGGTGAATTAGTCAGTCCTCCACTGAATGTACAATTATATGTTGGTGAATTAGTCAGTGTACTCCCTCACTGAATGTACAATTATATGTTGGTGAATTAGTCAGTCCTCCACTGAATGTACAATTATATGTTGGTGAATTAGTCAGTCCTCCACTGAATGTACAATTATATGTTGGTGAATTAGTCAGTCCTCCACTAAATGTACAATTATATGTTGGTGAATTAGTCTGTCCCTCACTAAATGTACAATTATATGTTGGTGAATTAGTCCCTCACTAAATGTACAATTATATGTTGGTGAATTAGTCAGTCCTCCACTGAATGTACAATTATATGTTGGTGAATTAGTCAGTCCTCCACTGAATGTACAATTATATGTTGGTGAATTAGTCAGTCCTCCACTAAATGTACAATTATATGTTGGTGAATTAGTCAGTGTACCTCCCTCACTGAATGTACAATTATATGTTGGTGAATTAGTCACTGAATGTACAATTATATGTTGGTGAATTAGTCTCCTCCACTGAATGTACAATTATATGTTGGTGAATTAGTCAGCCCTCCACTGAATGTACAATTATATGTTGGTGAATTAGTCAGTCCTCCACTAAATGTACAATTATATGTTGGTGAATTAGTCAGTCCCTCACTGAATGTACAATTATATGTTGGTGAATTAGTCAGTCCTCCACTGAATGTACAATTATATGTTGGTGAATTAGTCCCTCACTGAATGTACAATTATATGTTGGTGAATTAGTCAGTCCTCCACTGAATGTACAATTATATGTTGGTGAATTAGTCCCTCACTGAATGTACAATTATATGTTGGTGAATTAGTCAGTCCCCACTGAATGTACAATTATATGTTGGTGAATTAGTCCCTCACTGTCCTCCACTGAATGTACAATTATATGTTGGTGAATTTAGTCCCTCCACTGAATGTACAATTATATGTTGGTGAATTAGTCAGTCCTCCACTGAATGTACAATTATATGTTGGTGAATTAGTCCCTCACTGAATGTACAATTATATGTTGGTGAATTAGTCAGTCCTCCACTGAATGTACAATTATATGTTGGTGAATTAGTCAGTCCCTCACTGAATGTACAATTATATGTTGGTGAATTAGTCAGTCCTCCACTGAATGTACAATTATATGTTGGTGAATTAGTCCCTCACTGAATGTACAATTATATGTTGGTGAATTAGTCAGTCCTCCACTGAATGTACAATTATATGTTGGTGAATTAGTCAGTCCTCCACTGAATGTACAATTATATGTTGGTGAATTAGTCAGTCCTCCACTGAATGTACAATTATATGTTGGTGAATTAGTCAAATTATATGTTGGTGAATTAGTCAGTCCTCCACTGAATGTACAATTATATGTTGGTGAATTAGTCAGTCCCCCACTGAATGTACAATTATATGTTGGTGAATTAGTCAGTCCTCCACTAAATGTACAATTATATGTTGGTGAATTAGTCAGTCCCCCACTGAATGTACAATTATATGTTGGTGAATTAGTCCCTCATTGAATGTACAATTATATGTTGGTGAATTAGTCTGTCCCTCACTGAATGTACAATTATATGTTGGTGAATTAGTCCCCTACTGAATGTACAATTCTGTCTTTGTTGAACAGGTGTCTTGCTTGAAAAACAATTACCTGTATCATGCACAATTTCAGGGTAAGAGATCTGATTACTCTGGTGTGTATTGACAGGACAGCAGATAATTATGGGATTACAGTGGTATAATTACATACCTGTACTGCCATCTGTTATGTAATTTCTAATAAATTTTGTTTTCATTCGACTTAAAAATCAACCTTGTTCAAACAGACAGTTTGTAAACCAATTAACAGAATGCTGCATGGTGGGTAGATAGGAGTAAATAAAGGTGATTATCCATGTAATATTTAATAGTTTTATTTCAGCAGAGGATGTTGATAACACATTAATCATATGTAAGGCAGTATGCATCTTTATCGTTATTCTGTAAATACAACTTACCAGAGATGAAAGCATGGTTGATATATTCAGCCTTATAAGTGTTTCTCCGTTAATTTGATGACTGTATGTATAAATTATTCAACAGTTTATATCAAATGCTGTAAATCTTTTCCACCTCTTATTTCCTACAGACAGTAAGCCGAAGAAACCTTCATTCTTAAAATTATACTTTTTGCAGAATATAAACTAGTGTTGTGTTTTACATTTTTTTATGCATTTTTCTTCATTAAAATCTCTGAGAAATGGAAGGTATGGAATATATAAGTCAGTCCAAACTTAATAACATAAACTGGACCGGTCAAACAATTGTGCATTGAATATGTCATTCATGGACACGGATGGACAGTATCAATGATCTATGATTAACCTTTGATTCCTCAAACTATTGACATGGTCCCAAAGATTTGACTTGTCAGGGCTTTCCTATATGTCAAAGGTCAAAATGTAGGTCAGAGTGACCTCCTTTTGATACATGACAAACCCCCTCACCTAGGTTATCCTATGACTTAAGTATGAAGGTCCATTGAATATTGGCATAGGAGAGCCCCAACAAATGTTTCATTTGATGTAGGACAAAGGTCAAAAACTAGGTCAGAGTGGCTTACTGTGGATACATGAAATTTCCGTTATTAATATATCTATATAAAAAAAATTTTGATATCTAATTTTGATTGGGAGGACACGATGTCATTTTTTCTGTTTTAATCAATTTTTTTATCAACAATTTTTCCACCAGATATTTGGGTTTTCCCTACTCACCATGTTCCTTCCTGTTGTTTCCGTTGTTCTGGGTCGGTACCAGGATCCCGGTTATGTTTGAGTTATCATCATTTTCTCCAGTGTTATTCACATGTACCATTGCCATTGACTGTTGACCCTTAAATCTTGGTTGCATGGCTAAGGAATGACATACTGTTGTGGTAACGCTATCTGCAGATTTCATTTCTGAAAAGCCTTGACTAGATGCACTATCTATCTTCAAGTTACTATCAAAATGTTCCTCAATTTGGAATGTAATGGTAATGCCTCGGGAGCGATCTGATGACTTGCTGGCTACTTTTCTAGAAATCCATTTCATAGTGTAACAAGAAGTTTTTTTAAAGGCAATGATATTCAACTCTTCCATAATGCCAAAGATATTGCTATAGATATCACAATTTTGGACAACAGATTCCGTCACATTTGCATGGCTTTCCTCTGATGCATTGGTCATCTCTGGGAAAGAGAGTTGGCAGGCGGACTGGTCAACTGCTAATGACACATCCATTACTACTAACAGTAGCAGATAGAAAAAGGTGAGTCCTCTCTTAATTATCCTCATGGTCATTCAAATCTGAAAATATAAAGAAACTAGTGGTATTGCTCCCTGATAAGTTCTAGTGAGCAATAGGATTATGTACTGCTCCAGGAATTTTTAACAAGAACCCAGGGCATCTATTTTCTATGGTTATATAAAATAAACACAGAACAAGCAGCATTTGTCTTTGTCATCCTGAGACCCTTTTCTTCAACAAAAGGAAAGAGAAATTAACCTTTATAATCAATCTTTCATATGCATCAACAGTAAAGATTGAAAGATACCCGTAAATGTTGCTTTGTATTTGATAAAACACTATCGGCAGGTGAGCCATAAGGCCACCAAAAAACATGGACTGTCAGATCAGAGACAAACGGTAATCAATGAAACAAATCATGTCATGTTGAGTAAATTCTCAGCACAGTTCTCCTTGACAATGAGGATGGAATTGACTAATTAAACAAATATTTTTTTACTTCACTGTAACAGATTGATAAATTTCAATGCAAAAAGGTGAGTCAGCTACACAAACAGATTCACTATCACATATATCCATCAATGCCAATAGCAATGAAATAGTGCTTTCAGATACTGCAATTAAAAATAAAAAAGAATAATCTTTTTCTCTCATTTTCCTTTTGAATGAAAATTTCAAGTATAAAAAAATTTGCAAAAATTATTTCAGAAATATTGTTTTAAACTAAAAGCATTTTTTAAGTTATAATTTAATTTTGATGATCCGATCGCTCGTAGCCATTCACCAACATAAAATTTCTTAAAATCTGGTGGCGCCAATTATTGCTGCTTGTTCTGTCTATCATCAATCATGGAATATTTCAACATTTTTAAAGCACATTATAGGCATCTTAAAAATGTTTTTGGAGCAAAGGAAGGAAAAGGAAAGAGGAAAATTCCTAGCAAGTTTCAGGCAAGCTAAAATATACAGAGAAAAATGCTGATTGTCAGTAAGAGGATACGCCACATTGAGGCCATTAACACTAGCTTGTTTTCCTCTGGACTTAATATCCTATGTTACCATGGTACCAGGACTGTCATAGTGCTGTTGAAGAATTAAATAGTTGTATACATTCTACCACTATTATATTCTACCTGACTTTGTTATAATCAGACTCTTGTATAATTATCTTATCAAACCTATCAGACAATATTTGGAAGCTGCAATCAAAAGCCTCGTTTTACAAGTACAGAAAGGTGGAGAGAGTATGTAAGGTAATGTAGAATCTGAAACAAGAAAGGACAAATACAGGCACTGAGTGATATAGAAAACATTGCTATCTTACAGAAAATGCAGGCAATGCCTGATCATTTTAAAACACAAAATATCAACAAGCAACCTCTAATACCTAGAATTTTTCCTTCACAAAGCAATCTCTCATACTTAAAACATGAATGTTACTATTTTTATCGTTATAATAAACTTGTAGATGTAAACAGGAAGAAAATGTCAGGGAAATTCAGATACAGACAAGGGATCCTAGAGGGATCTCCGCACCCACTGTTGTTTGCTTTTTATTTGTTTTTTGAAAGTTGGATCTTTTCCCCTCTTCCCTCATATCTGTTTTTGCTCTTAATGATACGAAATGTAAAAATTTATTCCTTGTGCAGAAATAGCGATAATAATCTTTAATTGCCAAATCCCAGATGGTCGCCTGGAAGCCATTTTGTATTTGTCTAATCAGTCAGAACAACTTTAGACCAAGAGGAACCTACACATGAAATTTGAAAGAGATCCATTTAGTACTTCTCAAGAAACTGCAATTACAAACTTTACTATATGAAATCCAAGATGGCTGCTTGTCTGCCATTTTGTTTTTCTAGTCAGTCCCAAAATAAATGGGTGCAACTGGGGACAAAGGGGAACCTACATATGAAATTTGAGAAAGATCCATTTAATAATTTTCAAGAAATAACAATAAAAGAATGTGAACGGATTTATGAATGGACTAAGGACCACGGATGGAGGACTATGTGAATAGCCCACCACCTGATAATAGTACCTACAGCTCATATAGACTCTTGTTTCCTGTTCCATCATTATGTGTTCATTAACAAAAGTTCTTCTATAAGTCTGGAAGAGCCATAGTTTTGATGTAAAATTTTTGCATACATATCAGCATAAGTAAAAAACAATTTACAGGCCAGAAAAAGTCTCAAACTAAAAGTTCTTTTCACTATACATACTTAGAACATTATGATGTACTCGGTTGATTCACTACGTTATTTGTGATAACAACTACACCTAAATCCAAAAGAAGATGTATGAGAATTTTTGACAATAATGTTTAAATAAAAACAAGGTTTCATGTATCAACACCAGCAAAATTTGGCAAATAACAACCCCATTTATCAATGATATTAGAAGTGTGAACTTAATCATTTTGTAATGTAGCAACACAATTTTGTCATAGCTTCCTTCCAAATTGGTTTTGAGAGCAATGATTATGATTTGCGATTGGTGTAAGACTTCACACTAATTAGCACTGTATATATTTTGGAGTAAAAATATTTATCTGACAAATTCATCACTGCCCACCTTCTACTGATATTTAATTGATCTATTGCTTAAAAGTCATTTTTGAGTTTTGTCATACATTTTACTGCATGAAGAAATGTGACTTAATTGATTTGCTTTCAAGTTTTAATACACTAAAACAAAGTACCTTCTATTGTACATCAACAACAAAAGGCCCAAGGGACCTACATCACCATCTGCTAAATTCAGCCATACAGTTATTTAACATAGAATTTCATGTAAGAAATAATTTCCCAATTAGGTCCCAACCTTGTGGTCAAACAGAAGTCAGAATCATTCATGACAACAGGTCCAATGGGCCTGCATTTCTCACCTGATATTCAATGTTCATCAAAAAATCATTGTTTATCACTAATACATTAACTGGTATACTGTTTGCATTCGAAGCGGGCACATCCTATCAAATCTAATTTATTTTCACAACAAACAGCTCCTTGCACTCATCTCTAAATTGTAACAGTTATGACTTGGTTTATATGTAAATATCATTTCCTTTTTTCTCATCAGGCTTTCACTTAGAAACACCTTTCCACAAAATTCCTCAGACTTTTGGTTTACAGAAGAAATCTTAGGTTTTGATAATTTGAATTCCTATGACCTTGAGCAATATTCAAGGTCATTTCTTTTTTTGGAAACTTTGTCCCGCTTCATTCTAGCCTATAAGCTTGTCAGAAGAAGTTGTTTTAATATTTTTAGGTTTTAACAAATTTGATCCCTGTGACCTTGAATAAGGGTCAAGAACATTGCTTTTCGAAGCTTCATACTATGAAACTATCACCAAATGCCATGCTTTTTGGTTAGTCAGAAAAAGTATTTTAGATGTTTTGAAAAATTCCATTTTAACATATAATAGTAAATAGTATTGTTTTGCAGAAATATTGATTTTAAAGGAAAAGTTTACAGATGGCCGACAGCTGTTGGTGTACAATGACAGATCATGCATGATAGCAATAGGTCCTCTTCCTTTGGGTCAGACGATCTGAAAATTGAGTTTTGTCAAAACCAAACTTTAATTCCTATAAATCTTGACAATACAGGTGAATCAAGTCATTATCATTCATATTGTATCATAGAACGGTGATGTATACCCAACAACCTTGTCATGTTTGAAGTTACAAAAGAGACAGTAGGGAATACACAGTGATTTCTGTTTTCAAAAACTGACGCAGTCGAGGGTAGATAAACGATTGGAAGCAAAATAAACATTGTAAAAAATGCTTGAGCCCAATGATAAATAGAATTTGACGACATCAGAGAAAACTTATGCCACAGATCTTTGCAATGAAATGGTGATTTGATGGAGGTTTTAAAGCGTTAATGGCATACAATACTGATACACCAGACATACAATCAAGATTATATTTGTTCAAATAACAACAAATCAAGCACTGTAAACAGAGAGAATCAATACCGAGCTGTACACAGCAACATCACTACCACAAAGTCATTGAATCCTAGGTATAGGAATATAAACAACATCACTACCACAAAGTCATTGAATCCTAGGTATAGGAATATAAACAACATCACTACCACAAAGTCATTGAATCCTAGGTATAGGAATATAAACAACATCACTACCACAAAGTCATTGAATCCTAGGTATAGGAATATAAACAACATCACTACCACAAAGTCATTGAATTCTAGGTATAGGAATATAAACAACATCACTACCACAAAGTCATTGAATCCTAGGTATAGGAATATAAACAACATCACTACCACAAAGTCATTGAATTCTAGGTATAGGAATATAAACAACATCACTACCACAAAGTCATTGAATCCTAGGTATAGGAATATAAACAACATCACTACCACAAAGTCATTGAATCCTAGGTATAGGAATATAAACAACATCACTACCACAAAGTCATTGAATCCTAGGTATAGGAATATAAACAACATCACTACCACAAAGTCATTGAATCCTAGGTATAGGAATATAAACAACATCACTACCACAAAGTCATTGAATCCTAGGTATAGGAATATAAACAACATCACTACCACAAAGTCATTGAATCCTAGGTATAGGAATATAAACAACATCACTACCACAAAGTCATTGAATCCTAGGTATAGGAATATAAACAACATCACTACCACAAAGTCATTGAATCCTAGGTATAGGAATATAAACAACATCACTACCACAAAGTCATTGAATCCTAGGTATAGGAATATAAACAACATCACTACCACAAAGTCATTGAATCCTAGGTATAGGAATATAAACAGGCAGTATTTGTATAAATGTTGGAATGGTTCATATGGCTGGTATGTACAACAGGTGATAATTAATATCCGAATAAAACATGTACAGTAATAACACAATTACAACAAAAGCTATATTATCTGGTGAAAAAATACAAAATCCTTGTTATGCTTTACATACATGATTTTCATGTTTGTGATCTATGTTTTACAGTTTGAACAAAAGATAAAAGCAGAATTTAAGTCTTTACTGTCAACAATGGCAGATATCAGAACTAATGTTTTAACTGTTAACAAAGGTTGATAAATGTTTTAACTGTCAACAATGGTTGATAAATGTTGTAACTGTCAACAAAGGTTGATAAATGTTGTAACTGTCAACAAAGGTTGATAAATGTTTTAATTGTCAACAAAGATTGATAAATGTTTAAACTGTCAACAAAGGTTGATAAATGTTTTAATTGTCAACAAAGATTGATAAATGTTTTAACTGTCAACAAAGATTGATAAATGTTTAAACTGTCAACAAAGGTTGCTAAATGTTTTAACTGTCAACAAAGGTTGCTAAATGTTTTAACTGTCAACACAGGTTGATAAATGTTGTAACTGTCAACAAAGGTTGATAAATGTTTTAACTGTCAATAAAGGTTGATAAATGTTTTAACTGTCAACAATGGTTGATAAATGTTGTAACTGTCAACAAAGGTTGATAAATGTTGTAACTGTCAACAAAGGTTGATAAATGTTTGAAGGACAATGTATTTTTTTTAGTATTCTAACTGAATGTTATAGATAACTATGCTCAGATAAGTACAATAACTTTTCTGAATGATTGAAAGTTATTTCACAGTTTGTACTTCACCTACGTCATCATAAACTACAGGATATATGTACAGAGTTACATCGCTAGGAATAGGACATGGATAAGAGACATAGAACAATGTGTGCAGGAAATTGGTGGATTAGAAGAGAAGGGAGGTGAGGAGAGATGATGAATTGTCAGCTGCTTGACAAAAATATTGAGTTGATCATCATTGTAATGTAAAGTTGTTGTTCCCTGAACCCTAATATTACTGATTGGATTGTCTTCCATTATTTATGATTCAATTAACCACCCTAGTGCTGCTGGTAAAACCATCATGTTAATACATTAACAAGGACAATGAGATGAACGAGAGCTTGAAGCTGAAAAACAATAGCCACAATGGAGCTCTATAAAAAGCTCACTTGTTATTAAAATATTTATATTTTATCAAGCATCTCTGACTTTTGATGAGAATCATCAGTCAATTTCAACAAAATTCTGACATCATTCCTGTAGGACCAGTGTGTGTTTATATTTAATAAAATTTCAGAGAAGCTTTAACACACAGCTTCTGGTGACCTTGAAAAAGGCCTAAAGTGAAGGTCTCTCTAATGAACAAATCCTAAAGATCATTTTATGTTTTTTCATAAACTATTAGCTGAAAACCCTTTATTTCCTATTCCAAGGCCTTATTGATATGTCAAAACAGATATGCAAAATGTACACACTCTTTAATTCTTATAAACTGGTGGATTTTTCATAAATATTATGGTGACCTTGACCTTAATGCTCAAGGAATACCTATATTGTAAATCAATTGATCAAGGTCTTATTATATCTAACTGATGTCTGTATCCTTACTTAGAAATAATGTTGCTTGAGTGGTGACATCAATTTGGTAGGGAACAGCTAGGACAGATCCATGGGCAATGTTATAGGTTGATCTCTACATGTCCTGTGAGTCTTGATGCTGAACAGATGGTATATTAAGGTTACTAACAGCCTTTCGTATCAGACAAACTTAACAAGAGGCCCATAAAGCCTGAATTGCTCACCTGGATTTGTTTAGCTGAAAATGCTTCATCTTAAATAAGGAAAAGTAATTCTAAATATCCATGCACACAACACACACTCTGTCTATTTCCCCCTTGAGCCCCACCCCTCTGTTCTTGGGATGTCAACTAGATTTATGCTTCTTGCCAAATAATGACAGAATTCTGCCATTTCTACAGAAAAATTTTAAGAATATGTTTGATTTCCCTTGGGATGTGCCCTGCCCCTCCCATCCAATGAGGCCTAGACCATATATCTATATAAAATTGTTTCCCCTAACCAAGAATGCTTCCTGCAGGAGGAGACAGTTTTAAAGAATTTTCACTTTTCTCCCTATTGGGTCCTGCCTTTCTGGCACCAGGGGGCCTACACACAAACCGTTTATACAAAAATGAATCTCCTTCATCAAAATTCTTTTGACCAAATTTGAGTAAAATAAAAAAATCCTACATGTAGGGTGGGATTTTCAAGAATTTTTTATGTTTACCCTATTGGGCCCCTCCCTTCCCGAATTTGTTCTGTTTACCCTATTGGGCCCCTCCCTTCCCGAATTTGTTCTGTTTACCCTATTGGGCCCCTCCCTTCCCGTCTCAGTTGGGGCGAGATACATCTTTTACATAAAATTTATTTCCTTTCACCTAAGAATGCTTGAGACCAAATTACAGCAAAATCTAATCATTCCTACAGGAGGAATAGAATTTTAAAAAGATTTTTCTATTACACATATCAATACATATATTATCCATATATGTTGATACAAGATTGATTTCCCTTCACACTAGAATACTTCAGACAATATTTGAGCAATATCCAATTATTCCTACATGAGGAGTAGGATTTTAAAAAATTTGCTCTATTCACCATATTTGGCCCCATCCCTCTGATCCCAGGTCCTGAGACCTACCACTTATACATAATCAATTTCCTTTCTCCCAAGTATGCTTTAGATCAAATTTGGACCAAATGCAATGATTCCTACAGGAGGAGTAGGATTTCTAAGAATTTGCTATATTTCATGTTTTGGGTCTCTCCCTTAGGCCCAAGTGGGCAAGACCCACCATCATTACAAAATTTCTTCTTCTCTCAAGGATGTTTCTGATCAAATTTGGTAAAAATCCACTCAGTCATTTATGACTAGTAGCGATTTGCATAAAATGTTGACAAAAGAATGATGATCGCCTGAAATATGGTATAAGCTCCATAAGACCAGGTGAGCTTAAAATCCTGAAAGTTCTCAAAACCAGATCTGCTTTGGGAAAAGGTCAATACAATTATAGAGGTCACCAAAGATCAAAGGTCAAATGAGTCATCAATATCAAGCAATATTGTAAACGTTCATTAGCACATGATATTTCATGTCACCAACAGACACATTGATCATATAATCCTTCAATCTAAATCCATATATTACTTTTCGTTTGCATATCTCATCACATGTACAATGTTAAGTAACGTCAAAGGTCAACATGATAATAAATATGGTTCAATGTTTTTTTTTGAAAACTTTGTCTGGTTTCATTCTAGAAACTTACCAGCATGTGTATAATGATTTTGAAGCCTCAGTTAATCAAAAGAAACTGTTTGAAAATTCAATACATTTGACACCTGTGACTTTGAATATAGGTCAAAGGTCATTATTTTTTGTAAATCTTTTGGAAATCTTTTACAATTTTTGACAAATTTTACCCCATGATCTTGAATATAATGCTATTTCTTTTTGCAAACTGTGGAGAGATGCATTCCATGAACCTATCAGCCTATGGCTCAAAGTGATTTCTTTTTCCAAAATTATCTGCAGTTTTCAAGGAACCTATCAGCTAAACACCATGCTTCTGTGTGTTTTGGTTTATTAGAAGAGGTAATTTTAAAGTTTTTACATATTTGACCTATGACCTTGAATATAAACAAAGTCAAGATCAGTTTTCATAAAATGTTGTTGGGATTGATACTCAAAACCTATCCATCAAACATCATGCTTTTCAGCCTTTTTGTTAATAAAAAGAAATTGTTTTAAAGTTTTAAGAAATGTAACTTTGAACATTGGTCAAGGTAACTTCTTTTACAATCTTTGTTGGGTTTCATTCCAGCCACCAAACAGCCAAATATCATGAAATATGGCCTGTTGGTTAGTGAGAAGTTGTTTAAATGGAAAAGATGATGTACAGGTGGATGGACAGATGGAAAAAGATGATGAAGCTCACATGACCCTTTGGCATTTACACGTTTCATTGCAATGTTATGTCACAGGTCAATATATAGGTCACCAACAGACACAGGTCAAATATGTCATCATTATCAATTAATATAGTATACTTATCATTTACATATCTTTTAACAATGTAAATCACATCAAAAGTCATTGATCATCAAAGGTCACAGGTCAAATAACTCATCAATTTCAATCAATCATACAGTGTACTGATATTGATGGACCATTATGCTCTTTTTTAATATCAATAAACGAGGTTTCGAGTAAAATTATAGTTATTCCCGTATCAGAGGGATCTGCCCTTGTAGTTTTAATGCAAACCAAATGAAACAGAATATAGGATAATCACAGACTTGGGATACAAAATCTATACACACAGGTTTGTTTCTCTATACAATAAATAAACGCAACGCACATTCTGGTCTTGTATCATGCAGTGACCTTCATGTTACGTGACCTCAGCTAACACGCAGACACAGTAATGGAACAGCGTAAACATTATACCCTGATTATGTTTTTGCTGGGAGGCACATGCATTCATAGCTTCTTACCTAAAACAGCATGGATATTTGGCATATTTTTGGACAACTACTTCCAAAAGAGAAATAAGATTTCAGAAATAAGCATCAGCTTCTTCTTTCATTAAAAATTATGACAAAAAATCAAAGCATTCCCTTAAAATTTCTGAATTAGAAAAATTATATTCAGCAGTGTACTGTTTTCGCTAAAGAAAGGAAAAGTGATCTTTCTGAAACAATCGCTGTATCTATAGCCTGGATGGCAAGTCAAGTCTACCTCATTTGAAATAAAATTACTGATATTGATATGTTCCTCAAATATATCACAATCTTGCGGAGATGATCCTACAAATACATTGAAAATCTTTAAGATATATCAGAGAATCTTATTTGTGGCTTTCAATTATCCATATAAAGCTTCATGAATATTCATTGATTTATACAATTCCTATATCTTACTGACATATTGAACACAAATTCCTCGATGTGCAATTGTTTATTTTTTGCGATTTCCATTTGCATGATACAGCAAAGTACTATTGTGATTGTTAGATGACGAGCTAAATGTCCGCCAGTAGGATGGTTTATGTCATCTTGAAGGCGTTGTGTGCGTCACAACACTTGCCAGTCTGTTGAGCTGCTAAGATAAGACACGTTCCACGACAGCTCTTACAGTTCGACTGTAGACCGCATTCATGGCATTCCATAGACTAAGTCTTTATACTATATATAATCATTGCTTCTTATAACAATATTGGCTACTTGGAAGAGGTTGGCCTGCGATGTTCTTGTTGGATCACCTGCCTGACAGGGCTGTGACACCTTCGACTGAAACGCTTATTGTCGCCAATTTCATAGGATTCCAATGTTGAAAGGGGAAGGATAGTACTTCTAAATGACATGGCTGACAACATGGCTTCTCATCAGAGAACAGCCAAAAATGGCTGAACTGCTTAGATTCTCATACATTTAAGACGATGATGGTGCCTGTTAGTATGCTATTTAAAGTCACTAACGTTTCTAGTTATACACTTGTAACAATTGATATGAAGTAAATAGAGGTTACACAATGAGCAGTTGTGTAGTATTTCTTTCCCTCAAATTTGTTATCTTTTTAAAAATTACAAAAAACAAAAACTTTTGCAAAAAACTGTGTGAATAAAAGAAATGCCATTAATCACGACGCCAAGTTTGTATAATCTGTTTCTTATGCAAAAGCTATTAGGAAGTTGAATTGACCTGTTCTGTACACGTGTCATCTGTTATATGGCGATTCTTTAGTGAAATGCTGTTTATATAATTTAATATACAAAACTGACAATTTCAGAAATAAATGAAACTTATTACTGAAACAATTTTATCATCTTCAAAGTAAAGAAAGGTAAAAATCCAAATAAAAAACAAATTATTAAAAAAACCAATCATGAACTACTTATTGTGGGTTCTAACTTCTGTCAGTGAAGTGCCATTTTGGTTTAAGTTCATCTTGTTAGCCAATCAAAACGCGCTGAATCATTATACCACATGTGATATAAAATGGTTGTTTATACAACCGTTGGTACGATTAATTGATGACCTCAGAGTTTGAAAACACTCATCTATTTTGGTAGAAATAATGGTTTTCTTATTGAATATTTATCAAATAATCATACATTAGAAAATAGTGAATTGCTTTGGTCTTTCTTGCACTCATTCAAAAACTAATTCTTTTCAGAATGTATGTATAATCAATATGATTGTCAGTGACCTATCGGCAAATACTACACCAATCAGGTTGAGATGTGTCAGAATGGCGTCTAGTAATTATACTGACAATAAATAAATAAATGATTCATTATCTACAATAACATTATCAACATTTTAGACAATTAAGTATCTGATTAACATGAATGAATCCTTTTATACATTATGGAGTAAATAGCAGTCAAAGGAATTGATATCTAAAGCACAGAATATCCAACAAGGGCATTGTGGGGTCACAGAAAAACGCGACCTGTTGTCATTACACTGGCTGTCTAGTACAGGCAATGTCAATAGACAGATATAAATATCAAACACAGGACCAGTTGTCATTACACCGGCTGTCTAGTACAGGCGATGTCAACCAGCAGATATAAATATCAAACACAGGACCAGTTGTCATTAAACTGGCTGTCTAGTACAGGCAATGTCAATAGACAGATATAAATATCAAACACAGGACCAGTTGTCATTACACTGGCTGTCTAGTACAGGCGATGTCAACCAGCAGATAGAAATATCAAACACAGGACCAGTTGTCATTACACTGGCTGTCTAGTACAGGCAATGTCAATAGACAGATATAAATATCAAACACAGGACCAGTTGTCATTACACCGGCTGTCTAGTACAGGCAATGTCAATAGACAGATATAAATATCAAACACAGGACCAGTTGTCATTATACTGGCTGTCTAGCTGTCAATAGACAGATACAAACACAGGACCAGTTGTCATTACACTGGCTGTCTAGTACAGGCATAATAGAAATATCAAACACAGGACCAGTTGTCATTACACTGGCTGTCTAGTACAGGCAATGTCAATGGACAGATATAAATATCAAACACAGGACCAGTTGTCATTATACTGGCTGTCTAGTACAGGCAATGTCAATAGACAGATATAAATATCAAACACAGGACCAGTTGTCATTATACTGGCTGTCTAGTACAGGCAATATAAATATCAAACACAGGACCAGTTGTCATTATACTGGCTGTCTAGTACAGGCAATGTCAATAGACAGATATAAATATCAAACACAGGACCAGTTGTCATTATACTGGCTGTCTAGTACAGGCAATGTCAATAGACAGATATAAATATCAAACACAGGACCAGTTGTCATTATACTGGCTGTCTAGTACAGGCGATGTCAACCAGCAGATATAAATATCAAACACAGGACCAGTTGTCATTACACCGGCTGTCTAGTACAGGCAATGTCAATGGACAGATATAAATATCAAACACAGGACCAGTTGTCATTACACCGGCTGTCTAGTACAGGCAATGTCAATAGACAGATATAAATATCAAACACAGGACCAGTTGTCATTATACTGGCTGTCTAGTACAGGCGGTGTCAACCAGCAGATAGAAATATCAAACACAGGACCAGTTGTCATTACACCGGCTGTCTAGTACAGGCGGTGTCAACCAGCAGATATAAATATCAAACACAGGACCAGTTGTCATTATACTGGCTGTCTAGTACAGGCGATGTCAACCAGCAGATATAAATATCAAACACAGGACCAGTTGTCATTATACTGGCTGTCTAGTACAGGCGATGTCAAACACAGGACCAGTAGACAGATATAAATATCAAACACAGGACCAGTTGTCATTATACTGGCTGTCTAGTGTCAACCAGCAGATATAAATATCAAACACAGGACCAGTTGTCATTATACTGGCTGTCTAGTACAGGCGGTGTCAACCAGCAGATATAAATATCAAACACAGGACCAGTTGTCATTATACTGGCTGTCTAGTACAGGCAGTGTCAACCAGCAGATATAAACACAAACAATATAAATTCTCTGGACAAATCATTGACTATTCTCTGTTACTATAGAAACAATTGCATATCATGTCAGCATGGCAACACATTATGGCAATATCCACTTTGATGTAACCACAGAAACCATTCCAAGCCAAAATTTAACAGCACAGCCATTAGAACAGAGGAACAGATATTACTAAATACCATCCTGATATTATCTACACTATATAACCAAATGACAGCAAAGTATTCTGAGGTCATTTGTTACCTACAACACATTATGTCTAGAAGTTGGTTCCAGTAGAGCTAGATAAATATATCTATAGAAGTCAGTGACACAATGAACGTAGTGTTCTCAGAAGAATTAAAGTCATAAATTAATTTTTCACAAATGGTTTACAGAGGTGAATGACCTTTTAATATCCCCTAGATATCATGCTCAGTCCAGCTGACACTTTTAACTCTTGCAATCACTTAATTATAAATAAAACAATTTGTCCCAAGTTTTCCACTGGTAACAGCAACACCTTTCAAAGGACCATAAGGTAAAGCATGTTCATGGATGTGTCCCCAGGTCTGTATTGATATACCAGGACACTTCACATTTTCATTTGAACATTCCCAATTTTCTCCAAAATGCCTCTTATTGTAATGATCAAGCCAAGTCTGATCATATACCAATCACAATTGGAATATGATCAGACAATGTATGCTAGTTGACTGATTATGGACTCTGTTCTCAATGACAAAACATCTACAAAAATATTAAGAAATGGATTTATAAAATTGGATGCAGGAACTACAATGTATCTTATACTGAAATGACTGGAAGGAAAATTGGGGTCAGACATCAGAAAGACATGAAAATCTTAGAAGGCAAAAAAACTGAGTCCCAGACCAGTGGCAGTATCATACCATTCTATACCGAGATATCAAAGAATAGAACCTCACCAGATGATACAGAAAAACAAGCATTTTAAGTGACAAATCAAACGGGAACAAGATGTCCAACAGATTTTCGTACTTCTATGACAATTTAAAAAAAAAAGCATGGCCAAATCATAAGATGTTTATGTATAAGTACATCAGGTCACCTAATATATACTATACAAAAAAAGAAAGGTAACACTACTTTATTCTGTGATTAATTAATTAACCCCTTCATAAATCCTTATTAATCATGTGCGAATAAAGTAATTGATCAATTCTGATAAAACTGCAGTCATGGTTCATTAAAAACTTTGCGTTCAGTTGATTTTATTCGACTGTAAAGGACGTTGGGGTCAATTTCAAAGGTAACACCATTAGTAACGGGTATGGCCATCGTTTGCAAAGTAAACAGCATTGCAGCGTCGTCGCGTGGAACTTGTAAACCAACGGATAATTCGAGTAGAGATGATGTTCCATTCAGCGATCAAGGCTTGGGGCAGCTCCTGCAAGTTTGACGGCTGATTTTGACATTTTCTCACGCGTCGCCCAAGAACGTCCCAGACATGCTCAATCGGTGACAAATCAGGTGATTTAGATGGCCAATCTAACATCTGTACGTTATTCTGCTGCAAGAAAGTTCTGCTGACGCGACTGGTGTGCGCTGGTGCATTATCCTCTTGATAAATGGCGCCAAAGCCACGGCGTCTTAAGAATGGCAGAACCACTGGTCTTAAAATTTTGTAATGATATCAAATGCCGGTTAAATTGCCATTTAACACAACAAGCCTGGTATGAGTCCCCCCACAAATACCACCCCAAACCATTACACTTCCGCCACCAAAGCGGTCCCGTCCTGCGACGCAGCAGTTCGCAAAACACTCCCCTTGTCGCCTCCACACTCTGTGCCTTCCATCACCGTGTTGCAGACAAAACCTGGACTCATCTGAAAACAGAACATTGTTCCATTGTCGTAAGGCCCAACGACGGTGAACACGGGTGCAGTTACGCCGATTATTACGCAACAAATTGGGTCCAGTGTAGGGACGCCGCGCTTTTAATTGGTAGGCCCTCAACCTGTTGCGGAAGGTTTGGGGAGACACACAACGCCCAAACAATGTCCTTGTAGTCTCTACTGCGGTTACGAATCGATTGCGCAAGTGTATCAATCGTATACGACGGTCATCCCTGGCAGTCATTTTACGGGGTCGGCCACTTCGGGGACGATCGGATGTTGACCAAGTTTGGTTTAAACGACTTACCAACTGGCAAATTGCCTTAACACTGCAACCAAAATGTCGTGCCCTTTCTCTCTGTACTTATGACAGCTGGGGCATAATGATAATGTTGATAGATAGCAAGATTCGGTGATTTCTAAGTCCTAAGGATCTAAGGAACAGTTGTCAGTTTGAATGTTTATGAAATTCAAGTGAAGATACAAGTTAGTCGCAGAAAACCTTGTGCAGCTCTTTCGCCAATACAGACTTTCACGCTTGAGTGATTTTGGTAACCCCCTTGGCTTTTGTAATGTAAAACATTACCATTTTCTAATATTGCACAAATGTCATTTTGTTTTCACTCATTTACAGGTATTTGCCAAGGAAACATGTTAACCTTTGTTTTTTTGTTGAGTATATGTATGGAAGATCACCAATTCATTTCGTTTTCACTAAAATCTCATATCAGTGTACTTAGGATTATAAAAAAGGCAAAGTTAATATTAACCATAATGTACCCTATAAACATGTCTCACTGCTTGTTTGTTATGTACCCTGTAAACATGTCTCACTGCTTGTTTGTTATGTACCCTATAAACATGTCTCACTGCTTGTTTGTTATATACCCTATACACACATGTCTCACTGCTTGCTTGTTATGTACCCTATACACACATGTCTCACTGCTTGTTTGTTATGTACCCTATATACACATGTCTCACTGCTTGTTTGTTATGTACCCTATAAACATGTCTCACTGCTTGTTTGTTTTGTAACCTATACACACTTTTCTCACTGCTTGCTTGTTATGTACCCTATACACACATGTCTCACTGCTTGTTTGTTATGTACCCTATACACACTTTTCTCACTGCTTGTTTGTTATGTACCCTATACACACATGTCTCTCTGCTTGTTTGTTATGTACCCTATACACACATGTCACACATCTCTCTGCTTGTTTGTTATATACTGCTTGTTTGTTATATACCCTATACACACATGTATATACCCTATACACACATGTCTCACTGCTTGTTTGTTATATACCCTATACACACTTTCTCACTGCTTGTTTGTTTGTTATGTACCCTGTTATGTACCCTATATACACTCTCTGCTTGTTTGTTATATACCCTATAAACATGTCTCACTGCTTGTTTGTTATGTACCCTATACACACATGTCTCACTGCTTGTTTGTTATATACCCTATACACACATGTCTCACTGCTTGTTTGTTATGTACCCTATACACACATGTCTCACTGCTTGTTTGTTATGTACCCTATACACACTTTCTCACTGCTTGCTTGTAATGTACCCTATATACATGTCTCTCTGCTTGTTTGTTATATACCCTATAAACATGTCTCACTGCTTGTTTGTTATATACCCTATACACATGTCTCACTGCTTGTTTGTTATATACCCTATACACACATGTCTCACTGCTTGTTTGTTATGTACCCTATAAACATGTCTCACTGCTTGTTTGTTATGTACCCTATAAACATGTCTCACTGCTTGTTTGTTATGTACCCTATACACATGTCTCTCTGCTTGTTTGTTATGTACCCTATACACACATGTCTGTCTGCTTGTTTGTTATGTACCCTATACACACATGTCTCAATGCTTGTTTGTTATGTACCCTATACACATGTCTCACTGCTCGTTTGTCTGATGTCAACCCAATTTTTATTTTCTAAGAATTAAAACATTATACACAGTATACACTTACCAATATAAAGACAATATTTTATAATTCACAGACATCTGGTTCTGAAGAACATTTTGTCCTAGCTAACATTGAAAATCAGGTAATTTTACAGCCTTAAGTAGGTATGTTAAGTATTGATGATAGGTGTAAGAGTCATGTGGTCTATGTACCTACTAAAGTCATATGGTTCACTGATCTGTGAAGCCGTATTGATCAAAATGTGAACTCTATGTAGTCATTAAATGTAGCGATCTAATAACAGTTTATCTATATGTCCCAGTCTACAGTTAATTATTGATGTCTGTATCTGACCAGATGGTCACAAGTCAGTGAGAGTTCAAGTCAGCATGTTTGTCAGTAAGATTTCAAGTCAGCATGTTGTCAGTAAGATTTCAAGTCAGCATGTTTGTCAGTAAGATTTCAAGTCAGCATGTTTGTCGGTAAGATTTCAAGTCAGCATGTTGTCAGTAAGATTTCAAGCCAGCATGTTGTCGGTAAGATTTCAAGTCAGCATGTTTGTCGGTAAGATTTCAAGTCAGCATGTTTGTTGGTAAGATTTCAAGTCAGCATGTTTGTCAGTAAGTTTTTAAGCTGGCAGGTTGTCAGTGAGATTTCAAGCCAGCATGTTTGTCAGTAAGTTTTTAAGCTGGCAGGTTGTCAGTGAGATTTCAAGCCAGCATGTTTGTCAGTAAGTTTTTAAGCTGGCAGGTTGTCAGTGAGATTTCAAGCCAGCATGTTTGTCAGTAAGTTTTTAAGCTGGCAGGTTGTCAGTAAGATTTTAAGCTGGCAGGTTGTCAGTAAGATTTTAAGCTGGCAGGTTGTCAGTAAGATTTCAAGTCAGCATGTTGTCAGTAAGATTTCAAGTCAGCATGTTTGTCGGTAAGATTTCAAGTATTGTTTTTTGGTATTGTTTTAGGGGTCAGCCAATATTTCCCTTGTATCTGACCAGAGGTAGTGTTTTAGGGGTCATCCAAAACGTACCTTGTATCTGACCAGAGGTAATGTTTTAGGGGTCAGCCAAAAGTTCCCTTGTATCTGACCAGAGGTTGTGTTTTAGGGGTCAGCCAACAGTTCCCTTGTATCTGACCAGAGGTAGTGTTTTAGGGGTCAGCCAATACGTACCTTGTATCTGACCAGAGGTAGTGTTTTAGGGGTCAGCCAATAGTTCCCTTGTATCTGACCAGAGGTAGTGTTTTAGGGGTCAGCCAATAGTTCCCTTGTATCTGACCAGAGGTAGTGTTTTAGGGGTCAGCCAAAAGTTCCCTTGTATCTGACCAGAGGTAGTGTTTTAGGGGTCAGCCAATAGTTCCCTTGTATCTGACCAGAGGTAGTGTTTTAGGGGTCAGCCAATAGTGTTTTAGGGGTCAGCCAATAGTTCCCTTGTATCTGACCAGAGGTTGTTTTAGGGGTCAGCCAATAGTTCCCTTGTATCTGACCAGAGGTAGGGGTGTTCCCTTGTAGTTTCCCTTGTATCTGACCAGAGGTAGTGTTTTAGGGGTCAGCCAATAGTTCCCTTGTATCTGCCAATACCAGAGGTTGTTTTAGGGGTCCCTTGTATCTGACCAGAGGTAGTGTTTTAGGGGTCAGCCAATAGTTCCCTTGTATCTGACCAGAGGTAGTGTTTTAGGGGTCAGCCAAAAGTTCCCTTGTATCTGACCAGAGGTAGTGTTTTAGGGGTCAGCCAATAGTTCCCTTGTATCTGACCAGAGGTAGTGTTTTAGGGGTCATCCAATAGTTCCCTTGTATCTGTTGTTTTAGGGGTCAGCCAAAAGTTCCCTTGTATCTGACCAGAGGTTGTGTTTTAGGGGTCAGCCAACAGTTCCCTTGTATCTGACCAGAGGTAGTGTTTTAGGGGTCAGCCAATAGTTCCCTTGTATCTGACCAGAGGTAGTGTTTTAGGGGTCATCCAATACGTACCTTGTATCTGACCAGAGGTAGTGTTTTAGGGGTCAGCCAATAGTTCCCTTGTATCTGACCAGAGGTAGTGTTTTAGGGGTCATCCAATACGTACCTTGTATCTGACCAGAAGTAATGTTTTAGGGGTCAGCCAATACTTCCCTTGTATCTGACCAGAGGTAGTGTTTTAGGGGTCAGCCAATAATTCCCTTGTATCTGACCAGAGGTAGTGTTTTAGGGGTCAGCCAATAGTTCCCTTGTATCTGACCAGAGGTAGTGTTTTAGGGGTCAGCCAATAATTCCCTTGTATCTGACCACAGGTAGTGTTTTAGGGGTCAGCCAATAGTTCCCTTGTATCTGACCAGAGGTAGTGTTTTAGGGGAGGTAGTGTTTTAGGGGTCAGCCAACCACAGGTAGTGTTTTAGTTCCCTTGTATCTGACCAGAGGTAGTGTTTTAGGGGTCAGCCAACAGTTCCCTTGTATCTGACCAGAGGTAGTGTTTTAGGGGTCAGCCAACAGTTCCCTTGTATCTGACCAGAGGTAGTGTTTTAGGGGTCAGCCAACAGTTCCCTTGTATCTGACCAGAGGTAGTGTTTTAGGGGTCAGCCAATAGTTCCCTTGTATCTGACCAGATGTGTTTCATGGTATCACCGACATACAAGATGGTTACATGTTGACCATTTTGCTTCTGGAAGGACCAGGGAAATCCTCCATATGAAATTTGATAAAGATCCATCCAACACTTCTGCAGAAACAAGAAACTTTCACCGTAACTTGCCTTGATTGTCACGTGAAGGAAATGTGACGATGAAGGAATTGTGACATTGATAGTAAGACTTGATATGTTTTAAGCCCTTAAGGACCAGACAGTGTCAATATGTGCAAGCTGTAATCCTATACTACTATTTCTTACCAAAATTAACATATTTTCAATAGAAAAAAACTTTATTCTAAAAAATTCAACTTTCCAATGAAACTGTTGTAAACTTCAACCCGTCCCCAGGAGGAAATGTGAGACCATGGGGTCATGAAAATTTGTCTTCCACTTGTTCCACAAGAGAAACTAATATGCAAATGGGGTCAAACAATCCATTCAGTGTTTTTCAAGAGGTAGTAGATACAATCTTCAACTGTCCAAATTCAAGATGGCTGCCTCTTGACCATTTTGTTTCCTTAATCAGTTTCGCAACATACACATGAATTTTCAAAAATACTCTTCCCGTGCTTCTCTAGAATCTAACACAAGAGAAACCTACATATGAATTTTGAGAAGAAACCATTCTGTAACCCTTAAGGAATAGCGATAATATACTGCCAAAGTCCGAAATGGCCATCTGTCTGCCGTTGTCTTTTATCTTATCAGTCCCAAAACAAAAAGGCACAACTTCTGACCATTGGGTAAGTTAACTTTCTAATAGAATTGAAGAATGGTCCATCTACTTCTTCTCAAGATATAGAGATAGGGCTGATAACTGAAGGCCCACTGACCATAAATGTATGATCGTGGACCAAAATCTTTTCATTTCATTGACAAGTCTAGCATGGCAAAAAGACATGAAATTATGATACTGAGACAGATCCTGAAGTGTCTATTATACTGCATCAAAGCTATCTTACAGAGAATAAATGAACAACAAAACTCTAGAGATCAAACATTTAAGAGTCATATTATCATTGGATATCTGTTGTGTTTATACACAATGTACGTGCCACACTGGTTGTGTGATCACAAAGATGATCTGCCCTGCACACAACTGCTCTGATAAGAAAACCTCTCTCCTGGGATGTAACACCAAGGTGTAGAACTTGTCTTGCCCAGACACAACATAAAACTAACAACTAACACAATGCCTTGGTCAGAAAACCTCACCCCTGGGATGTTAGGTCAGGGTGTAGAATTTGTCACTCCCAAATGTCTTTCTATGACACATCATTTGTAGCATTCCCACTTTCTGTCTTTAACATAATGGCTGTGTATTGATCAATCAATTATGTCCCCCAAATCCTCTGTCTTAGGATCTATCTGTCTGTTTTATTTTTTCCAATATCCTTGTACACATTATTAACTTTACATGCAACATTTTTTTGAACTACAAATCAAGTTTGATACATTTATCAAAACATTAAAATAACAATTTCAGTGACTGTTTGTATAACCCATCTATTTTCCAAAAATGCGAAATAAAACTCTGACTCAAATTCCAGGATGGGCTTATAACAGGAACACACTGGGATTAACATAAAAACTCTGACTCAATGTCCACGATGGGCTTATAACAGGAACACACTGGGATTAACATAAAAACTCTGACTCAATGTCCACGATGGGCTTATAACAGGAACACACTGGGATTAACATAAAAACTCTGACTCAATGTCCACGATGGGCTTATAACAGGAACACACTGGGATTAACATAAAAACTCTGACTCAATGTCCACGATGGGCTTATAACAGGAACACACTGGGATCAGCATACAAACTCTGACTCAATGTCCACGATGGGCTTATAACAGGAACACACTGGGATTAACATAAAAACTCTGACTCAATGTCCACGATGGGCTTATAACAGGAACACAATGGGATTAACATAAAAACTCTGACTCAATGTCCACGATGGGCTTATAACAGGAACACACTGGGATCAGCATACAAACTCTGACTCAAAGGACCTTAGCAGACCAGCATACAAACTCTGACTCAAAGGACTTTAGCAGACCAGCATACAAAATCTGACTCAAAGGACCTTAGCAGACCAGCATACAAACTCTGACTCAAAGGACCTTAGCAGACCAGCATACAAACTCTGACTCAAAGGACCTTAGCAGACCAGCATACAAACTCTGACTCAAAGGACCTTAGCAGACCAGCATACAAACTCTGACTCAAAGGACCTTAGCAGACCAGCATACAAAATCTGACACAAAGTTGAGGATGGACTCATTATCAGACCTCAGCAGACTAGCATACAAACTCTGATTCAATGTCAGTGACCGAGGGGTTATCATAGGACCTCAGGGCACCAACATACAAATTTTACCTCCTTTCAAATTTAAGGATGGGCTTATTACAGGACATTGGATAAACATCAACTGTGATTCGACTGAACAACAAAAGATATGGGTAGGCTTCATACCAGCCATGCATTGACTTACTGCTAGGCTGATCATTACACACCTTAAATTTCTGAGAATTCTGACAGCAACTTCCAAGTATACCAAACTGTATACATAAAATCAGACAGAGAATATATAACAGCAACACATGATCAGACAAGGAACTGTTTTGTTGGTATTTGTTCACTTAATAATTCATAGCTAATATATCAGCTATGTCATGGAATATTGATGCCAGTAGTGGTGATAACTATTGACAGTCACATCATGTGTACTGGCCTGGTCTGCAGGCCAGACTTGGTGTAAAAAGGCAAATTCAAAAGTGAAGCACATTGTGAATTCGACTACCCAACATTGCCTGGACACAAATTACACCTATACTGTGTTGGAGATCAGTAAGGAAAGGATGCCAGGATGTTAAAGTATCAAAACAAACATTCTCAACAAAAACAACCCAGCAAAATTTGTTTCTTATAGATTTAGTAATAAAATCACCTTTTTAAATATTTTTTTTCAAATATGAGATTGTGACATAAGAAACAAGCTGTGTTCTATTCACAAATACCATATCATCCTGAATACAAGCTGAGAGTTTTTAGCATTTTTCCTATAAATAACAGTCATGACTTGCAAATCAATAACAGGTCAAAATATATTGAACTTAAAGTGTTGTAGTGTACTATTTAGATATATAATACCTATGTAATTCTTTGATACCAAATTCCAAAGAACTACCATGGGTTTCAGGCTTATGTACCTGCCGCAGGGCATTATCAAGTTTTCTTTGGGAACTCTGACTTTCCTCTATCAACCAAACCTTGGATATCCTTAAATGATCTTGGCTATTAATAGGACGTAAAGCAACAATAAACCAAACAATGTACAATCAACATCAACCTGCATCTAGGACTTGATTGTTTGTTTACTGGGTTTATCGCCCCGTAAACAGACAGAGTCATGTTGAGGCAGCTGGTGGCTACTTCATTGAACAACATACAAGAGGACTATCATATACTATCTAGAGCCATTAAAGCAAAGTTTGCTAAAGAATTTAACAGCACAGACCATCCTTTCTCAACTCCCTTAGAAACACCAATGGCTCGGGTAAAGAGCATTGAACGACATACCTTGAATCTTAACATGTAGTTACACATATATAGAGGGCACTCTAACCAACTGAGCTATCATACATTCTAAACAAAAATGTATTTCCTGAACAAAGGGCAATAACTTTGTATACAGCACATTTCATGACTTGATTTTATAATCAGGATGCAGAACTGCCTTTCATTCTTTTAGACATTTACCAACAACTGAAGATGACACGACTTTAGCATGATAATGGCCAAGGCAAAAATATATATGGAACAGAAACACTGGGCCTCACACAACATAAAGTCAGTCCAAAACCTGATTTTAGCATCTAGCACACTACTCTCCCGAGAGAAACTCAGATGCCAATTTTGACAGCAGTAGAAGAAACGGAGATTTAAATGGTAGACCAGTGGGGCACTTAAATATTACTTTATGCATTTAGTTACCAAATCTGTATTGGTGATGTATGTAAATTATTGACAATGAAATTAACTTTTCTGATACAATCTAATACACATCTTTTGTCTAATGACTTGTGATGGTAAAGGATTCAAATAAGGTCAGAAATAATTAGATGCAAACAAAAATACATTTTTGTTTTTCACAGATGCCTTAGGTTTCAGAGCTCTACAGTATTATTATACAGACTGTGTACACAGAAAATTTTACTGAAATGTTAAAAACAGGAGCACACATCGTTAAATTAGTAACAAAAATATTCAGTACAACTGAATACATACATATGTAGATATTGGTTATTCACTTTGTATGTATGTAAAATAATCGATGCCTAATGAAATAGGGTAGAACAGCTCTATACAATCCAAACAGGAGGTCAAAAAACAATAAATGCTTAACACAATAAGCTGATGTTTTTCTCGTTAGTGTATAATAAATATCCTGTAATATGTACAGTTTAATTCACAAATTTTTCATCTACGCATAACTTTTATTAGCAGGAAAACAAACAATATTTGTCAATGTTTTATCTAGAAAATCTACTTCCTGAATTACAGGTCTATTTGTGTTAACATTCTGCTATCTCAAAAGTAACAGTTTCCCTGTAGAATACTGGGCCACTGATAGAGAGCACTCACAGTGTTATCATATTGAAATGTCACAACTTAACCATTTTATTACACATTTCCACTTATCACATTACAATAACAACAACAATATGTTCCATCTGAATGGAAGCGTATATATTCTCTATTTCTGAAATCTAAATGTTTTCAAAAGGTAATTTTACAGGTGTCTTGAATAAAAGGCAGATTTCATAATATTTAGTCATACAAATTATAACTAAAAACATGACTCAATATCAATTGACACTATAGCTGCATCAATGACATGAAAGATCAAATACATATTTCATTTAACTGAGAAATGATCAGAATTAAATATTTTCTAAATTATAGATATAACAGCTGTAAGAAACTTTAGTTAACCTAACACGGATTACCATTATATCTTAGACATTTGTATACCACATATACGTACAAATGTGAACAATTAAACATGCTCCATAACTTTAGCACTACACTAGAGAACAACTTAGATGTTCATTGGTGTGAAAAAGTAATTCACTTCAGTACAGTCAAACACTTAATGATGCAAAAATTCTAAGATTACCTGGCAATGTAAAACATCAGATTCTTAATGAGCCATAAACGAAATACAATTACCTGTTCATTTACACGCGCCTGTCCACAATGATTGCTTGGGCAAGTATCCTTGAGGCTTTAGATCAATTCGGCAAAGATTGCAGGCACTGATTGACAACACATTAAAACTCTGTTGGCTACAGATGCTGACAACTCCAGAGCTGCTCTCTCTGTTCCTTAGTAATTACACTCCAAGACAGCTAGATGATGACGACTCTGGTTAGCAGAAAAAACAAAAGACAGTCTTAATGGAATAAAGAGAAGAAAGGAATCTGCAGGAAAATATACATACAAAATAAGCGTATAACACAGATTGTTTCTGACTTAGTCCAAGTATATAGAACAGAGGGCTGAAGTAAGAAATGCTGGCTGTGTAGGCCCGTGGACCACTATAACTGTAGGCTGAGGCTGGATCACAGCGCAGAAGCCAATGTGTGTTATGTTTGA
The DNA here is from genome assembly GCF_031769215.1 of Ylistrum balloti. NCBI lineage: Eukaryota > Metazoa > Mollusca > Bivalvia > Pectinida > Pectinidae > Ylistrum > Ylistrum balloti. The sequence goes on along the minus strand of NW_026781949.1, from coordinate 154,149 downwards.
TTTCCAGTCAATACACACAGGCCTGTAAGCATCAATATCCTGTCTGGTCGGCACCATTGTCAGAGCATTATAGATTGCTGGTGTAGTGTCACCCAGATATATGTACCATAAATACTATGTACACGACCAGTAGGGGGTCTCGTGGTACCTATTGTTTCCTATACTGTATGACTATATGAAGAATGGTGACAGTTTACCAATCTCATTTCTCAGTCTCTGGCACTGATCTACAACCGTCTCAGCACTATTTAACAAAGTACAACACAAAACAAACAATAAAATACATAAATCCTTCCAAAACAATGACTACAATACATGATATATATCCATGATGTAATGTATAACTACTGGCAGCCAGTTCATTATTATGGGCTGCTCCAATAGTGCACAGAGTATCAATTCAGTATTATGTCTATGCAAAACAGAAATCATTTCAATAACAGAGAGAGGAACAAGCTCTCTATTTCTAAATATGTATAGACAAACATTTCCAACAATACTGTTCAAATTACATAATTATCATTTTTGACACGAAAATCTTTCATTTCCTCTGCTTTTATTTCAATTTTCATCTTACTGGGATAGAAGCATATTTCTCAGTCTCACTCTGGACAGGTGTCTCCACACTTTTACTGAGGTGAGATTTCCTGTCAGGATGCATTGGTATGACATCACAATAACAATTCAATGATATCTCACATCAACTTGTGTTTGCATACTAAAGAATCTTCTCCCTTGTGTTGAGATCACTTTGTCTCACCTCTAAGAGGTTCCACAAGATTTTGGATTGAGATGATCATGAAGAAAGACTTTGTATCAAACAAAGAAATGTTAAAGTGCCTTGTGTTGTTTACCTAGGGGTTTGACACACATAAATAACATGAGAGGGTTTGACTTTGTAAGTACAATAACATTTGTTAAACATGAGAGGGTTTGACCTTGGAAGTACAATAACATTTGTTAACATGAGAGGGTTTGACCTTGTAAGTACAATAACATTTGTTAATGTGACAGGGTTTGACCTTGTAAGTACAATAACATTTGTTAATGTGACAGGGTTTGACCTTGTAAGTACAATAACATTTGTTAATGTGACAGGGTTTGACCTTGTAAGTACAATAACATTTGTTAATGTGACAGGGGTTGACCTTGTAAGTACAATAACATTTGTTAATATGACAGGGTTTGACCTTGTAAGTACAATAACATTTGTTAATGTGACAGGGTTTGACCTTGTAAGTACAATAACATTTGTTAATATGACAGGGTTTGACCTTGTAAGTACAATAACATTTGTTAATGTGACAGGGTTTCAACCTTGTAAGTACAATAACATTTGTTAATGTGACAGGGTTTGACCTTGTAAGTACAATAACATTTAACCTGGTATTAGTTGATTATCTCAAAAAAAGTATCAACAAAAACACTTTGTTTTTAACATCCATCGAATTAACAGATGAAACTCCTTTCCTCATGATTTGTCTGAAGAAAAGTATGGAACAATACATCAATGTCGAGTTATATCTCCGAAGGCCAGTTTTGTATGATCAGCCTTTGAATAATGTGGTTATTGTTACAATCTTGGTGCGAGTTCTTCATTTGGTGAAGAATTGATGGATAGATGTTGTGTGAAGGAAGAAATCTGTTAGGGTGTCTTGTTTAGCTGCCGCGATACATAATATTGTCTGCAGGTAGGAGTTATGTAATTACCGGCCAACATTTACACAGATTCTTTCTAACAAAAAAGAGTGCTGTGGGTAAAAGTTTGTAGTATTAATTAGTTTTTTGCCCACCAGCAATGATCGTCATGGATACATGCCAGTAACAACTCCGACTCTACTCATCATATCAAATGGAATTCATTAGTTTACATACACAAATTGGAATTCTACATATATCTATACAGTGACCTATCTGCCATAAAAACTTCATTCTCAACTGAAATTGATAGAAAAATGGAGGATATCAAAGTGGGCTATGTAGCAAATAGTTAATTGTTTTGTCATTAATTATAGTCCTGCATTAGTCTGAACCTTGCACCCTGTAGCAACAAACTTGTGCTCATTCTAGATATAACACTTTTTGACAGCTTATATCTTTACCCCATGGTCAGGGTCACCGCAGTCCAAATCCATCAAAATCCTATATGTTGTTATTACAAAGAAGTCAGAAGAAATTGAGAATTTCTACACAGGAGACAACAACAGATGGATTACAGGACATGTATTATACACAGGAGACAACAACAGATGGATTACAGGACATGTATTATACACAGGAGACAACAACAGATGGATTACAGGACATGTATTATACACAGGAGACAACAACAGATGGATTACAGGACATGTATTATACACAGGAGACAACAACAGATGAATTACAGGACATGTATTATACACAGGAGACAACAACAGATGAATTACAGGACATGTATTATACACAGGAGACAACAACAGATGAATTACAGGACATGCATTATACACAGGAGACAACAACAGATGAATTACAGGACATGTATTATACACAGGAGACAACAACAGATGGATTACAGGACATGCATTATACACAGGAGACAACAACAGATGAATTACAGGACATGTATTATACACAGGAGACAACAACAGATGAATTACAGGACATGTATTATACACAGGAGACAACAACAGATGAATTACAGGACATGTATTATACACAGGAGACAACAACAGATGAATTACAGGACATGCATTATACACAGGAGACAACAACAGATGAATTACAGGACATGCATTATACACAGGAGACAACAACAGATGAATTACAGGACATGCATTATACACAGGAGACAACAACAGATGAATTACAGGACATGCATTATACACAGGAGACAACAACAGATGGATTACAGGACATGCATTATACACAGGAGACAACAACAGATGAATTACAGGACATGTATTATACACAGGAGACAACAACAGATGGATTACAGGACATGTATTATACACAGGAGACAACAACAGATGAATTACAGGACATGTATTATACACAGGAGACAACAACAGATGGATTACAGGACATGTATTATACACAGGAGACAACAACAGATGGATTACAGGACATGCATTATACACAGGAGACAACAACAGATGAATTACAGGACATGTATTATACACAGGAGACAACAACAGATGAATTACAGGACATGCATTATACACAGGAGACAACAACAGATGAATTACAGGACATGCATTATACACAGGAGACAACAACAGATGAATTACAGGACATGCATTATACACAGGAGACAACAACAGATGGATTACAGGACATGCATTATACACAGGAGACAACAACAGATGAATTACAGGACATGTATTATACACAGGAGACAACAACAGATGAATTACAGGACATGCATTATACACAGGAGACAACAACAGATGAATTACAGGACATGCATTATACACAGGAGACAACAACAGATGAATTACAGGACATGCATTATACACAGGAGACAACAACAGATGAATTACAGGACATGCATTATACACAGGAGACAACAACAGATGAATTACAGGACATGTATTATACACAGGAGACAACAACAGATGAATTACAGGACATGTATTCTATCTGATGAAGAAGGGAAGGATTTTATCTGCTATAGCGTTGATATCATTTCAAACTTGATTTAAAATCTTGAACTTGTTGCAGTAATTTGCAGGTCAAATCATACCATTGAAACATCTCTATGTTCAGCTATTATTACTTGTTATAACACTGTGAGAGTGAATCAGTGCTACATGGATGGTAAACAGTATTCCTTGGGCCTACTCTACTGGAGAAGGAAACATTTAGTTCTCATGTAACTTTGGCCACTTTCCCATGAAGAACACAACTGAAGTGCTGAATTTATGGCCATTAAAACCTACATTAATGACCAATTTACATGTATTTCTGCTTACGGGAGTATATAACCCTGGTTAATACTAGCCACAATGTACTACACGGATAGAGAGTATGTAACCCTGGTAAATACTAGCCACAATGTACTACACGGATAGAGAGTATATAATCCTGGTAAATACTAGCCACAATGTACTACACGGATAGAGAGAATGTAACCCTGGTAAATACTAGCCACAATGTACTACACGGATAGAGAGTATTTAACCCTGGTAAATACTAGCCACAATGTACCACTCAGACAGAGAGAATGTAACCCTGGTAAATACTAGCCACATTGTACCACTCCGATAGAGAGAATGTAACCCTGGTAAATACTAGCCACAATGTACCACTCAGACAGAGAGAATGTAACCCTGGTAAATACTAGCCACATTGTACCACTCCGATAGAGAGAATGTAACCCTGGTTAATACTAGCCACAATATACCACTCAGATAGAGAGTATGTAACCCTGGTAAATACTAGCCACAATGTACCACTCGGATAGAGAGAATGTAACCCTGGTAAATACTAGCCACAATATACCACTCAGATAGAGAGAATGTAACCCTGGTAAATACTAGCCACAATGTACTACACGGATAGAGAGTATTTAACCCTGGTAAATACTAGCCACAATGTACCACTCAGACAGAGAGAATGTAACCCTGGTAAATACTAGCCACATTGTACCACTCCGATAGAGAGAATGTAACCCTGGTTAATACTAGCCACAATATACCACTCAGATAGAGAGTATGTAACCCTGGTAAATACTAGCCACAATGTACCACTCGGATAGAGAGAATGTAACCCTGGTAAATACTAGCCACATTGTACCACTCGGATAGAGAGAATGTAACCCTGGTAAATACTAGCCACATTGTACCACTCCGATAGAGAGAATGTAACCCTGATAAATACTAGCCACAATGTACCACTCCGATAGAGAGAATGTAACCCTGGTAAATACTAGCCACAATGTACCACTCCGATAGAGAGAATGTAACCCTGATAAATACTAGCCACAATGTACCACTCCGATAGAGAGAATGTAACCCTGATAAATACTAGCCACAATGTACCACTCCGATAGAGAGAATGTAACCCTGATAAATACTAGCCACAATGTACCACTCCGATAGAGAGAATGTAACCCTGGTAAATACTAGCCACAATGTACCACTCCGATAGAGAGAATGTAACCCTGGTAAATACTAGCTACAATATACCACTCAGATAGAGAGAATGTAACCCTTGTAAATACTAGCCACAATGTACCACTTGGTTAGAGAGAACTTCTCTTTAGCTTCATCGCTTGAGCGTCAGAGTAGTAACCAAGAGATCCTGGGTTCGATTCCTCGCGGAGGCAGTAAAATAAATAATGACCTCTGTTACATTGGCACCCATGTGTGGTCTTAAGAATCATACTTAGCGTTACTTTCACAAGTTCCACTGTAACCCCTTGACACTTCAGGATGCCTAAATGGAGGGTATGTAACCTTGGTAAATACTAGGCAAAATATACTACTTATCTAGAGAAGAACTTCTCTTTAGCTCAATCGCTTGAGCATCAGATTAGCAAGCCAGAGGTTCTAAGTTCAAATCCTACTGGAGGCATTGAAATAAACAATGACCTTTGTTACCTGTATCTTTTGGGTACTGTATTTGCATACTAAAGTTATGTAATTATTACTGAAATGAAAATGTATTTCTGCTTAAGAATGAAATCCTCTGATGATTTGACCAGAAGTAAGACATATGTAAAATATCATGGTATCTAGGACTTTGGTAGTCTTATACACTTTGTTACATAATTGTACTTAGAAACTTAAAGAAGGCAATCTTTATGAAGTTTTGAAGAAATTTCACTAGTGGACTACTTTTATGACAGCATTTCAATGTTTTCTGGTTGCCAGGGTACTTCTCTGAAGTATAACTCTGGAAATCTTAACTAGATTTTAACTAAATTTTGCATCAATTATCACCACAAGTCACCGATTTCAAATTCCGGAGTTTCCACTTTCCCAGATTTTTAGGACCCGGTGTGGTATTACCAGAAACAATTTTTTTTTTTGTTTTTTAAAAAACTGTCCTTTTGGGTAAATATTGCAAAAAGTAATGCAAAGTGACAATCTTTATCTCAGTCATGGAAAGTTTCATAGAAAAATTCTCTATATAAATATTAAGCATTTAATAAACTTTAATACTAAAAGATAGTCAAATAAAGAATTAGGGTAATTTTGGAATTTTTAAAGTTTAAAGCTTAATTGTTGAGGCAAATGAAAACTAATGACCAAGTATCATACCCTTATCTTGTAATGAAAGACAAAAATTGTTTATGAAAGAAAGTTACTGTGAAAATGATGGGTATGTCTGTTATTCAGGAAAAAAAAATAAAAACAATATGTGAAAATGAATTATTTCCTGTTATACATATTTTGATGCCTGTACTAGAAAAAGTAGTGCAGTAACAAATTGATTTTGTTACTTTTAATCTACTTTCTAAATTCAAACCTTTCAAAAAAAATCATCATCCAAAAAAAGAATTAATTCTAGAATTTTTTTACTTCTCAGAGGAGTACATCTTCAAGTTCACAGACGTGTCTGACTGTAAAAGTAGCATGTGTCTTAATGGACATGTCTGACTGTAAAAGTAGCATGTGTCTTAATGGACATGTCTGACTGTAAAAGTAGCATGTGTCTTAATGGACATGTCTGACTGTAAAAGTAGCATGTGTCTTCATGGACATGTCTGACTGTAAAAGTAGCATGTGTCTTAATGGACATGTCTGACTGTAAAAGTAGCACGTGTCTTAATGGACATGTCTGACTGTAAAAGTAGCATGTGTCTTAATGGACATGTCTGACTGTAAAAGTAGCATGTGTCTTAATGGACATGTCTGACTGTAAAAGTAGCATGTGTCTTAATGGACATGTCTGACTGTAAAAGTAGCATGTTAATATTGTTATGAAATTTGGACAAACCAATAGTTCTGGTAATGACATGTCACATTTCTTTGTAATATTAAGAATATTGATGGGACTCAATAGGGCCATGTCCATTATACAATATAATTCAAAATATGTTGCTTACATATTCTGCTCATGTCTACATGCACATAGATATATTGGACAACTGTGACAATAAAATTGGGTCAAGGTAATTCTTTTGAACAAACTTGTTAGCCTAAATTTGCATGACCTATTGACAACAGAAACTTCATTCTGGCAGTACTGCCAACTCACCTCATTTCACTAAGTCACCCCAATATGTAGCCTGCTGTTAGTGGCTCCCTCCATTTGATTCACCAGGTTATCAGTGTTTTTCATTCAAGACTGGATGAATGAGGCAAACAATATTACACTTGGTATGTATTGAAGTAATGGCAAACATACTTATATAATTCTATAGAATGGCTGGGACATATTGTATTCATTTTATTTCTTGAATAAAAACTAATAATGGAAGTTCTCCTTTAGTCTGACTATTTTTCACCGACTGTGATAACAGATTTTCACCCCGAGACACATGTATATGGTACATTTTATTGGTTACACAAAACAAACCATGTTCCCAGCAGAACCACAGTAAAGTGACACTTAATTGTTTCAATGATAAACTCTTGGTCCTATAATATCAAGCACTACACCCTCTGCCTTCATTAAAACCTACACATAACAATAGCATGGTTTCATTTGGTTTTTAATTGTGAAGTAATTTGTAACTTGTGTGTTATTTTCTCACATTACATTTGTCATCCACAGTTCATTAACAAATGCAAATCAAGATCATTGGAAACAGAAATCATCAGTAACATGTTGAAGATGTAATTAAGACAGAATACTCGCTAACTATAAGTGTAAACATGTTCATATTTGTATTTTTGTTTGGAGATAATTAAATGGGAAGGCAGGGATACAAACCAATAATGAAACACTCAGGAAAGGTTTTTGAAAATATCTATTATTGATAAATAATTCAAAGATTTGAAGTTGCAGAATCACACCAGAATTTCTGAAAATGAAATTAAAACTTACTCAATTGCATTCATAATGCAATGAATATGTCATTTTAACTGATTAATTCCTGTAGAGTAGATTGAAATACATATCTGTACATAGGAAGTCTTCACATTTTTTATGAATTTCATGGCCAAACCCAAAAGGTATATTCAAAACAAAGTATTTCAATGTTTTGTGAAAATGGGAAAATATATTTATGATATTTAAAAGTTTAAAAAGACAGAAATACAAAGATAATTGCTTGGATTCACTTACAGCTTTATTTAGATGTTCATCTTTCAAATCAGGCCTATAGGAAACTAATTATACTTAGAAACAAGAGGCCTAGCGACCATGATGGTCACCTGAGATAAGCAATATTGACTATAAATGTTAAAGGGAAAGTAGCTTTCAAGTGTCATGAAAAAGTAGTGACATTCATGATAGTAAGCTAGTGTCAATACCTACATACCATCCAAACTGTCATCTTATACTAATAAACCTTACAAAGTTATATCCAGTGGAAAATGAACAAAATTATGCTCAAAAATGCAATTTTTCCATAAACACTACAGTAAAGTTAGCCTCTCTCCCAGGAAGAGATGTGAGACCCATGTCGCTAATAAAAGCAAATTAAGACCTTCCATCCATTAAAAGCATTCAATTCTACCATACCTGGGTGTTGAGAAGAAGAAATCGGAGTGAATTTGACCCCTTTTGGCCCCTGTGGGGTGGGGGCTGTAAAATTCATTGTTATGGGTCATTTTAGGCCCAGAAAACTTATTTTTTATGTTTATGAACGTATTGTTCATGCTGCCAGAGGTGATCGCAATATGTCACCAAGGGATTTTGTCTTTGTCCTTGTCTCAAATTCTTAGAGAAAAATAACGCAGTTTGTAGTACTTCCATTTATGATAACTTATATATCCACTATATTTCTTGATGTTTGTGAATACTTAAGGCAATATTACTGCATGACCAACCAGCTGACAGTCAATATAGCCTAGGTGTATACCATTGTAACAGAAAATGTAGTGCCTGCACAGGGATCAAACCTGTGACCCCTGGCTTACAATTTACTGAGCTAACAGAAATTCCCTCTAGTAAAAAGTCAAAGGGTGACCATATCTCTATGCAGGGTCTAATCCAGGATTGGACAGAAACAGTATCCACAGTACTCAAAGACTTGCCTGTCGGTACTCATGTGTAGAGGTAAACATGAACAATTTCAAAGAGTTATAAAAACCTCATTAATTAATCAAGATAAACATGGTATGGTGTACTCAGAAACACAGTTGGTTGTCAATATTTTGTATTTGTCGTTCCTCCAGTGTACTCAGAAACACAGTTGGTTGTCAATATTTTGTATTTGTCGTTCCTCCAGTGTACTCAGAAACACAGTTGGTTGTCAATATTTTGTATTTGTCGTTCTTCCAGTGTACTCAGAAACACAGTTGGTTGTCAATATTTTGTATTTGTCGTTCCTCCAGTGTGCTCAGAAACACAGTTGGTTGTCAATATTTTGTATTTGTCGTTCCTCCAGTGTGCTCAGAAACACAGTTGGTTGTCAATATTTTGTATTTGTCGTTCCTCCAGTGTGCTCAGAAACACAGTTGGTTGTCAATATTTTGTATTTGTCGTTCTTCCAGTGTACTCAGAAACACAGTTGGTTGTCAATATTTTGTATTTGTCGTTCCTCCAGTGTGCTCAGAAACACAGTTGGTTGTCAATATTTTGTATTTGTCGTTCTTCCAGTGTACTCAGAAACACAGTTGGTTGTCAATATTTTGTATTTGTCGTTCTTCCAGTGTACTCAGAAACACAGTTGGTTGTCAATATTTTGTATTTGTCGTTCCTCCAGTGTGCTCAGAAACACAGTTGGTTGTCAATATTTTGTATTTGTCGTTCTTCCAGTGTACTCAGAAACACAGTTGGTTGTCAATATTTTGTATTTGTCGTTCCTCCAGTGTGCTCAGAAACACAGTTGGTTGTCAATATTTTGTATTTGTCGTTCTTCCAGTGTACTCAGAAACACAGTTGGTTGTCAATATTTTGTATTTGTCGTTCTTCCAGTGTACTCAGAAACACAGTTGGTTGTCAATATTTTGTATTTGTCGTTCCTCCAGTGTACTCAGAAACACAGTTGGTTGTCAATATTTTGTATTTGTCGTTCCTCCAGTGTACTCAGAAACACAGCTTGTTGTCAATATTTTGTATTTGTCGTTCCTCCAGTGTACTCAGAAACACAGCTTGTTGTCAATATTTTGTATTTGTCATTCCTCCAGTGTACTCAGAAACACAGCTTGTTGTCAATATTTTGTATTTATTTGTCTTCCCTCAATTAATTATTTAAAGCATATTTGGTATGGTGTAATCGAATACTCAACCTGGTGGTCTGTGTTTTGTACTTCCAGTCTCTTCTATTAATTATTCAAAGTATACTTGTGTAGTGTTTGTCTTTGTTTAATTAAATATTCAAAGTATACATGGTATGGTATACCAGGGTACTCAGAAACACAGCTTGGTTGTTGTATATATCTTTCTTCCAAAGACTATTAATAATGAAAAACCTATAGTACTATTACATAAGGAACATTGAAAATGTTCAAATCCCAGTGTTACCTGGCTTTGCAGCATTCTTAAAACACAGGGTACTTATAATTAATACTTATATCCAAAGTATCACCTGGCTATCAATAAACGAACACTGGCCAGTAAGCAGAACATTTCTTTAAAAAAAAACAACATAAAAAACCCCAGATCATTTTTATATATATATATAAACATAATTGGCAAATGCAAGTAAAGCGTAAATACACCAGCCAAAATAAATCTGAAAGCTCATATATACGCTTTAAAGTTAATCATTTTTGTGCACACCTTATCATCATATATGAGAGATATCAAGAAGTTCCAAATGTCAAGTTGACAAAACGACATCATGGCGGTCAGGTCTTCGATGAAAATGTAAGATATCAATTAAAATGACCATAGACTTTACAAATTTTTCTATTATCACTAATTTATTTTCGAGGTCATAGGACATTCTGCTTAAGAAGAATATTGCACCTATCCTCAAGCTTGGGAACCAGCAGATTTATTTAGAAAATCAATAAGTAAACAGTATGTATTGGAGGTGTTTGACATTTTGTGTCTGTGTTATACTGCAGTGGTATCAGCAAACAGAATCAGGAATTATCCTTATCAGCTCTGATTTCCCTCAATATTTCAAATTTACCTCAGTCTCCAATAGCTAACATTGATTGAAGTATTTATCCTGAAGAACACACATCTCCAAACTAAAGGAACACACATCTCCAAACTAAAGGAACACACATCTCCAAACTAAAGGAACACACATCTCCAAACTAAAGGAACACACATCTCCAAACTAAAGGAATACACATCTCCAAACTAAAGGAACACACATCTCCAAACTAAAGGAACACACATCTCCAAACTAAAGGAACACATCTCCAAACTAAAGGAATACACATCTCCAAACTAAAGGAACACACATCTCCAAACTAAAGGAACACATCTCCAAACTAAAGGAACACACATCTCCAAACTAAAGGAACACACATCTCCAAACTAAAGGAACACACATCTCCAAACTAAAGGAACACACATCTCCAAACTAAAGGAACACACATCTCCAAACTAAAGGAACACACATCTCCAAACTAAAGGAACACACATCTCCAAACTAAAGGAACACACATCTCCAAACTAAAGGAACACACATCTCCAAACTAAAGGAACACACATCTCCAAACTAAAGGAACACACATCTCCAAACTAAAGGAACACACATCTCCAAACTAAAGGAACACACATCTCCAAACTAAAGGAACACACATCTCCAAACTAAAGAAACACACATCTCCAAACTAAAGGAACACACATCTCCAAACTAAAGGAACACACATCTCCAAACTAAAGGAACACACATCTCCAAACTAAAGGAACACACATCTCCAAACTAAAGGAACACACATCTCCAAACTAAAGGAACACACATCTCCAAACTAAAGGAACACACATCTCCAAACTAAAGGAACACACATCTCCAAACTAAAGGAACACACATCTCCAAACTAAAGGAACACACATCTCCAAACTAAAGGAACACACATCTCCAAACTAAAGAAACACCAGGGGATTTTCATTAGGCTTGTCAAATATTCAAGTCTCATTCTGAAGTGAACAGAGTTCTAACATAGACTATGACAAACTGTAAAATGAGACCAAAAAGACAGATTTGTATCACTACTCTGTATGTAACTCCTGCTAGTGGTACTGAACTTTGTATGCCTTCACTAAAACTTTTAGAACATGATGACCCTGTCTTCTGGGCTGATTCATTGGATGAAAATTGTCAAAGCTGTTCATCCGAGTAGGATTTTCGACAATAATGTGGCTTCAGGTCTATTTGTTATTCAGGACAAACTTTTCATCCCATTTTTACAACATTAATAAACTTAATAATATCCCTTCCTCCCACCATGTTACTGGGTCAGAATAATGGCCTTGAATTTCTAGCTTACGAAACATTACTAATGGAGCTTCTGAGAATATTTGAGTCCATGCAAAAATTTTGTAATAGCCTAAGGTCAGGCCTTTATATACACTTGTCATAGCCCTAGATGCCTTGAAACCTTCAGGTAGTCAAGAGTTAAAAAACTTGTGATATGTCAAAAGAAACACTTTGTACTTTACTGAATAGACAATATGGAAATGATGTGATGATTGTCTTAATGAAATGCCATGCAGAAAACATACGTCATTGTAATAAAGGCTACCGTGAAGTTTGCAAGAAATTCAATAAAAAAACAGGAAAGAGCATTAACTCAGTAAAAATTGTTGAATCAAAATGTTGATCAAGAAAACACAGTTTGATGTCATAGTACTTAAGCTATAAGTCTTAGTTTGAAAGAGATTGGTGGAAAATTGCAGATCTCCAGACAAGAATCAGATTATAAGATAACAAATGTGCAATAATAGAAAAAAAACTTGAATCATTCTGCCATTCAAGAAAAGCAAATTTTTGTATGAAATAGATAGATTGATAACACATAGAGAAGAATGTACAGACAGAGCTTACAAATTCCAGATGGACACCATTCCAGAACACACACCAATGTCTCATTTTCCTTTTTTTTTAAAGAATGATATTTTCCCTTCTTTGCCCTAATGCACACTTAATCATATGAAAATTGATAATTATACCTAAGGAACGTAGTGTAAGTTATCTTTAACTGTCAAATCAAAGATAGTGACCTGTCAGTCCTAAAATCAAAAGGGCACACTTAAGTATCAAGGGAAACCTACATACAAAAACTATGAAATCTAAGAAAGATCTATTTACATACAAAAACTGTATGAAATCTAAGAAAGATCTATTTACATACAAAAACTGTATGAAATCTAAGAAAGATCTATTTACATACAAAAACTGTATGAAATCTAAGAAAGATCTATTTACATACAAAAACTGTATGAAATCTAAGGTAAATTCTTCCTGTGCTTCTCAAGAAAAAGTGATAACATACTTTAATTATCAGAATCCAAGATGGCCAACTGTCAGCCATTTTGCCTTTATCATCAGTCTCAAAATCTAAAAGGCACAACTACAGGGACCAAGGGAACCCTTTGCATCAAATTTGTGAATCACCCATCCAGTACTTCTCCAGAAATAGTGATAACAAGAACTATTTAAGAATGATTGAAGGCTAGGCAACAGACCATGGTCATATTAAGGACAGCTTGAACAAATTATGAAATAGTGACAGAGCATCTTCTTTCAAAGAAACTCCAGTTCTGTCTCTATGGTAACCACTATTTTAAGCTTTATCAAAAATCTAACAAAATAAAGTTCTATGAGAAGGGATGATAATGAAAGCAGTACACAGATATATAGCAGTTGTAATTATACCTACAGATCAATGAAGGGATAACATTACACTGTTGTCATGACAACTTAAGTACTGTAACAGTAGAATTAGTTCTACAATTACTCTCCTATATGGTTACAATGAGAGCTTCTCTATTTCATCACTGAGACACCATCAGCCACTTCATTTGTCTATCTCGGCCACTTCATTTGTCTATCTCGGCCACTTCATTTGTCTATCTCGGCCATTTCATTTGTCTATCTTTGCCACTTCATTTGTCTATTTCAGTCACATCATTTGTATATCTCAGTCACATCATTTGTCTATCTCGGCCACCTCATTTGTCTATCTCAGTCACCTCATTTGTCTATCTCGGCCACCTCATTTGTCTATCTCAGTCACATCATTTGTCTATCTCCGTCACATCATTTGTCTATTTCAGTCACATCATTTGTCTATCTCAGTCACATCATTTGTCTATCTCAGTCACATCATTTGTCTATTTCAGTCACATCATTTGTCTATCTCAGTCACATCATTTGTCTATCTCAGTCACATCATTTGTATATCTCAGTCACATCATTTGTCTATCTCAGTCACATCATTTGTCTATCTCGGCCACCTCATTTGTCTATCTCGGTCACATCATTTGTCTATCTCGGCCACCTCATTTGTCTATCTCGGTCACCTCATTTGTCCATCTCAGTCACATCATTTGTATATCTCAGTCACATCATTTGTCTATCTCAGCCACCTCATTTGTCTATCTCGGTCACATTATTTGTCTATCTCGGCCACCTCATTTGTCTATCTCGGCCACCTCATTTGTCTATCTCGGCCACCTCATTTGTCTATCTCGGTCACATCATTTGTCTATCTCGGCCACCTCATTTGTCTATCTCGGCCACCTCATTTGTCTATCTCGGCCACCTCATTTGTCTATCTCAGTCACCTCATTTGTCTATCTCAGTCACATCATTTGTCTATCTCAGTCACATCATTTGTCTATCTCGGCCACCTCATTTGTCTATCTCAGTCACCTCATTTGTCTATCTCAGTCACATCATTTGTATATCTCAGTCACATCATTTGTCTATCTCGGCCACCTCATTTGTCTATCTCAGTCACATCATTTGTCTATCTCGGCCACCTCATTTGTCTATCTCGGCCACCTCATTTGTCTATCTCAGTCACCTCATTTGTCTATCTCGGTCACATCATTTGTCTATCTCGGTCACATCATTTGTCTATCTCGGCCACCTCATTTGTCTATCTCGGCCACCTCATTTGTCTATCTCAGTCACATCATTTGTCTATCTCAGTCACATCATTTGTCTATCTCAGTCACATCATTTGTCTATCTTTGCCACTTCATTTGTCTATCTCGGCCACCTCATTTGTCTATCTCAGTCACCTCATTTGTCTATCTCAGTCACATCATTTGTCTATCTCGGCCACCTCATTTGTCTATCTCAGTCACATCATTTGTCTATCTCAGTCACATCATTTGTCTATCTCAGTCACATCATTTGTCTATCTCAGTCACATCACTTGTCTATGTCATGTGATATGTAATAAAGTCTTATATTAAAGAACCTATAGCAACAGCCTGGACCATTATGTTATTGAGGAGAAATTGAGAAATATTTTAACACATCTGACCCCTATGAACTTTACAAGGGGCCCAATGGGCCTGTAGTGCTGCATGAGCTAATAACACTTACATCAACTATTTTTCTAGGAATTACAAGTCTAATGAATAAGTCCTGTTTACCCAGCTACAGAGTACATTTGTCTTTCTGTATCATCAGGAAGTGTCTACTGGTTTTTCCTGAAAGCCCCAAGTTCTGCAAACATTTTCTATTAAAGAAAATTGAACTTTTTCTGGGCTCGTTTGTACTGGCTGGTATCCATGCAATGGATATGTAACCAATCAAATTTGCCCCTGGAACACAGCAATATATGAAGTATAATTTTGATCAGCCAAGGGGAAAATGAGTTATAATGTAGCAACCTGATAACAATTTTCTATTTGTAGGAACATTATCAGTACCCACATGTAATGACTAATATCCTTTTGTTCTGCATTTGTACGAAAAGGTGTTGCTCACTTGATATATGTGTCTTTTGTACATTTTTGGAAATTATGTAAAACATTCTTAGTTTCAGATAAAAATTTCACATATTTATAGTTTTGAGTGTAAAACAGATGATTACAGAAAGGACAACGTAGGAACATAATAATGTAAGTACGCATACACATAATATGCATCCTCACAACAAATCTTGATACGACCGAGATAGTCAATTCATCCTGTTATTATAGCGTCATTAATGAGATACATATTACCTTTTATTTTTTTTTTGATCTTGTGTTAAAATCACTCATTGTATCTTCCTTTGTTATACTTGTAAGACAAACATTGTCGATCTTTCTTCAAAAACTTTGATCCAATGTACATCATTTTTGTGTGATCATGCAGTGTCTTCAAAGCTGTATGCCTTTCACTTGAATGGCATTTTAGTAATATTTTCTCTCAAAGATTTGGTGTTGGTGTTACCCTTCCTGGCACGGTATCTGAATCGATTATAAATATACCCTTCCTGGCACGGTATCTGAACTGATTATAAATATACCCTTCCTGGCACAGTATCTGAACTGATAATAGATATACCCTTCCTTGCTCGGTATCTGAACTAATTATAGATATACCCTTCCTTGCATGGTATCTGAACTAACTATAGATATACCCTTCCTTGCATGGTATCTGAACTAATTATAGATACACCAACTGGATAATAGAAGGAAAACATGCCTTACACAACATTCCTCATGCTCTTTATACATCAGTTGCTAGCCTTGTCAGATTTTTGGACAATCATTGGTTAATACTTACCCGTCAATGTTCTAAGTAGTATATCCATGTCCCCTGTAAGTAACTCAGAAAGTTCTCATCTTAAGTTACAAAATCAATTCGAATACTAAAATAGCTTGCTGTAAGATATCAGTGAATGGGAGATCCATCTGGTACCAAACTTTTCAAACTGTTGGGAAGTCAGTGCTGCCTTTTGAAATATCAATTATGTAAGGTATCTTGACATTTGCCCTTTCTTTTCATCACCAAGAATTTTTCCTCAGTTGCCTCCTAGGTTTCAAAATTCAGGACTTTAGCCGCACTGATTTCTCCAAGGATGAAACAACTGTAAGAAATGATTTGGCTTATTGTTTGGCTCCAGTTGTATTGAAAAGTGTTTTCCCTTGGGTTTAAATTTGTACAATTTTGGAGAGGTTAAAGAATATAAGAAACTATGTTTCACTTTTTCTAAAAACAAAAATTACACTTTTCTTAAAGTTGTTTTCAAAGCAAAGCTAGTACTTGCATATAAGCTTTCCAGTATACCCCATTACCTTGCAGGCCTTCAAAGTTGCTGCTGCTGCTGCCTCTAAGTCTCTGTCCTTATCAACAAATATGTGCAAATGCCCTCAATATTTACATGTATATCCCAGCTTATTTTAACCACTGTTGTTGGGTCGGATGGAAGTGTGTGTCTTACTGTGGGAGGTATCTGTGATACAAATACTCTAGACGGGATATTTTTATGATGGGGGATACAATAATACGATATGGCACCAGAGTACCTGTGGAAAACCAACATGGCCAACAGGTGACCCCCATATTGTTTCACGTCCATTCTGGGAATCAAAATCTTGGACAGCTAGGTGAAAGGCAAGTGCCGATGTACCTATGCTCATCCCTGTGACTTACCTGTACTGCTATAATGCAACAGATTAACTAGTATACCTGGGGGCACCGACTATCTAATGAATTATAAGAAAAATTTTGATGAGTTGAGTTTAAATCTATATACTTCAATCTACAATATAGAGACAAGACAATCTATACAAAAAGTGTATATTTTGTTTCTGAACTGCTGTTGTAATCAAATACAGAATCATGTAGAACCTCCTACTACAAGCCTGCTAAGGCACTTTATAACCCAATTTTGTCTATTTCCACCTAAATAACAATGCAGCACTTAAACTTTGATATATTTGGTCATGTAGAGCAAGGCGTGTGTACTCTGCCAGTATGTGATAGATCTCCATTTCAAGCTTGTGTCGTTTTGTCAGCATGACGTAATCAATTAATCACACTTTACAATCATTAGCACAGAAACCATTCCGTCACTCAGCACTGCCTGAACATTACAAGTTTCCTCCATTGTTGGCACAGCTGTCCCTAACAGTCTTGATAAAGCATCCAGTTTCTAAATATATCTTTCTCACCTGAAATTACAGACACGCAAAACACATAGGTACTATCTAGTGGTATTTGCTTTGTCTCTATTTCATGATGTAGGTTGTCACTCGAAACCAGCAGCCAAGCTGGTAATGATGTTAATGAATTTTTAACAGTTCAGACAAAGTTACCTGATTTTTCAGCCGTTTAACACAGTACCTACTTATAGACAAAGAACGGATTGACAATAAAAAATCCTAACCAGTTCCACAGAAGTAATTGTAACAATTACCTAAACACTTGTCAACCGCATTTTTTTTTTTCAAATAGATATCTTCATTTGTCTCAACCAAAAGTGAGAACAAGAGAAATGTGTTTATTTTTGTTCCAGACAAATTTTAATTCCAATCTGTGAGGTAATTGAAAAAACGTTTAAAATATTGAAAACATCCTTAACTGACTGTGGACTATCTTAGGGTTATGAGAACTATGGTTTGTCTGTAATTTTACTTCATTGCAATGAGTTTGGGGAGAAGTGTATCAAATGAGGAGTGTCAAATGAGCATATTGGTTTTCAACTAAAACAAATTCTAAGAAAAATATTGCAGGACATATGATAATTTGTATCCACCATGTAGTGCCTAACGCATGCATCTCACAAGTTACCATAGGTAATAATCTGAACCAGGGGAGACAATTCCCTTTAGTTCCATGTATAGGTGATCCTCATCTTTACCCTAGGTATTAGAATTATTCAAAATTCAGCTTTATTCTAGAGTATTTGTGATTAAGATAATTGTTAAGATTTTCTGTCGCAATGTCAGACATTTTTTAATTTATCTGTTTCTCAGCTATACAGCTGGATGGTCTGTACATTAAGCTCACGAAACATATTCACACAAAGAAATATTTTTAAAAATTAATTGTGTAATAGTATAAATTTTTTTAATTTATTGATTTCAATTAAATCTGACAGGGTCACCATTGTGCAGAGTTTAAGGCATAGAACTTATTAACTTAATGGAATAATTATATTGTCTTCATTATGTTGTACAGTTCAAAAAATGTTGTTTCACCAAAGTCTTGAAGTGGAGAGGAGGCAATTTTCAAGGAATGTGTGTCCAGTGATGGCGAGAAGCTATTTTTCATTACTAGGGAATTGTCACTATAGAGATATCACTATACCAGGGAATTGTCACTATATCACTATACCAGGGAATTGTCACTATATAGATATCACTATACCAGGGAATTGTCACTATATCACTATACCAGGAAATTGTCACTATATCACTATACCAGGGAATTGTCACTATAGAGATATCACTATACCAGGGAATTGTCACTATATCACTATACCAGGGAATTGTCAATATATCACTATACCAGGGAATTGTCAATATATCACTATACCAGGGAATTGTCACTATATCACTATACCAGGGAATTGTCACTATATCACTAACATGGAATTGTCACTATATCACTATACCAGGGAATTGTCACTATATCACTATACCAGGGAATTGTCACTATATCACTATACCAGGGAATTGTCACTATATCACTATACCAGGGAATTGTCACTATATCACTATACCAGGGAATTGTCACTATATAGATATCACTATACCAGGGAATTGTCGCTATATCACTATACCAGGGAATTGTCACTATATCACTACACCAGGGAATTGTCACTATATCACTACACCAGGGAATTGTCACTATAGAGATATCACTATACCAGGGAATTGTCACTATATCACTATACCAGGGAATTGTCACTATAGAGATATCACTATACCAGGGAATTGTCACTATATAGATATCACTATACCAGGGAATTGTCACTATATCAATATACCAGGGAATTGTCACTATAGAGATATCACTATATCAGGGAATTGTCACTATATAGATATCACTATACCAGGGAATTGTCAATATATCACTATACCAGGGAATTGTCACTATAGAGATATCACTATACCAGGGAATTGTCACTATATAGATATCACTATACCAGGGAATTGTCACTATAGAGATATCACTATACCAGGGAATTGTCACTATAGAGATATCACTATACCTGGAATTGTCACTATATCACTATACAAGGGAATTGTCACTATAGAGATATCACTATACCAGGGAGTTGTCACTATATCACTATACCAGGGAATTGTCACTATATCACTATACCAGGGAATTGTCACTATATCACTATACCAGGGAATTGTTACTATATCACTATACCAGAGAATTGTCGCTATATATGAATATATCACTACACCAGATAATTGAGACTACTCAATGCATGACATTGTCATAAAATCATACAATATTCGTTCTTCTATGTGCGACAAACATGGGATTTTTAAGATTTCAAAAAAATTCATGAAAATTTCATTACAAGAATTTACCAAATTATACACACTAGAGCTTGGTATGGAAACAGCTCAAATAATGTTTCATTTAGGACAGTGCAGGAACAAATGACTTGAATATTTCATCATGAAGGGGATCAGATGTTATCAGGTACAAAGTCATAGTATTTTCATACAAGGTACTTGTTGTGTAGGCTGTAAGATGGTGCTGCTTTTGCCAATAATGAACTGTACCAGTCAACCTTCAAGCTGCTGATTTCCCAGGGGATTTAAAATTGATTTCCATTCATTCAATCAAGAAACTGTTAAATTCCAAATAAGCTAGCTTGGAAATTTTATCAAAGTTGATAATGGTAATTATTTATCATATGTACCTCGATGAAGGTGTTGACAACACTACATTACAATGACACCGTGGAAAAGAATCCAGTCACTCCAGAACCATCATATCATCCTCATTGTTTCCTCAAAATTTTACATTTCATTTATTTAAAAATCATTTCATGAATAAATAAATTGTAGCAACCTTGACACTCCAGGGCTTACAATCAATTTTGCTCTCTGCACCCCTGGAACACGCCATGGCAGATCTAAAGGTTCCATGTGTGACACCCTGTGGACAAGACAAATAGACTAGTTTGATTCTTCAATGTACATAAGACAAATCTCAACGTCACCTAACGGTATATTGTAATGGCTTTGAAGTTGGGTGTTGCTCCTTTGTAATCTTCGAAAGGAGTGTATCAGCCAGTGATTGGCCAGTTTTTGTCTCTCCTCGAACCAATCAAATTTACTTCCCTTGTGCCTTCAATTTTGCCATATGACATGTTCCAGGGGTGAAGAGAGTGAAAGTGATAGTGACCCTTGGAGTATCAAAGATTTAAGCGTAGAGGTTCATGAAGAAAAGGGCCAAAATAGAAAACAATTTTGTGCGATAGTTCATTCTTTGGAATGAAGTTGTGGTAAACAACCTTGTTTCTCTTGCATTCATTACCACATATACCCACACACTTTAAACTTAACAAATGTATTGATGAAGTAGAATTAAGTGAAGAAGACAATAAACACTGATAAAGAGAGCATACTGTTACTTTAATATCATATATATTACAAGAAATCCAGTAATGAGTATTTAAATATGACTGTATATTGGGGTCCTGTGATACAGCGCTTGGTGTGAAATATTTCATGTAGATAGCCATATTTAAAACTCCATTTTTAGTACATGATATATGTGTTCATCAGGTTTATACTGAACAATGAGCAGCAAAGCATGGCAATATCCCTCACACCCAGCTGTTGGTGTGAAACCCCAATATGATAAATATATACCTGTATAACAATTTGTGACACCTCTCAATTATGTACCACTACTTTCACCTGATGATCTAATAAAAAGAAAATGCTAGTGAAAAATGTAACGTCTTCTTTTGTCAATTACCAATTAAATTTTCTCAACTTCAACATTATATATATATATATATATATATATATACATCTTATATATCAACCAGTCAGAGTTTATATCTTAGATCCTGTGTTTGACTGTTGATATTTAAATAGAACTTAGTATCGTCCATAAACTTTTGCAACAGCAAGATGATGGTGGGCTAAAAAGGAACAACTACGGCATTAACCTAATATATACAGAAAGTTTTATGGAATTGAGTGGAATATATTGGTTTCAAATTTGTAGCCTGGAAAGGAAACTTAACACTAATTTTGTGCTTTTTGACTATGTTTCCAAGGTAACAGGAAAAAAATATAAAAAAAAAGAAATGTCATTGATAGCAAAAAGCACAAATAGGGCACTAAACTAATATATACACCAAGTTTTGTTGAGTTGAGTGGAACCGTTTTGAAGGAAAGGAAACGCTAATTTTATGTTTTTTGAATGTGTAATATAGATATAAACAAGGGCCATCAGAGATGGGTTGTGCTCCCCAATTTGGGTTAAATTAAGTATGAAAAATAAGAAAGGGGATTGAAAGAATAATGATTCCTGTGCACTGCCCTCATTTTCGTCGTTAAGGTCTATCTGCCTAAGAAGTTTCATGTTAATATCTCTCATAGCTTTGGTGCAATGCTCCAGACAAACTTTTAAGTATGAAAAAAAAACAAAGGGAAATAACTCCTAAATTGTGCAAAGGGAGAGTGATCCATTGCACTTCACCTTGTTAAGGTCTATCTACCTATGAGGTTTCATGTTAATATCTCTTACAATTTTTGTGTAATTCTCCAGACATAATTTTAAGTATGACAAAAAAAAAAAAAAACAAAAAAAAACAAAGGGCAATAACTCTTAAATTATGCAAAAAAAGAGTGATGGTTCAGTTGAACTTTCCTTATTGAGATCTCTCTGCTACCTTTATGTTGATACCTGTTATAGTTATGCTCCTGTCATGCTCCAGATAAAATTAAGACAGACAGACGGACAAAGCAGCAAGTATATCTCTCCATTTGGAGACCATACAAGTGAAATGATGTTCTAGCCCAGTTTAGCCCTTGGACAGACACAGGGAGGCACCCACACATTCACACAGAGCCCAAATTAATATCTCTAGCAAATGCATTTCGCAGGGAATAAAGAATTATTACGAGAGAGAGAGAGAGAGAGAGAGAGAGAGAGAGAGTGAGAGAGAAAGAAAATATATTCATATTGTATGTAAAAATGTTCCACCTTTGAAGTCGTGTAAGAAGTCACTTTATCCATGCTATTTCAAAGTTCACCATTTCTAACTGAATTATGCCCATTCGGCAGTTTCCTTGTCACTGATGCAGGTCCCATGGATTTCATTTGTAAGGGTTATATAATGCTTTTATAAGTTCTATGAACTGAAATCACTTGTTGCTGATTCACAATTCTACATGGACGCCACTATCTTGTTTCCATGTGCCAGGAAGCAGACAACGTTTTAACATGATTTGGCATTTAAATGTTATTTTCGCAAAATTGTGATTTTTTATGAAAAAGGAAATTTATATGAAGGTTAAAAGATCGAGTTTTTTTTAAAAAAATATATAAAGTGATAGAACAAACAAAAAAACAACATACCAATTAGAGAAATTATCTTTTGAGCATGACCTTTCTGAAGCTTTGTTATACTGACTCTTTCAAATGTTAAAACATCACAGACAACAAATTCCAATACAGTGATGGGAAAGCAGCTGACACATGAACTGGATATTAAACAAGAACTGTCACCAGGATGCTCCCCCTCCTCCCCAATCAGTTTATTTACAAAATAGTAACATTGTATTTGTCATCCCCATAATCCACTTTGTACCAATTTTCAACTTAATCAAATAAGATTTTAATTTTGACCGATATCAGAAGCCTCCAATGTGTTTCCAAGGGACCGGTGTAAAACACCTAATATGTCAAATTATAGGTTATGATCAGCTGTAGCATTTGATCAAGTTTAAATAAAATCAATGAGAAGGCTAAGAGTTATACTCCATGGCACATTATCTGAAAACATTTGGATAGTGGTCTGGTTACCATGGCATCACAAATTTCTGCTACAAAACACACCTGTACACACATTTACACATCTACACAGTGAAACTGGTCCACAAAAGTATGAGGGTAGTTTGGAAAATATCTGTTTAATCATTGGTCCTATGTGGTTACTATAGTAACCAAATGACATTGGATGTTTTTGAAAATGTTACTCTAGTAATTACCTTCTTTCAAAACCCTTACATCGCAATTTTCAACAGTCTGACAATATCTCAATTTCAACCAATTAGAAGCCTCCATCACATTACCATAGTAACGGTTCTAGAACTAGTCATTGATAGGATACACCACTTGACCAAGTTTTCAATGAAAGATTGATGAGATATGACCATTACATAATAGTGACCTGATTATCAAGGTAACCAAAATTTCTGCTAAGAAAACCCTGCATGCATATCTACAAATGTTCACATGGTCCCTAACATTCCTATATAGTTTCACTGAAATTCATGCACAGGTTTAGAAGCTGTCCTGACAATATTTTACAATAAAAACCTTTGTGTAGTGACCTAGTTACCATTTAGGCAAGTAAACGTTGCACAATGTCCCAATGTGGTCAGATCATCTATTTCATTTCGGTAATAATTACCATAAATCTAGTACCTACACCTGTCTCTGTATCCTAAAAACAAGACCACCCGCCCTACAATCCATCAGTCATGAGATGTTTTAAGTCCTTTCATTTCCTTTTTGTAGTACTTCCATTTATTATCTGAGAATTATTTGTTACTCATTTTGAAGTTTTCACCCATCTCCAAATTTAAATTGTCATTATATGACTTGGTTATTTCGGCCAATTTTTCGGCCGTGTTTTTCTCCATGACCATGTGTTTCGATATTACCTGAACTTTGATATCATTTGCTGCTTTGTCAGCCGTTTTTGTGCGACCATTTTTCATGCAGTGTTACCGTGTTATGTTAGTCTTTGAGGTTTCATTCATGGTTTGTTTGTTAGTTTTTGTCTAAAACTTTCTTGTCTGTTTTTCTTGCTTACAATTTACTATTGTGTCAAGTATGGCTAGTACCGGTTTACGTTGGGGTTCAGCACAAGGGTGTTCCCATTTCTTTGGAGAACGAGAACCCCCATGATGCCTGTTCCCTATGCTGGCCTTGCAGTAAGACTTCACCTTGTGAACTTTGTTTGCACACAGAGTCTACCATCAAGGCCCCCTGCCTGCCTGCAAACTTACAGCTGGAAGAGGGATTCCTCCTTTTCTTCCGGGAGGAGAAGTAAGCCTTGTAAATCCTCCGCCTGCAGTTCTGAACTGGTGGGTAATTTAGGTATTCCTGCCAGGGGTGCTCCCGTTCCATCAAGCTCTGCCCTTGAGCAGAGGGTGGTCACCCCTGTCCAGGTGCATCCTGGGTGACTCGGAGTTCACTAATCCTTGCGTCAGTACAGGTTGTATTTTTCATGCCCTCACAAGTTCCTGGTTCTGGGCCTTTCTGGTCCAGTCCAGAATTTCCTGTGCAGGAGTACCCAGGGAGTTTCCCCAAAGGATTTGGGCATTCATCCCTGGGCTGCCCAAGACAGCCTGTGGATGGTTCTGGGTGCCAACAGTATCCCAGCAGTTAGGACCAGATGTGGTCCCCCTAGGGAGGCTTCACATCAGACCTCTCCAGATGTCCCTCCTGTCCAACTGGCTTCTGTCATCCAGGAAGTGGAGGGCCTGGATTCCTCTTACCTCGTCGGTCAGGGAGTTCGCTCCCTGGTGGATCATTCAGGTTAACATTCTCCGCGGGGTACCTCTCACCAAGCCTGACTCCTCTATGATCTTGTTCATGGACACATCCATGACAGGATGGGGAGCCAATGCCACTTGGGGGAGTGGTCTGGGGAACAGCTCTCAGCAAACATCAATGAGCTTGAGATGAGGGCTGTTCTTTTGCAATGCTCTGGAGTCCTTTCGGAGGATCCTGCAGTCCAAAGTGATTTGTGTTGCTACCGACAACTCTGCAGTTGTCACCTATCTGGAGAGACAAGGGGGCACCAGGTCTCACATCCTGTGTGCTCTCGCCATCAGCATTCTTCTTCTCTGCCAGGAGATGCAGTTGACCGTTTTGCCCCATCCCATCAGGATCCCAGCAAGATCCCAGCTTTGACTAGATCGGAGGAGTAAGATAGGTTGCTTTGTCCTTGTCAGGCTCTTTGGTTTTATCTCGATAAAACAGGGGGGGGGGGGGGGGGGGGCTCTAGATCCTGTCTGTTTTTGCCCATCAAACAAGGACAATGAGATATCTCCTCCCAGTCGGTTTCCAGGTGGGGTTTACCAAGTTATTAAGTATGCTAACGGGCATTCTGATGACCAGCTTTGGGTGAGAGTGAAAGTGCAGGCTCATGAGGTCAGGGCCCTTGCTGTGTCCTTGGCCCTTCTCAATGGGTCCTCCTTTCAGGGGGTCATATCTGCAGCTTTCTGGCAGGGCAGGGACACCTTCACAGATTTTTTTATCTGTGATCCCTAGCTTCCCACTCTGAAGATCTGTATTCATTGGGTCCTTATTAGCCCCAGGGTATGTCTTTCAGTACGGCGGCACGTGGGTACACCTACTCCTACATGGGGAGGTCCCTTCCAACTCTTTGGTACTCTGTTCTCCCTCCCTACTACTTTGGCTGTGCTGGATGGGCTGTCTGGCATCTAGTCACCACTATGGTAAGACGAATTCGCATACTAAAGTTAGGGTAAGTTAGGGTAATTATAACTGAAATGAAATTGAGGTTTTTTCATGTAAAACCAATTTTCATGAGGTAATACTTACCATAACTTTATGGAGTCCCATCCCATCCTCCCTTTTTCCTTATCTGCCTGGCTGCACCTCTCTGGTGCTCCATAAAGGTTGTAAGAGGAAGAGAGATCACTCTATGTTTCAGCCGTGATGGCTCATGGATCGTAGGATTTTTCAAACTTTGTTTTTGGGATACAAAGATCGGTGTATGTACCGTTTTTGCATATCAATGTTATGGTAAGTATTACCTACTGAAAATTGGTTTTACATGAAAAAACCTCAATTTAGTCATGATGTATTCAAATCAGTTGTTGTTAATTGCTATGGTTATAAAATTAGTATCATTATATATATACTTATTTAATTATAAGTATTTTAATGTCCCATAATTCTTGCAAATATTCATGGGTTTTGACCAATATCTAACCCCCCTACCTTATTGATAAAAAGCAATAAAGAAAATTTGATTCAAAATCAGACAGTAAAAAATCAGGTTATTTAATGAAACACTAAAATCAATATGGCCCCTAATCTCCAGGGCATAGCAATGACTACTGGCAGCAATGTCAAACATTTAATCATGTTAAAATATGGCGCTGCAACTGATGCTGAATTTGTCCTTACAAGAATCTCTCCATGTTTCCTCAGAGAGAGTGGCCACAAACTGGATATTTCAAAATCTAAAATGACCAGTGGAAATCATTAAGAATATCATATACTTAATACTTACCACATCTAGGACCTAAGGTAACATACAGTCAACCTCAGGTCTTTCTTCTTTTTGAATTGTTTTAATTGCTCTAAGCTAACATTGCATTGTGAAAGTAACACTGCGTTCTCTAATAAAATGATGCCTCTTCTGTGTGAAGATTTTATGTCTGATAGGTTACACTTGACAACACGAATCTGATCATTCGTCAAATGTCTCCGAGCCAATATCATCTTCAGATGTTCATAATAAGTATCTAACTTATGGCGGGCAAAAATCTCCAGCTGGATATCATAGACAGAATCCCTAGAATCCAAGTCAGTAATTAGTGTAACACAGAGAATAGGTTGATACTTACAGCTTCTTGGGAATTAGAAACTATAGAGATATGTGCATTGCTTTCATATAAAAAAAAACATTTAAAGTGATAATAAAACTTTACACAGACTA
The DNA here is from genome assembly GCF_031769215.1 of Ylistrum balloti. Taxonomy (NCBI): domain Eukaryota; kingdom Metazoa; phylum Mollusca; class Bivalvia; order Pectinida; family Pectinidae; genus Ylistrum; species Ylistrum balloti. Next base: position 126,280 of record NW_026781949.1, on the reverse strand, counting down.
CAGTAATATATATAACAAGGGTGGCCGGGTGGCGCAGTGTTAACACACTCGCCTTTCACCTAGCCGACTGGGATTCGATTCCCGGAACGGACGTGAAAAGGTAAGGGGTCACCTGCCCGACCACGTGGGTTTTCCCGGGTACTCCGGTTTCCTCCCACAATAAGACCCCTCGCGTGCTTACATCCGGGCCAACAAGAGTGATTAGTATAAGTTGACATAACTTGTTTCGCAATTGTTGTAAAATAAATAAAGTTTATATTTATATTTATATATATATATAAAACACTCTTCTACAGTATGTAAAACTTTTTTTGCCTTGAAATAAACATTCTACTAAAAGTGTGTTTTATTAATGGACAGATCCGTGTATTGTTTGTGCCTATGATAAAGGATCCACATTGTTACTGCAACCTGTTTACAGGATGGCAGCTTCAGCTACAAATATAGTTTAAAAACAACATCATCAGGCCAGCAATTTAAAGGGAGTGTATTAGTGTGGTTAACTGTTATATACAGTCTCTGCTCAACACAGCCAGTTTTTTTTAATTTAATAGTAGTTTAGATATTGAAATTTTATGTGTGTTTGTTGCAAGGTGTATTGATCAATTGGATGAATTATTTACCAGAATTTTAACTGTATTTTATCATTTGTGATAATTTCCCTATAATTCTAGAAAACAACATATATATCATTTGAAGTCAGGAATAATGTCTTAACATAACAGGAGCAGAAAGATGTGCGACCGGATCTGAGTTTGCACCTAGGACCTTCCGAACTCTAGACCGATGCTCTACCTACTGAGATAACTGGTCACCAACTATGGACCCCGTCCAGTTCCGCTACATAACAACATTGTTTGTCAGTAATAGTAACTTCAACAATTTTGACTATATAATTAACCCATACAGCTGTTGAGAATCTAGAATATCTCTATAAATGTGCTACTTGTGTATAAGGTTATTCAAATATTGATTTTGAAATTATTTCAACATCACATAAGAAGGTTATATGGTGTGTCACAAACGGACATGTGTTTAAACACAGTTTCTGCAACCTTTATCTCATCTTGACTAACAATACTAAACAACAACGCAAGATAGATCTTTGAAGTAAGTTGTTCTTAAAAAAAAAATAACTATAATAAACGAGATTCTACATCACCAGAAAAGTACACATACAATTCCTAACACATTCTGTTTGGCTTCTACATCATTATCTATACAACACTTTATAATTATAATGGTTTATATACTGATTTTACCTACATCATTATCTATACAACACTTTATAATTATAATGGCTTATATACTGATTTTACCTACATCATTATCTATACAACACTTTATAATTATAATGGTTTATATACTGATTTTACCAATCTCGTTGATGCCACTGAAAGCATCACAATATTCTAGGAGTGGAGTGGATAAGGAGATCACTGTTTCAGAAGCAGATCAAGCAATGTGGATGGTGAATAACATCCACAGAACTATAAGGCCCTTCAGGCCTCTTGTTTTTGTTTTGATTTAAAACAATATGTAAATTATTGTTAAATAAGTTATTGTAATCTCTGTTCACAAAATATTCTTTAATGATGATATACTGTTGGATTTTGGTAGTTCATTATAAGCTGTATGGTAGTGACTTTGGTGAGAGGATTCACTAGCAATGTCTTACAATGGAAACCAAAGACAAATTAATCACATCACTTATAATGATATTGGAAATCTTTTAGCCAGTGACTTAAGCTAACATGAAACATGCTATTTCTAATCTGAGATTTTCTCTCTTTGACTTTCATCTGTATAGATAAGCATGAACACAGCTGAACATTTCTTGGACCCAGAAATCAATATGAAACAGTGTTGAAATGACGCTTTATCGTTTGTTGGCCAAGAGAGCCATTTTTTGTTATATTCATTTATGAAGAAAATATTAAGTGTGTTACAACCCAAGCGGGACTGGTGCTTCCACCACTTTATTCCTATTCAGGTCAAGCAAAACATAAAATGCAACATTCACAAGCATGTCACGCATGCACACTGGAGCCAGGTAATGGCAAATAGTTATAAATCAATTATGTTAGGAATACACAGTAGAACAGACGGACAATAACAGCTGTTCTAGATTTCTCAGAGAAAAGACTTACGAGCGTAAATTGTATAACAAGAAATACTGCAAGGAAACATTAATATTTTTCATATCTAAAATACTAAGAATATTCACTTTTGGTAGGGCATTGCATGTGCAGTCATCTGCATTAAAACAAATCCTGGAATTCCATTGACAAGACAAGCCACGTTTCTCCTCAAAGACATTATGGCACCAAAAGATTATTAAAAACAGACAGATCAAGGACAGTTACAACAATACACAGACATCAAAACTGATCAAGGACAGTTACAACAATACACAGACATCAAAACTGATCAAGAACAGTTACAACAATACACAGACATCAAAACTGATCAAGGACAGTTACAACAATACACAGACATCAAAACTGATCAAGAACAGTTACAACAATACACAGACATCAAAACTGATCAAGGATGGTTACAACAATACACAGACATCAAAACTGATCAAGGATGGTTACAACAATACACAGACATCAAACCTTATCAAGAACAGTTACAACAATACACAGACATCAAACCTTATCAAGAACAGTTACAACAATACACAGACATCAAACCTTATCAAGGACAGTTACAACAATACACAGACATCAAAACTGATCAAGAACAGTTACAACAATACACAGACATCAAAACTGATCAAGGACAGTAACAACAATACACAGACATCAAAACTGATCAAGAACAGTTACAACAATACACAGACATCAAAACTGATCAAGGACAGTTACAACAATACACAGACATCAAAACTGATCAAGGACAGTTACAACAATACACAGACATCAAAACTGATCAAGAACAGTTACAACAATACACAGACATCAAAACTGATCAAGGACAGTTACAACAATACACAGACATCAAAACTGATCAAGAACAGTTACAACAATACACAGACATCAAAACTGATCAAGGATGGTTACAACAATACACAGACATCAAAACTGATCAAGGACAGTAACAACAATACACAGACATCAAAACTGATCAAGAACAGTTACAACAATACACAGACATCAAAACTGATCAAGGACAGTAACAACAATACACAGACATTGATCAAGAACAGTTACAACAATACACAGACATCAAAACTGATCAAGGACAGTTACAACAATACACAGACATCAAAACTGATCAAGGACAGTTACAACAATACACAGACATCAAAACTGATCAAGAACAGTTACAACAATACACAGACATCAAAACTGATCAAGGATGGTTACAACAATACACAGACATCAAAACTGATCAAGGATGGTTACAACAATACACAGACATCAAACCTTATCAAGAACAGTTACAACAATACACAGACATCAAACCTTATCAATGACATTGAGAAATGGAATGAAGTTTTAGAGAAAAACCAAATTTAGAGACGGCAAAAGACAATCAGAAAACTTAAAAAGACTCCTGTGTAAATTTTGATTTAGAAGATGGGTAAATACGTTATTTTAGAGTTAGCGAATTCATTGTGAATGCCAATGTGAAGGTTTCAATGAGTAACACTTACATTTGGGAAAGTGACACTAAACTACGAGCTCTAGTACGAGTACAAAAAACAGCATAGTCAATCTCCAGAATAAGGAAAAATGAATCTGAATGAGAACTTGGACATTTGCAGAAAAAAAACATTTAAAATTTGTCCATTTGAAGCATGCTCTTTATTAACATGTTCAGGCCAAGATTAAAGAGTACTGTTTAAAATAATTGTCTTACTCCCACTTAATTATGATGTTGCATAGTCAAAACAGACTTCTGCCAAATAGCAATGTATCTAGGCAATTTATGTAGTTAAGTATCATGAAGATTCAGAAAGCCCTAATGTTTAAATGTCCCTTAATTTTGTTAATGATTTCACTTAACTCTATTGATTATACTTAATCTTTATCTAGATTATACAGTTTCTATGTGAGTATGAAATCTCATTACTTGATTCTTGAGAACTACAAATTTATCTTATTTCCAGGAACGATCATATGTAAATGTTTAAATTAAAGGTGTTATGAATTCTTGCCATGATTGTTGATGGTACAAAAAAAGTTGTTGAATTAGAAAATTTAATTCCAAACTATATTTCTATGCTAGCTGTGTTTGACATATAACAAATCTGAAAAACCAATTTGGTTATGAAGATATTTAATTCAGTGCTGCTATCAAACAGAAATAAAGTGTGAACATTCAAGTTAATAGCTCTAAATGATCACCTTAGAGAAATACTCCATCCATATATTCTAATTCTCTTTACATAGATATTCAGGACAGATCTCAATGTCTTCTTTCTATAGAAACTTCACTGCAAATTTGACAGGGTAACCATGACAACTGTGTAATGGGCAAACTGTCAGAGGATTTCAATAATAAATGCTGGAGTTTTGCATGTCAAGTTTTCTCAGTTAGGTGATGGCCTTATCAATGCTTGTAAGGCATTCCTTTATCATACTGAATTATTGCGGATCCAAGGCCTTCTTGCCAATCAATTTCACTGACAATGTATATTACAACATCGGTAAAAAATCTTCAGCTACAATGATTTCAGTTCTGGAATATGAAATATCTGTCTGATATGTCTGTAAGGTACAAGTTTAACAAAGTAAACTCATCAACTGGAATTTTATCATCAAGATAATGACTTAAAGCAAGAATATCACCATGAACTCATCAAAAAGAATCTGATCACGAACACTGTGCTCTCAAACAGGAACTTGATGCTCAATACAATCCTCCTTAACAGGAAGTCGATCACCAAGACTGACTTCAGTTATAGGAAATTGATCATCAAAACTGTGCCCGCCATAACAGGCAGGTGAACACCAAGACTGTGCTGTTATTTAGAGGAAATCAAACACCAAGATGTATCTTTATCGGCACATTTTCTCTTTGACAGGAAGTTAAACACAAAGTTTGTGCCCTCAGTAATGGGGGAAAATGATTACAAAGACTGTGCCATCATTTACAGGAAGTTGATCACCAAGACAGCTGTGCAATCATTAACAGGAAGTTGATTATCAAGACAGATGTGCCATTATTAACAGGAAGTTGATCACCAAGACAGCTGTGCCATCATTAACAGGAAGTTGATCACCAAGACAGCTGTGCCATCATTTACAGGAAGTTGATCACCAAGACAGCCGAGCCATCATTAACAGGAAGTTGATCCACTAGACAGCTGTGCCATCATTAACAGGAAGTTTATCACCAAGACAGCTGTGTCATCACTAACAGTAAGTTGATCACCAAGACAGCTGTGTCATCATTAACAGGAACTTAATCACAAAGACAGCTGTGACATCATTAACAGGAAGTTGATAATCAAGACAGCTATGCCATCATTAACAGGAAGTTGATCACCAAGACAGCTGTGCCATCATTAACAGGAAGTTGATTACTAAGACAGTTGTGCCATTATTAACAGGAAGGTGATTAATAAGAATGTGCCCTCATGAAGAGAAAGTTAATGATTAAGACATATTAGAGCAAATCTCATCAACAGCAATTTATCCTAAGACTTGGCTTCATTATCAACATGAAATGAACATTACAAACATAAATTGAATTGAGTGTAAACATTCACAACATTCAGAACTAAGAAGTTAGGGTTCACAGGGTTATACATCATAGTTATCCCCAAGTTGAATAGATATTACATATAATGAAGGATGGACCTAGAGATCACACTTTTCTGGTACAACACCATTATTTCTATCTAAGTCAGAAAGTGGCATCAACGTATTTGGGAAGCAATAAATTTGTGATTAAAAACCAGAAATGTTCTATAAATGATAGCCTGTCATGGACATGATAACCCCACCCTCTCTGTGGCCTAGCCATTATTGTCTGTTAACCTTCTGAAAATGCCATTATACTGACCAACTCTCTATCAATTTACAAGCGTAATCTATTATTATACAATTTATTACACAGAATCCATTAGAAGGCATTGTCAAGGTGACTTTATGTTATGGGTTTGTACCAAAAGAAAATTCTGTCAAACAGCATTAGCAATGGTTAGGACTATGTCATGGCACATAATCTCTGGCATTTTACCTCCGTATTAGAAGACTTGCTGTCATACACACTCCTCGATGATAAAAGTCACGTTTATATGATACCCAGGCAGTAAAAAATCCTTGTATACATTCCATGCTGCAGCATTTCACATATTTTTTTTTCCTTTTTTACTGCTACAAAAAGGCCATGATTCCCTTCTTATTTCTCTGCACCATTTACCTCCATACGATTTTAGTCTATCTATTAGAGCTTTATCTGGAAGAGGATTTTGACATATTTTACCCTGTGACCTTCAAAGTAGGTCAAGGCCATTCAGTTTAGACTCTTTATCCCATTATGTAATTCACCCTGAGAATCTAATTTATTTAGAAGAAAGTTGCTCAAAGGAATAATATTGCTGAATCCGAACCCTTCGAGTAGGTGAACTCAAAAAATAATGTTGGGGAAGTACCCGCACAAAAGGTTTCATATGCCAGCACAGCATGAAAAGTAGCACTGCATGGTCCTGACCTAATGTTAACTTTGTATCAAGTTAAGAATCCATTACACCATCCATTCTTTAGAAAAATTCAAGAATATCTCAGTTAATCAAAAGACACAGTGGTAGTTTTGGATTTTCTGATCCATAACGAGAAATAATAATTATCATATTTGTTTGAAACACAATATGGATCTTTTAAATCAACTTAGATATCAATCACACCAGCCTTTCTTGAGAAGAAATATAACATGTCTTAACCAGTCAGAAGCCACTGCTGCCATTTTAGTTTTTGTGATTCGTGTGAAAAACAAGAAACGCTTGTGCAGGACCTGATGATGACCATTTGTACTAAGTTAGAAGTCAATAGTACCAGCCCTTCTCGAAAAATAATAGGAAATGTCTCCACCAATCAGATGTCATTGCAGCCATTTTGGATTTGGAAATTTGCACAAAAAACAGCAACACTTGTGAGGGATCTCATAATGATTATTTGTACCCCAATAGAAGTCAATGGCACCAGCCGTCCTTGAAAAGAAGTTCAAAAAAACATTTCAGTCAATCAGACGCGACAGCAATCATGTTGGATTTTTCGATCGATGCCAAAATCAAAGACACTTGTCAAGGATGTCAAGATGGTCATTTGTACCAGCGTTCAATGTTCCATACCTCTTGTAGATATAAATACATTCAATCCAACTGTCATCAAATCCATGTATATCTAGTGAAGATGAACCCACTTACCAAATTTGGTAGAGATCCTCCTGCAAAGATGTAGTGTAAGAAAGAAAAAAGAAAAACAAAATGTCATTTACAGAATTAACAGTACCATAACTTTGTAGACATACACAGATTCTAATAGTTATTGAATCCATGTGATGCCTTGTGTACATAAACCCACAAAACAAATTTGGGGAAAATTTCCCTGTAAATATGCAGTGTGCTGAAACTAATAAAATGGCATATTTTCGGCATTCAAAGTCCCATTATTTTTGAAAATTTTGATGGATGACACTGGTTATCAAACTCATGTGAGGTCTAATTGATATGAACCTACAAACGAAATTTGGAGAACTTCCAACTACGAATACAAGTTATAGTGTGTCAAGTAATAAAATTGTCAATTAAAGCTTTCTAAGTCCCATAACTCTTGCAAATTTTTACGCTTTTGATTGAGTAGCAAAACCATGCAATATGAAGCCATATACCAAATCTGGAGAACATCTGACTACAAAGATGCAAGTTATTACAATCCAAATAATGAAAAGGTAAATTTTCGTCATTCAAAGTCCCATAACTCTATTCTTGCAAATATTGAGAGATTTCAACGGTTATTGAACCCATGTGAGGTTTTATGAATATAAATCACATATAAAATTTGTTGAGAACGTGACAAGACATACACAAGTTAATGTGTGGAAAGCAAAATGGACAGACAAACTGATTACTATAGGGCACCAGCATTTTAAGAAAGGCCCCAATTACTGTATTAGGTTTGATGGGTCAGTACACTTCTCTCCCCTACCTTCATCATAGTATATATATCAGATATACACGTAGTGGGAAAGTTGATAAACTAAATCTAAAGATTAATAACAGTTGAGATAACCAGTGCATTGTTCAGAAACTTCTGCCATTGAGTATTGATAACAAGTTACCAAACAGAAATAATCTGACATTACAGACTGTTATGAAATACAATCTCTGGCCACGTAGTCGACAGTGTTGACTGCTATGCAAATAATCAAAATGGACATTTCCAACTCTTTCTGAAAAAAACTCCAGATGACAAGGACAAGAAATTGATGAGAGTGGCATGATCTTGCCCCAGACAGGCAGCTTAGTCCTAGTCCATTTTCATAACCACATTAGGCCAGAGACACTCTTTTCTTTGTCACATGTGAAATATTACCAAATAGGTTATGCCTTAGGTCAAGTCTCGCAAACATCAATCTTCATTGTTTCAAAGAATCTATTTCCCTTCCAATCTCTTATTTGATCATAATCAAAACTATTTTTGATTCAATATTTCATTTAATGAAAGCAAATTCCTGATTATAAGATAAAATTTTTCTTCAGGTTTTTTCTTTGTTGTATTACTTTTGCATTTTCAGCAAAACAGATGTCATAACAATGCACACATCATCAACACTTCTCAGTCTTTATGTTTCCAACTATAATCAACACAAGACTTAATTTAATAGCTTTATAATGTTCACCAAATGGAGATACTCAATCTTCAGTAAGGTAGAGGGTACTGCAGGTTGTATTTATTACCTGCCTAAAATAATGTAAGCTTCATGATATTTTCACAGCAGTCAAACACAGCACTACACATCCACACTATATAATTAGGAGATGATAAGCTCGTTTTATGTATATATTGGAGATTCGACAATGAAATTTGGTATTCATGTTTTGCAAAAACAACAAAATTCTTGACCTAATCTCCAGTAATGAGATATGCACAAGAGCCGGTCCCAATTGGGACAAAATTTAAATATGGAAAATGCAAAGGGCAAAAGAGAGTTAAGGTTCTTGTGCATTGCCCTCCTACTTGTTGAGACCTATCTACCTATGAAGTTTCATGTTGATACCTCATATAGATTTAGAGTAATACTCTGAACAAAATTTAAGTATGAACAATAACAGCATTAATATATCTTATGATATTTCTTTATCATTCTTTAAATGAGGAGACAATATCATCAGACAATAGGCCTTATTTTGGGACAGTAATTGTTGATCTTGTGGATTGAGAATTTTAACTTGTATTTGACATTCTGACATTAAGAGAAGGAAAGTAAATTGGAATGTGAACTAAGATTGTCATCTTTCTTTACCACAGTGGTTAATGTCACACTATTTCATGTCGTTATCAAAAAATTCTCCAATGTCAACATCAACCATCTGCCAGGACATGAAAGGTGGCCACCATGTTCTGGCTAGCATCAGAATGATTGCCATGACAACCCATTGATGATTCAGGAGTTTACAAGTGATAAGAAAACCATCCAATCAAAAATGTTCTATATCAGCTTCATTTTAGAATTAGACATTCATCAGTGGCTATTTTAATCTGTCATGGTTCACAATTAACTACCTCGAAACATCAGTGATACAGCATACAGTCCTCAGAGTCACATCAATTAACTACCTCGAAACATCAGTGATACAGCATACAGTCCTCAGAGTCACATCAATTAACTACCTCGTAACATCAGTGATACAGCATACAGTCCTCAGAGTCACATCAATTAACTACCTCGAAACATCAGTGATACAGCATACAGTCCTCAGAGTCACATCAATTAACTACCTCATCAGTGATACAGCATACAGTCCTCAGAGTCACATCAATTAACTACCTCGAAACATCAGTGATACAGCATACAGTCCTCAGAGTCACATCAATTAACTACCTCGAAACATCAGTGATACAGCATACAGTCCTCAGAGTCACATCAATTAACTACCTCGAAACATCAGTGATACAGCATACAGTCCTCAGAGTCACATCAATTAACTACCTCGAAACATCAGTGATACAGCATACAGTCCTCAGAGTCACATCAATTAACTACCTCGAAACATCAGTGATACAGCATACAGTCCTCAGAGTCACATCAATTAACTACCTCGAAACATCAGTGATACAGCATACAGTCCTCAGAGTCACATCAATTAACTACCTCGAAACATCAGTGATACAGCATACAGTCCTCAGAGTCACATCAATTAACTACCTTGTAACATCCGTGATACAGCATACAGTCCTCAGAGTCACATCAATTAACTACCTTGTAACATCAGTGATACAGCATACAGTCCTCAGAGTCACATCAATTAACTACCTTGTAACATCCGTGATACAGCATACAGTCCTCAGAGTCACATCAATTAACTACCTCGTAACATCAGTGATACAGCATACAGTCCTCAGAGTCACATCAATTAACTACCTCGTAACATCAGTGATACAGCATACTGTCCTCAGAGTCACATCAATTAACTACCTCGAAACATCAGTGATACAGCATACAGTCCTCAGAGTCACATCAATTAACTACCTCGTAACATCAGTGATACAGCATACAGTCCTCAGAGTCACATCAATTAACTACCTCGAAACATCAGTGATACAGCATACAGTCCTCAGAGTCACATCAATTAACTACCTCGTAACATCAGTGATACAGCATACAGTCCTCAGAGTCACATCAATTAACTACCTCGTAACATCAGTGATACAGCATACAGTCCTCAGAGTCACATCAATGATGATGTGACTCTGAGGACTTATCACCCAATTTACAGCACCTGATATCATGTGAACAATCAAATTGAAAAGTCAACTTATAATGATGACATACTGAAATATTAAACTTCTACACACTGGTTTGAACTAGTCCTTTCAAAGTCGTTATATTGGCCCCTGATATTCTTATAAATCTCTGGTGTTTTATGACAGACAATTAATCCCTTCCCTTGCCATGTTTACTCAAATAAACACATTAAACATATGCAACCACAAGCAGTCACTTTACAGGTGTTACTATTGAGGAGTATAAGGAGTATCAAATTTCACTCATTTCAAATATGAGCCTTACGGGTTATCCGACTATAAAGACCTATATGTGAAAGAGACCAAATAGGCCTAAAATAAAAAGCCCAACTACTCTACACCTTACACAGAAGATAGTGGTTCGTTCATAAAAGACATTTTCTGCAAACTTAAAATCATACCCTTTATACATGCAATATACAAATGCCATAACTTCAGAAATACTACTTGTTCAAAAAATCATCTAAAAAAAACCAATATCAAGATCCATGGCTTTTTGTTTATTGAGAAGTTGCAAAGACATTTCAACACATCTGACCCCCTGTGACCTTGACAGTAAGTCAAGGTGAACACCCCTCATCCAAAAATGCTACAGCCCAATATCAGCACAATGGATCTTTGGTAATTGAAAAAAGTCATTCAAATATTTCAACACATTTCACTCCCATGATTTTGAAAATGGGTTAAGGTCATTCATATTAACAAACTTAGTAGTGGTACATCCTAGCATACTACAGGCCCAATATCAGCATCCTGGGATTTTTGGTTGTTGAGAAGAAATTGTTTAAAGATTTTAACATATTTGACGCCAGTGACCTTGAAAATTAGTCAAGGTCATTCATTTTAACAAACTTTGTAGCCTTTCATTCAGCATGCCACAAGCCAATAAAAGCACCCTGAGCCTTTTGGATATTGAGAAGAAATCCTTTAAAGATTTTAACATATTTGACCCCCGTGACCATGAAAATTGGTCAAGGTCATTCATGGCATTAGTATTTGTAGCCTTACATCCTGGTATGCTAGAGGCAACTTGTTTCAGGATATATGTGAAAATTATTTTTATTTCAAAACTTTGTAAATCAAGGTAAAGTTACACTATTAATAAAAGAACCCTTTTTATGAAAATATTTAATTCCATATTGGTATATATTCACAAGTAGAGCAAAGATAGAAGCATATTACAATGTTTTAGTAGGAATCTAATTTTTATCAAGTTCAGTAGGCTTTTAACAGTTCAGACTTCAAGTCAAAAGAGGAAATACAAGACAAAGCAATCTGCTACATTTTGTCAGTCAGATTAGCATGCTATACAGAGAATGTTTACTCTATCAGGAAAAACCCCAGATCTATGACATTTCCACATCACAAATGTATACGGCAGGCAGTGTGCTATAAACGTAAACAACATCTATTGGATATTCCAGTGTTTCATGTGATGTTGATGTTAGCAAACCTGACAGGATTTCAACAACTTCGTATCAATCCTCTTCAGAAATACTCATAAATGGCAAAGGTTGGTTACAATATGTCACCGAGAATTAGATTAGATCTGATGAACAGAAGGATACAACTCAACATGATACTGAATCATGTTTACAACCCTTGGAGTCATACAGCATCAGATATCAAGTCAATATCATGGGGAATGCACACAGAATATTGTGAAGCAGAATCTGTTTTTCAGGGCTTAACAAATACTACATTGATTTTTATAGGTAATTTATAGTCAGACAACAGTGGTAATATTGTTTTTCTAACATTGAGATGCTTTATACATCTTTCTATTGTTTGCAATAGACTGCTGTACAAGTCAGTATATTTCAAGCATTCTATTTACTCTCCATAACATATTCTTTTATCATACATGGATAAAAACATAAAACAGGACAATTTTTTTGCCAAGTTTGATATGCAAGGTTAAAACATCGTGCTCAAACACCAAAAATTATAATCCAATTATCAAATCCATTAATTCAGTTGTAAAAGTTATGTAAAAGTACTAGCTCGCTACCATACCTGAGATCTGAGAAGAAGATGACCCATTTCTGACCCTGCCCAACAGCCCCTGGGGGTCAGGCGAGGTCAATATGTGCATCTCAAAAAACTCACCTTGAATTAATAATTCTTAACAGGTTTAACTATTTCAAATAGAAAATAAACAAATAATATTCAAAATGATATTTTCCTATCTAAACTATAGTATGCTTCCTCCTTTTCCCAGAGGGAAATGCAAGACCTTGGGGCCATGAAATCTACAGGTTTTATAAAGCATTTCAAGGCCTTTCCATCCATGAAGAGTACTCGATTCCATCATACCTGGGATTTGAGAAGAAGATTTTTGAATCTGCAAACAATATGGCCCCGCCCCTCAGGCCCCTTGGGGATGGAGACCATATAAATTAGTTTTTCCGGAAGAAATTGAAAATGTTAAAAGTTTATAATGCATGATGCATGCCCACAGATAAAAGGGGATAGCAATAAGTCACCCAGAGACTTTGTCTCAGGTGACCTAAAAATGAAATGCCAGAAATTGGAGTAATTGAGTTATGACGTAGAGGGCTGAGTGACTTAACACTCTGTAACTTGGTATCTTCTTTAAGGAAACCTTTGAATTGGCGATGTTATGTCCAATCTTTGGTTTCCTTGATGAACTCATTGGGATCTGAATCACACCAATCAATACAAAGCTTGTGATTTCAAATGTCAACACTTCTGTTTTTTGTTTCAAAGGAAACCATTTCAGCTTCAATTTCACTAAAGTCTGGATAAAGGAATTTTCTCTGTAAAATGTTTACGCAGTTGCAGTAATTCAATAGACTGAAAAGTTAATCCGCAAGTCTGACAGTTCATTGAAAATTTAAAACTGGCTGGGATTAGGTGTCTCTTAAAGTTGAAAGTATTTCCAAACAGTTAATCTTTTTCCTCAAAAAAAATTGGGATTTTGAATCCAAAATTATTCGTAAAAAAAATGTATTTCAAAACATAAAATGCACTCCAATCACACCCAATATTGCAATAAATCAAACTTGGCTTATGAACAACGATTAAATATTTACATGATTCCAGTATATCCAATTTCTTTCTTCTTCCGAGTCGCAGAATCTTTGAAAAAAAAGGTGTCCATTGCATCAGAAAGTATACATTGTCTAGCACCCACAAGTAGTGTGATCCATGAACTGAGAAAACATGAAATCCAATTTCTTGGTCTATGAATGTTTCAGTAGACAATGGCAACCCCAGACAAGGTGTCACTACTAACAGCTACAGCCAAATGCTTTATCAATTGTTTATTCAATGCTGGGTATACCCCATCACCAATAGGTTTCCTATTTTCGCATTGACTCTGCTGGTAAGGAACGTATAGTGGAATTTTACCTGCAAGATTGTACATGCTGGAAATGCACACAAACTGAAGCAGCTTTGCAAACTGTAGGCTCACAATGGCAAGATTCCATCTGAATGAGAAGACAATTACATATCTCACAAGCTGTTGTTACAATTCCTAGCCTTCATGGTTAAGTCTAATTTCTTACCAAGCTCTTTAAAGAAATGCTTTAATCTGCCTGATAGAATTAAAGAACCTTTCTTCTTCATTTGATTTTTAAACTTGGTCCAAATAATGTTTACATCAGTCCTTACACTTTCCAAATGACTATTCAGAAATTTGATAGTTTTGAAGAAAATTCTTCAGAGCTACAATGGCCTTTGACTCTGTGATCTTCAAATGAAGTATTCAACAATATTTTCCTTATCATTTCAAACATATTTTAAATTGATATGACATTATAAAAAATTAAAGATTTTTGAGAAATCTGACCAAGTGAGCTTAAAACATGACAAAAGGCCCATAGGGCCTGTAACTTGCTCACCTGGATTTTACAGCCAAGCAATTCTATATATGGTTAAGGGGTGGGAATCTCAACTGTTTCAATGATATTACCACGAAACTGAGTCCCTTGAAGTGGGGACAGACTCCAGGGCCAATTTTTTACATCATTGTTGTGTTTAACCCTTGATGCCTAACATTTTTATTTGTGGTGATGGGGTGGGGAACTCATGCCTTTAACCAAAACCAACCATTTGTAAAAAATTTATTTCCCTTCACTCAACCATGTTACAGACCAAATTTGGGCAAAATTCAGTCATTCGGACAAGAAAAATATCATTTTTTAAAAATTTTGCCCCATTTCCCCTTATGAGCCCCACCCCTTGTGCCCCAGGGGGCTGAAACCCGTCTTTTATACAAAATTGATTTACCTTCACTCAAGAATGCTTCTGTTAAAATTTGGACAAAATCCAATCAGATACTTTATACCTGTCTAAAATGTACCTCCATAATTAATCTCTCACTGTTAAGGATACCAATATGCCAATAGCTCAGTAGGACATATGGGCAAGGTAAGCCAAACAAAGGGAGAGAACTATGGAAATGCAGTATATATTCATGAAATTATGGGTTTATTGTTACTTATTACCCAGCTGGCATATCCAAATGAAACATATTAGTGTGTGAAACAAAATAGGAAACATCTCAACTTACAAATTTATAAACTCAAAATAAATATCTAACACCGACACATATTTTCTATCTTACTTTTCCATACAAAAAATCTTTGGTGAGGATTCACTGCCAGTAAAGCCTGCTTTCCTGAAGAAACAATCCATTTTCATGTACATTCCCAGTATGAATTACAAGCTTAGTTGGACATACATTTATTGACTGTAGCTTACAACAAATGGATGTAAGTTAGAAAACTATTAGTTATTGTTAACTATGAATAAGGTCAAAGTTCACAGACAGATATATTTTGCAAGGTAAGCATCAGATATTAACCTTTAAAGAACTATATAGCCTGATCTATAGACCTAGTGAATGACCTCTGACCCATGAATATAAATGTGTTCTAGAAGTCTCAAGGGAGACGGTCTAGAAAATAAATGATTATTCTAGGAGACCATTGGTTCAGACAGCAAGAAGAACTGTTTTATACCAAAATCACAAGTATCCAAATAAGGCAAAATATTTCACACGTCATAATCATAATACATTTCTGTTTGTATTTATCATTTCATTTTGATGCCTTCAACTGAGGACTACATCTTTTAACAGTTTGTCCACTTCCAGTTCCCTAATCAACATATATAGCATGTCTCTATATCAGAGATACTTTGATAGTCCACCTCCTTTACCAGAGATACTTTGACAGTCCACCTCCTTTACCAGAGATACTTTGATAGTCCACCTCCTTTATCATAGATACTTTGATAGTCCACCTCCTTTATCATAGATACTTTGATAGTCCACCTCCTTTACCAGAGATACTTTGACAGTCCACCTCCTTTACCAGAGATACTTTGACAGTCCACCTCCTTTACCAGAGATACTTTGATAGTCCACCTCCTTTATCATAGATACTTTGATAGTCCACCTCCTTTATCATAGATACTTTGACAGTCCACCTCCTTTATCAGAGATACTTTGATAGTCCACCTCCTTTATCAGAGATACTTTGATAGTCCACCTCCTTTATCAGAGATACTTTGATAGTCCACCTCCTTTATCAGATACTTTGACAGTCCACCTCCTTTATCAGAGATACTTTGACAGTCCACCTCCTTTATCAGAGATACTTTGACAGTCCACCTCCTTTATCATAGATACTTTGATAGTCCACCTCCTTTATCAGATATTTTGACAGTCCACCTCCTTTATCATAGATACTTTGACAGTCCACCTCCTTTATCAGAGATACTTTGACAGTCCACCTCCTTTATCAGAGATACTTTGACAGTCCACCTCCTTTATCAGATACTTTGACAGTCCACCTCCTTTATCAGAGATACTTTGACAGTCCACCTCCTTTATCAGATATACTTTGATAGTCCACCTCCTTTATCATAGATACTTTGACAGTCAACCTTCTTTATCAGAGATACTTTGACAGTCCTTTATCAGATACTTTGATAGTCCACCTCCTTTATCAGATACTTTGACAGTCCACCTCCTTTATCAGAGATACTTTGATAGTCCACCTCCCTTATCAGATACTTTGATAGTCCACCTCCTTGATCAGAGATACGTTGACAGTCCACCTCCTTTATCAGAGATACTTTGACAGTCCACCTCCTTTATCACATACTTTGATAGTCCACCTTCTTTATCAGATACTTTGATAGTCCTCCTCCTTTATCAGAGATACTTTGATAGTCCACCTCCTTTATCATAGATACTTTGACAGTCCACCTCCCTTATCAGAGATACTTTGATAGTCCACCTCCTTTATCAGATACTTTGATAGTCCACCTCCTTTATCAGAGATACTTTGACAGTCCACCTCCTTTATCAGATACTTTGACAGTCCACCTCCTTTATCACATACTTTGATAGTCCACCTCCTTTATCACATACTTTGATAGTCCACCTCCTTTATTACATACTTTGACAGTCCACCTCCTTTATCAGAGATACTTTGATAGTCCACCTCCTTTATTACATACTTTGACAGTCCACCTCCTTTATTACATACTTTGATAGTCCACCTCCTTTATTACATACTTTGATAGTCCACCTCCTTTATTAGATACTTTGATAGTCCACCTCCTTGATCAGATACTTTGATAGTCCACCTCCTTTATCAGAGATACTTTGATAGTCCACCTCCTTTATTACATACTTTGACAGTCCACCTCCTTTATCAGATACTTTGATAGTCCACCTCCTTTATCATAGATACTTTGTCAGATATACTTTGATAGTCCACCTCCTTTATCAGATACTTTGACAGTCCACCTCCTTTACCAGAGATACTTTGACAGTCCACCTCCTTTATCAGAGATACTTTGATAGTCCACCTCCTTTATCAGATACTTTGATAGTCCACCTCCTTTATTACATACTTTGACAGTCCACCTCCTTTATTAGATACTTTGACAGTCCACCTCCTTTATCAGAGATACTTTGACAGTCCACCTCCTTTATCAGAGATACTTTGATAGTCCACCTCCTTTATCAGATACTTTGATAGTCCACCTCCTTTATCAGAGATACTTTGATAGTCCACCTCCTTTATCAGAGATACTTTGATAGTCCCATCTTCCTTTATCAGATACTTTGATAGTCCACCTCCTTTATCAGAGATACTTTGATAGTCCACCTCCTTTATCAGATACTTTGATAGTCCACCTCCTTTATCAGATACTTTGATAGTCCATCTCCCTTATCAGATACTTTGATAGTCCACCTCCTTTATCAGATACTTTGACAGTCCACCTCCTTTATCAGAGATACTTTGATAGTCCACCTCCTTTATCAGAGATACTTTGGCAGTCAGTCCACCTCCTTTATCAGATACTTTGATAGTCCACCTCCTTTATCAGATACTTTGATAGTCCACCTCCTTTATTACATACTTTGACAGTCCACCTCCTTTATCAGAGATACTTTGATAGTCCACCTCCTTTATCAGAGATACTTTGATAGTCCACCTCCTTTATCAGATACTTTGATAGTCCACCTCCTTTATCAGATATACTTTGATAGTCCACCTCCTTTATCAGATATTTTGACAGTCCACCTCCTTTATCAGATACTTTGATAGTCCACCTCCTTTATCAGATATTTTGACAGTCCACCTCCTTTATCAGAGATACTTTGATAGTCCACCTCCTTTATCAGAGATACTTTGATAGTCCACCTCCTTTATCAGAGATACTTTGATAGTCCACCTCCTTTATCAGAGATACTTTGATAGTCCACCTCCTTTATCACACAGTCCACCTCCTTTATCAGATACTTTGATAGTCCACCTCCTTTATCAGATACTTTGATAGTCCACCTCCTTTATTACATACTTTGACAGTCCACCTCCTTTATCAGAGATACTTTGATAGTCCACCTCCTTTATCAGAGATACTTTGATAGTCCACCTCCTTTATCAGATACTTTGATAGTCCACCTCCTTTATTACATACTTTGACAGTCCACCTCCTTTATCAGAGATACTTTGATAGTCCACCTCCTTTATCAGATACTTTGACAGTCCACCTCCTTTATCAGAGATACTTTGACAGTCCACCTCCTTTATCAGAGATACTTTGATAGTCCACCTCCTTTATCAGATACTTTGACAGTCCACCTCCTTTATCAGAGATACTTTGATAGTCCACCTCCTTTATCAGATACTTTGATAGTCCACCTCCTTTATCAGATACTTTGATAGTCCACCTCCTTTATCAGAGATACTTTGACAGTCCACCTCCTTTATCAGAGATACTTTGATAGTCCACCTCCTTTATCAGACATACTTTGAAAGTCCACCTCCTTTATAAGAGATACTAAGAGAGAACACCTCCTTTATCAGATACTTTGATAGTCCACCTCCTTTATCAGATACTTTGACAGTCCACCTCCTTTATCAGAGATACTTTGACAGTCCACCTCCTTTATCAGAGATACTTTGATAGTCCACCTCCTTTATCAGAGATACTTTGATAGTCCACCTCCTTTATCAGAGATACTTTGATAGTCCACCTCCTTTATCAGAGATACTTTGATAGTCCACCTCCTTTATCAGATACTTTGATAGTCCACCTCCCTTATCAGATACTTTGATAGTCCACCTCCTTTATCATAGATACTTTGATACTTTGAGTCCACCTCCTATATCAGACAGATCATATCCACCACCTACTTTGAGAGTCCACCTCCTTTATCAGATATACTTTGATAGTCCACCTCCTTTATCATAGATACTTTGATAGTCCACCTCCTTTATCAGATACTTTGATAGTCCACCTCCTTTATTACATACTTTGACAGTCCACCTCCTTTATCAGATACTTTGACAGTCCACCTCCTTTATCAGAGATACTTTGATAGTCCACCTCCTTTATCAGAGATACTTTGGCAGTCAGTCCACCTCCTTTATCAGATACTTTGACAGTCCACCTCCTTGATCAGAGATACGTTGACAGTCCACCTCCTTTATCAGATACTTTGATAGTTCACCTCCTTTATATGAGATACTTTGATAGTCCACCTCCTTTATCAGATACTTTGACAGTCCACCTCCTTTATCATAGATACTTTGATAGTCCACCTCCTTTATCAGATACTTTGATAGTCCACCTCCTTTATTACATACTTTGACAGTCCACCTCCTTTATCAGATACTTTGATAGTCCACCTCCTTTATCAGATATACTTTGATAGTCCACCTCCTTTATCAGATACTTTGACAGTCCACCTCCTTTATTACATAATTTGTCAGATAGTCCACCTCCTTTATCAGATATACTTTGATAGTCCACCTCCTTTATCATAGATACTTTGATAGTCCACCTCCTTTATCAGATACTTTGATAGTCCACCTCCTTTATTACATACTTTGACAGTCCACCTCCTTTATCAGATACTTTGATAGTCCACCTCCTTCAGAGATACTTTGATAGTCCACCTCCTTTATCAGATACTTTGATAGTCCACCTCCTTTATTACATACTTTGACAGTCCACATACTTTATCAGATACTTTGATAGTCCACCTCCTTTATTACATACTTTGACAGTCCACATACTTTATCAGATACTTTGATAGTCCACCTCCCTTATCAGATACTTTGATAGTCCACCTCCTTTATCAGAGATACTTTGATAGTCCACCTCCCTTATCAGAGATACTTTGATAGTCCACCTCCTTTATCAGAGATACTTTGACAGTCCATCTCCCTTATCAGATACTTTGATAGTCCACCTCCTTTATCAGAGATACTTTGATAGTCCACCTCCTTTATCAGATACTTTGACAGTCCACCTCCTTTATCAGAGATACTTTGATAGTCCACCTCCTTTATCATAGATACTTTGACAGTCCACCTCCTTTATCAGAGATACTTTGACAGTCCACCTCCTTTATCAGAGATACTTTGATAGTCCACCTCCTTTATCAGAGATACTTTGACAGTCCACCTCCTTTATCAGATACTTTGACAGTCCACCTCCTTTATCAGATACTTTGACAGTCCACCTCCTTTACCAGAGATACTTTGATAGTCCACCTCCTTTATCAGAGATACTTTGACAGTCCACCTCCTTTATCATAGATACTTTGATAGTCCACCTCCTTTATCAGATACTTTGATAGTCCACCTCCTTTATCAGATATACTTTGATAGTCCACCTCCTTTATCAAATACTTTGACAGTCCACCTCCTTTATCAGAGATACTTTGATAGTCCACCTCCTTTATCAGAGATACTTTGACAGTCCACCTCCTTTATCAGATACTTTGATAGTCCACCTCCTTTATCAGATACTTTGATAGTCCACCTCCTTTATCATAGATACTTTGATAGTCCACCTCCTTTATCAGATATACATTGATAGTCCACCTCCTTTATCATAGATACTTTGATAGTCCACCTCCTTTATCAGATACTTTGATAGTCCACCTCCTTTATCAGATATACATTGATAGTCCACCTCCTTTATCATAGATACTTTGATAGTCCACCTCCTTTATCAGATACTTTGATAGTCCACCTCCTTTATCAGATATACTTTGATAGTCCACCTCCTTTATCATAGATACTTTGATAGTCCACCTCCTTTATCAGATACTTTGATAGTCCACCTCCTTTATCAGATATACTTTGATAGTCCACCTCCCTTATCAGATACTTTGATAGTCCACCTCCTTTATCAGATACTTTGATGTATAAGTAATAAGTTGACAGTACATCTTTAATGTGTAATAATGTGATATGGTCACAATCCTGTAAGGAATTAAACTGCTGGAGTGCTGATAATGATTATTTCTCAAAAAACTCTGACACTCAAACCTGTCCCAGATATATTGATACTCAATAAGTTTTAAGTTTGATGAGAATCCCTTAAGGAATAAAGTGAATGGAGTACTGACACTAATTTTCTAAAAAAAAGTAACAGTGACCTTGGCATTGACCCTGAAGCCCGCAAACTCAAACTTGTTGATGATAATTTGATGTTTTATAAGAATGAAGCTTGATGAGATTCCCATGAGGAATGATGCTTCTAAAGTACCGACAATTTTCTTTAAAAAAATGTAACAGTGAGCTTGACGTTTCCCTACTACCTCAAAAGCTGACCTTGTCCAAGATATTGTGATGCTTTATAAGTGTGTGATAGGGCAGATAGGAAGACTACTGTTTGCCCTGGTTACACCAGTAGGGGACTAAAAACAGTGGTTGTATGATGATGGACATTGAGACAATCTCAGATGTAAAACCAACATAATATGTTCTTAATGTCAATATTTAAAATGTTTCTAAATAAACCAGAAAATACACAATACCTGTTTACAAATGCTACTCCAGATTCAATATCCAGCTGATGTCTCCCCCAGGAATAGTTACAGTGTGATTCACATTTCTGAAGAGATAAATCAGTATCGACCACAAACAGGTGATAAGTTCTACCATCAACCATAATGGACAACAGGAAAGCAATACGTTTTATGACTCCATAGGGATAAATACTTAAATAACTGTTTCTTTAATACTCAAAATTCTTCCTTTATGTTCAAAGAGCCTACAGGTTTTTTACAGTGACCTGTGTGATGTGACTACAGGTTTTATATAGTGACCTGTGTGATGTGACTACAGGTTTTATATAGTGACCTGTGTGATGTGATTACAGGTTTTTTACAGTGACCTGTGTGATGTGACTACAGGTTTTATATAGTGACCTGTGTTATGTGACTACAGGTTTTATACAGTGACCTGTGTGATGTGATTACAGGTTTTATACAGTGACCTGTGTGATGTGACCTCAGGTTTTATATAGTGACCTTTGTGATGTGACTACAGGTTTTATATAGTGACCAGTGTGATGTGATTACAGGCTTTATATAGTGACCTGTGCGATAAGACTACAGGTTTTATATAGTGACCTGTGTGATGTGACTACAGGTTTTATATAGTGACCAGTGTGATGTGATTACAGGCTTTATATAGCGACCTGTGTGATGTGACTACAGGTTTTATATAGTGACCTGTGTGATGTGACTACATGCTTTATATAGC
Organism: Ylistrum balloti; assembly: GCF_031769215.1. Lineage (NCBI taxonomy): Eukaryota > Metazoa > Mollusca > Bivalvia > Pectinida > Pectinidae > Ylistrum > Ylistrum balloti. Next base: position 103,236 of record NW_026781949.1, on the reverse strand, counting down.
GACCTGTGTGATGTGACTACAGGTTTTATATAGTGACCTGTGTGATGTGACTACAGGTTTTATATGGTGACCTGTGTTATGTGACTACAGGTTTTATATGGTGACCAGTGTGATGTGACCACAGGCTTTATATAGTGACCTGTGTGATGTGACTACAGGTTTTTATATAGTGACCAGTGTGATGTGACCACAGGTGTTCATAGTGACCTGTGTGATGTGACTACAGGCTTTACATAGTGACCTGTGTGATGTGACTACAGGGTTTATATAGCGACCTGTGTGATGTGACTACAGGCTTTATATAGTGACCTGTGTGATGTGACTACAGGTTTTATATAGTGACCTGTGTGATATGACTACAGGTTTTAAATAGTGACCTGTGTGATGTGACTACAGGCTTTATATAGTGACCTGTGTGATGTGACTACAGGTTTTATATGGTGACCTGTGTGATGTAACTACAGGTTTTATATAGTGACCTGTGTGATGTGACTACAGGTTTTACATAGTGACCAGTGTGATGTGACCACAGGTTTTACATAGTAACCTCATTTTTGTTTCTGAAATACAAGCATAAAGCTTAAAACACCAGTAAATTTTTAATACTTAAGATCATGTGAAAAAGATACTTTCTTTAGAATTGTTTACAAACATTTGAAGTTATTTTTTATCTATATTTGTGATTGAACTGGCTGCTGTATATGTTTAATTACCATCTGATTATCAACTAGAGGTCTGTATAAAAGTCATTCTGAAGTCTAGAGATCTCTTATTGCACTAGATCCTTACTGCTGTAGCTAAACCCTAATAACAATGGTCCAAGCCTGGAGAATCCTCTGGACATTCCCGATCAATTTCTTGTGGCTTACTGGTCACCATGAGAGGGTCAACATTACAGCTGATACCAGTATCACCAACTGCCACAGCATCTCAAGTCTGGTAACTACCCAAATGAGCCTTTTCTTCAATCACAGAGTCCATCTCCTTAGCATGCATAGGAATCAAAAGAAACCAGCAAAAACTCCTCTATAACATATTACCCAATCTAATTACTCTGTAATAACATATTGTCCAATCTAATTACTCTGTAATAACATGTTGTCCAATCTAATTACTGTGTAATAACATATTGTCCAATCTAATTACTCTGTAATAACATATTACCCAATCTAATTACTCTGTAATAACATATTACCCAATCTAATTACTCTGTAATAACATATTGTCCAATCTAATTACTCTGTAATAACATATTGTCCAATCTAATTACTCTGTAATAACATATTGTCCAATCTAATTACTCTGTAATAACATGTTGTCCAATCTAATTACTCTGTAATAACATATTGTCCAATCTAATTACTCTGTAATAACATATTGTCCCATCTAATTACTCTGTAATAACATATTACCCAATCTAATTACTCTGTAATAACATATTGTCCAATCTAATTACTCTGTAATAACATATTGTCCAATCTAATTACTCTGTAATAACATATTTTCCAATCTAATTACTCTGTAATAACATATTACCCAATCTAATTACTCTGTAATAACATGTTGTCCAATCTAATTACTCTGTAATAACATATTGTCCAATCTAATTACTCTGTAATAACATATTACCCAATCTAATTACTCTGTAATAACATATTGTCCAATCTAATTACTCTGTAATAACATATTGTCCAATCTAATTACTCTGTAATAACATATTGTCCAATCTAATTACTCTGTAATAACATATTACCCAATCTAATTACTCTGTAATTACATATTGTCCAATCATACTCTGTAATAACATATTGTCCAATCTAATTACTCTGTAATAACATATTACCCAATCTAATTACTCTGTAATAACATATTGTCCAATCTAATTACTAAGAAGCATAGCTTTAGTTTTCAAAACAAAAATTCCAGTATGCATAAGATATGATAAAATCAACAAACCCAGATTAAGCTTACCAGGAGTGTGTCAAGTACATATACAGTCATGCAATACAAGGGAGCAGTAATTCTCATTTTCAGTCATTTTAATTTAACTGCAATTTCATACATATACATGTGATCAGGGACCAGGCTAAAGTCACAAACTTAACAGTTGGAGTTGGAGTATGTGAAGAACTAGAAAATGTCTGTAAGACATGAATGCCCCCCCCCCCCCCCCCATGTGAAATAATAGTGAAAGGTCCGAAAGAGATGATTTGGTTAATTTGTATGCAACTATGTACAACTTAAGTTTCATACTTAAATTGACAAGTTGATTTAACGTACATGAATTTGGAATTTTGTTCTCTGGAAAAAATGAGGGAGTATATTAGTTCCTCATGCCTTAAAACCCACAAGTACCAAATTATGTAGAAATAAGATGATGTTCCTCTTTTTTGAGTTATCTCCCCCTGGTGGCCATCTTTTTTTAGAATGCCGAGAAATTCAACACTGCATGAGTCTTTCCATACTTGATATTTGTATGAAGTTTCATGAAAATTGCCTTCCGAATGAAGTTGTTAGGTGGTATATACGGATTTGGGACGCGACACGACGGGACGGGACGGGACGGGACGGATGGACATGGGCAACGCTATAGGGCGGGGGCATAAAAACATACCAAAAGCTATCTGCATAGGCCCATGGTCCATAGTGTTATCATACTGAATTGACAGTTTCAAACTATATTGATTTACTATTATATGTAGACGTTGTCAAGAAGCCAGGAAGAAGATAAGATTGATAAAGCTTCTCTACCATATAACTTAGAAGTCTGAGCACACAAAGCCAACAGCTAGGATAAGAAAGGTAGGAGATAGTTGTCTGAGCACACAAAGCCAACAGCTAGGATAAGAAAGGTAGGAGATAGTTGTCTGAGCACACAAAGCCAACAGCTAGGATAAGAAAGGTAGGAGATAGTTGTCTGAGCACACAAAGCCAACAGCTAGGATAAGAAAGGTAGGAGATAGTTGTCTGAGCACACAAAGCCAACAGCTAGGATAAGAAAGGTAGGAGATAGTTGTCTGAGCACACAAAGCCAACAGCTAGGATAAGAAAGGTAGGATAAGCACACAAAGCCAACAGCTAGGATAAGAAAGGTAGGAGATAGTTGTCTGAGCACACAAAGCCAACAGCTAGGATAAGAAAGGTAGGAGATAGGTCTGAGCACACAAAGCCAACAGCTAGGATAAGAAAGGTAGGAGATGGTTGTCTGAGCACACAAAGCCAACAGCTAGGATAAGAAAGGTAGGAGATAGTTGTCTGAGCACACAAAGCCAACAGCTAGGATAAGAAAGGTAGGAGATGGTTGTCTGAGCACACAAAGCCAACAGCTAGGATAAGAAAGGTAGGAGATAGTTGTCTGAGCACACAAAGCCAACAGCTAGGATAAGAAAGGTAGGAGATAGTTGTCTGAGCACACAAAGCCAACAGCTAGGATAAGAAAGGTAGGAGATGGTTGTCTGAGCACACAAAGCCAACAGCTAGGATAAGAAAGGTAGGAGATAGTTGTCTGAGCACACAAAGCCAACAGCTAGGATAAGAAAGGTAGGATAGTTGTCTGAGCACACAAAGCCAACAGCTAGGATAAGAAATGTATGATATAGTTGTCTGAGCACACAAAGCCAACAGCTAGGATAAGAACAGGTAGGATAGTTGAGCACACAAAGCCAACAGCTAGGATAAGAAAGGTAGGATAGTTGTCTGAGCACACAAAGCCAACAGCTAGGATAAGAAAGGTAGGAGATAGTTGTCTGAGCACACAAAGCCAACAGCTAGGATAAGAAAGGTAGGAGATAGTTGTCTGAGCACACAAAGCCAACAGCTAGGATAAGAAAGGTAGGAGATAGTTGTCTGAGCACACAAAGCCAACAGCTAGGATAAGAAAGGTAGGAGATAGTTGTCTGAGCACACAAAGCCAACAGCTAGGATAAGAAAGGTAGGAGATAGTTGTCTGAGCACACAAAGCCAACAGCTAGGATAAGAAAGGTAGGATAGTTGTCTGAGCACACAAAGCCAACAGCTAGGATAAGAAAGGTAGGAGATAGTTGTCTGAGCACACAAAGCCAACAGCTAGGATAAGAAAGGTAGGAGATAGTTGTCTGAGCACACAAAGCCAACAGCTAGGATAAGAAAGGTAGGAGGATATTGTCTGAGCACACAAAGCCAACAGCTAGGATAAGAAAGGTAGGAGATAGTTGTCTGAGCACACAAAGCCAACAGCTAGGATAAGAAAGGTAGGAGATAGTTGTCTGAGCACACAAAGCCAACAGCTAGGATAAGAAAGGTAGGAGATAGTTGTCTGAGCACACAAAGCCAACAGCTAGGATAAGAAAGGTAGGAGATAGTTGTCTGAACACACAAAGCCAACAGCTAGGATAAGAAAGGTAGGATAGTTGTCTGAGCACACAAAGCCAACAGCTAGGACAAGAAAGGTAGGATAATTGTCTGAGCACACAAAGCCAACAGCTAGGATAAGAAAGGTAGGAGATAGTTGTCTGAGCACACAAAGCCAACAGCTAGGATAAGAAAGGTAGGAGATAGTTGTCTGAGCACACAAAGCCAACAGCTAGGATAAGAAAGGTAGGAGATAGTTGTCTGAGCACACAAAGCCAACAGCTAGGATAAGAAAGGTAGGAGATAGTTGTCTGAGCACACAAAGCCAACAGCTAGGATATTTGTCTGAGCACACAAAGCCAACAGCTAGGATAAGAAAGGTAGGAGATAGTTGTCTGAGCACACAAAGCCAACAGCTAGGATATTTGTCTGAGCACACAAAGCCAACAGCTAGGATAAGAAAGGTAGGAGATAGTTGTCTGAGCACACAAAGCCAACAGCTAGGATAAGAAAGGTAGGAGATAGTTGTCTGAGCACACAAAGCCAACAGCTAGGATAAGAAAGGTAGGAGATAGTTGTCTGAGCACACAAAGCCAACAGCTAGGATAAGAAAGGTAGGAGATAGTTGTCTGAGCACACAAAGCCAACAGCTAGGATAAGAAAGGTAGGAGATAGTTGTCTGAACACACAAAGCCAACAGCTAGGATAAGAAAGGTAGGAGATAGTTGTCTGAACACACAAAGCCAACAGCTAGGATAAGAAAGGTAGGAGATAGTTGTCTGAGCACACAAAGCCAACAGCTAGGATAGTTGTCTGAACACACAAAGCCAACAGCTAGGATAAGAAAGGTAGGAGATAGTTGTCTGAGCACACAAAGCCAACAGCTAGGATAAGAAAGGTAGGAGATAGTTGTCTGAGCACACAAAGCCAACAGCTAGGATAAGAAAGGTAGGAGATAGTTGTCTGAGCACACAAAGCCAACAGCTAGGATAGTTGTCTGAACACACAAAGCCAACAGCTAGGATAAGAAAGGTAGGAGATAGTTGTCTGAGCACACAAAGCCAACAGCTAGGATAAGAAAGGTAGGAGATAGTTGTCTGAACACACAAAGCCAACAGCTAGGATAAGAAAGGTAGGAGATAGTTGTCTGAACACACAAAGCCAACAGCTAGGATAAGAAAGGTAGGATTGTCTGAACACACACACAAAGCCAACAGCTAGGATAGTTGTCTGAACACACAAAGCCAACAGCTAGGATAAGAAAGGTAGGAGATAGTTGTCTGAGCACACAAAGCCAACAGCTAGGATAAGAAAGGTAGGAGATAGTTGTCTGAGCACACAAAGCCAACAGCTAAGATAAGAAAGGTATACAGACAGGAGATAGTTGATGATTTATACAAAATTTTTACTTCTAGGTGAACTTGTTTTAATACATGCATAAAAACCTATTTCTGAGCACATCTGAGGAACATCACAATGTTGTAAGTAGAAAGACATTTTGAGATGCTATGACCTCTATGTCTGGACTCTCGTCTCAGCTATGCTCAGTAAGTCTCTGGCGTGCTTGGACTAAAATCTTCAATCTCTCTGATCTCACCTATTCTCCATTATTCTATGACCTGCCAGTGTTAGGTTATCAGTTTTACAAATCCTCCTAATTTACCAGAATTAAGTTAGTACACTCCTCAGCTCAAGGCTGAATATTACTACCATAAATGGATGAAGGTGCCCATACTAAAATGTTTCTTTTGTCAATAAATCAGATACATATCTGCAATTTTGAAACATATCATGTAATAGACAATTTGCCACTAGTGTCATGACAAGAATTCCAGGCTACAACTTAATTCAAATATCCATTTTGGTGGATGTCTTGGTGTGCCAGGTGTAATTAGTGGCAGAAATTCTGGAAGAGGTGATTTGATGTTATAAGCTGGATGCCTGAACGGGGCATGAAGAAAACACTGTATTGCTTCATCATCTGTTTCTGTCGTAACATGTTGTTAACATGTAGATTTAATCAAACCTGTCTTGAGACCACTTTTTCCAAAAAGGCTACCTGTCTATAATGCCACTTTTTTCATAAAGGGCACCTGTCTTTAATGCCACCTTTTTTCATAAAGGTCACTTGTCTATAATGCCACATACAACTTAAGAATTTCTAGGTCAACTGACATGTGGATCAAGTGTTCCAAATGGATGTTACTTGCAATGTTTCACAGGAAGATCTCAAGATAGGGTATCAATTCTTATAGGTCTTTCTCAATTAGTCAAACTTTTAACAAAAGCTATTTAAAGCTGATCATTCTGGTTTACTTTTGGATTGCTAATCAATGCCTTAGAACCATCAGACAGAACAATGTGTTAGTTGTGTACCTATCAATAAACTATTGATAGCTAGAAATGAATATTAGATATGTTAAGTGAGAGACCCAATGGTCTGCATTGCTCAACTAGTGTTTTAATGCTTTTCAGAAATACATGATCATTTCACATCATTGACATTCATTCCAAGAATCTACCAGATGCATATCATGAGTCTATGTCTCATGGTTATTTAGAAGAAGTTGTTTGAATGTTTTAATCTTGAATGTGGTCATTTCCTCCTACAAACATTGTCAAGCTACAATGTAGGAAACTTCCAGCCAAATATAATGATTCTAGGAATACGGTTAATCTGATAAAGTCATTTGAAGTTTTATACAAATTTGACCCCTGTGATCTTGAATTAGGGTAAAATATGCTTTTTTCTCTCCAACTTTATTGGGCTTCATCATAGGAACCTACTGGTCAAATATCCTTATTTTAGTCCTTTCCATTATTGAGATGGAAAATATTTGACGGCTTTTAAGATATGACACAAGTGAACTTTAATATGGGTCAAGGTCATTTTCACAATTTTTATATGCTGCATCTCAGGAATAATGAGATTCTAGGCCTTGGTTTGATAAAAGAAGTTATTCAAATGGTTTCAACAACTTTCTCTTTATAAATTTTGTAAGTCTACATACTGTTATGTATAAATGCTGTGTATTAATCCAAATTCAGATGTGCTGTGTTGACATACATTGTATCATATTGATTGTTTACAAAAAAAAAAACCTGTTTATGATTATTTGTCACAATATATGTAGATAGTGCTAGGCAGATATTTCTAGAAAGCTCGGTAATTAGAATGACCTGAGTGTTTCCAGAAGTTTCTAAAAACACATGTAAACAAGCTAGGTACCTGCTAGTCTAGAATCATCTATAAAGGAACTTTCTAGAAACCTTTATTGTATATAAACATGATGGAACTGAGCACGAGCAGCCTTTTGAAGTATTAACGCCTTGAGTGAGCTTACTTTGAGACTTCAGTCTGTGAAGTTTACAGTGACTTAGTGATAATGCCTTGTCGATTTGCACTTATATAAACTCATCATTCTAGGATTAATGGTTATTGAGAAGAAATAATTTGTGATCTTAAAAATCTTGACATTTGTGATCATGAATATGGTTAAAGTTCATGCCAAAAACTTAAAACTGAGTATAAAGATTCTAGGTTTTTTGTATAATCAGAAGAAGTTGCTGAAGGGATTAAACAAATTTCACCCAAATGACCTTGAATAATGGAGGAAGTTATTCCCTCTTACAAAAGCAAAACCAAATACCCAACATGTCAAAATAATCATAACCCAAATTCAAATTCAATAAAAAATAGGGCAACATATGAACAAAAGAAACACTTACATGGAGACTATGAAAAAAGTACAAGGAGAATAAGACCAGGTGTTCCAGTAGTGTAAGCGTCTTCTGCTTCATTGACAATATCCCCAATGTAAATCTTTGTCAATCCAAGTAAGTAATGTGACAATCTCAAATGAGAACAAGTAATCAAGGTACACAACAAGGGAACCAACAGGCAAACATCTTCATACTAGCAATCTTTAAGACTTACTTGCCAAATATCGTAATGCTATGCCTTTTGGTTATTTATAACAAGAAAAAGTTTAAACAGATTTGACCACTGGAATTTTGAACATGGTCAAGGTAATTTCTTTCTGCAAACTTTGTAGAGTTTCATACCAGAAACTTACAAGCTAAAATATCATGATTCACAACTTTCTGGTTTAAATGTTCAAAAAGAAAGAGAAATTAATGACCACTGTGACCTTGAACTTTGGCCAAGGTTATTTCTTATCAAAAACTGTGAACTGAAGACATATCAATAAAACAGTTGTTGTTCAGACTCTTTGTTCTTTTAGAGAACAACAATAGCTGGTAAACAAACAAACTGAGCTGGTGAACATCACGAGAAAAGACTACAAATTTGATGATAGTTTTGTTGGGCGACATACATAAGAAATCATCAACAGGAAATAATGAAGGAAATCTGCACCATTCATCCCCTCACAATCCTCACTTCTATATTTGTTTGGACATGTAAAGCCTTTAGTACATGTGTACAATACTTGTGGGAAGATTTTACAGTAATCCTAGGAGAGCAGTAAGTGTAGTTTGGGAGAGGAAGGTTCCCTTGTAAGAAGATTACAAGGTAACAAGAAAACACAACACAACAAACCTAATCTGCGAAATTAGTTCTTGTGGTTTGAGCCGCGATTTTATTGATTTAAGTGTGTACTGCAAGTCACTGATGCAAAGTTTCCATCATTAGTTTTTTATACTGCTGAAAAGCCTTTCTTTAAATTGAGCTGTGGGTATTAGAAGCAGCCAAAATTATTATCTGTTTTATTGATCTGTTGTTAAGAAATTCTCTTTAGAAATTATGAATTTGTTGCTTTTAAGTTCTTTTTACTTGAAAAGTCTTTTGTGAGAATACAAAACAAATCCATTTGACAGTGAGCCACTGAATTAGCTGAGAAATCAGTATTTAAACAAAAGATTCAGATTATGACTGTTACCATAGATACCGTAACCTTGTACAGTAACTTTGAATGATCTTCTCAAACTCAGACTTTAAAAATATTATAATAAAACCTATTTCCAGGACACCAGACATATCTTACCTTAAGACAAACAAAACAAGAGGCCCATGGGTCTTAACGGTCATCTGACTTTAAAGACCAATGTGAAAAAGACCAAATAGGTCTTAAATAAATTGCTCAACTACACTAAAACTTACATAGAAGACATTGTTGGTTCATAAAGACATTTTCTGCAAACTTGAAATAATATTCTTTACACATGCACTACACAAATGCCATTATTCCACAGCTATCGCCTGTTGAAAAAACATGCCACAGGCGCAATATCTAAACCCTTGGTCATTTATTGAGAAAAAGGTGCTTACACATTTCAACACATTTGACTGCTGTGACCTTGAAAATGAATCAAGGTAATTCATATTTACAAACTTTGTAGCCTTTCAACCTATCACATGAAAAGCCCAATATCAGTACCCTTGGCTAATGGGTCATTGAGAAGAAGTAGTTAAAAGTTTTAAACATACTTGACACCTCTGACCTTGAAGTTTATTGATATCAACAAACTAAGTAGTCCTTCATTCCATCATGCTACAGGCCCATTATCAGCACTGTGGACCTTTTGGTTTTAGAGCAGAAGTTGTTTAACAATTTCAACATATTTGACCCTTGAAAGAGGGTCAAGGTTATTCATTTTCGCAAACTTGATAGCCCTTTATGCCATCATGCTACAGGGCCATTATCAGCATCGTTGGCCTTTTGGTTATTGAGAAAAAGGCATTTGAATGGAAAGTTTATGCACAGTGGACTATGCATGAAACATGACAGCTATAGGTCATCCTGACCTGGTAATTAAAAATGGAATATATCTTTGAACCAGACTGGAAGTCAAAAGTTTCTTTATGATGTTGGTGCTTTCGCACATATGAGCTAAGAGTGTAATCCACACTTCGAAGGTCATTGAAATAAATAACGGTGGGACCTTGAACATTCATCAATGCCTTGACCTCTTGATGTACTTCAGAAGAGGTCAGGTTCTCTATACATATTTGTACCCACCTGTTATCTTAAAAGTTGGTCAAAGTCCTTAATCTAACAAATCCATCACTTTCCATCCCGACATGATACAAGGATAACATCACAAGGAATCAGGATTATTTTGAGGTTTAACGATGTTACTTTGAGAGTAAATGCTGTTTACTGATTTTATGCACCTAAGTTTGTTAACGACTAAACTCTAAGCTTCAAGGTAGTGAGAAGCTTTTATGTGAATTAGACAAGAGATCCCAGGAGGATATTGGTGCCCATGTCTTTTTTTATCTTTATTTGTACTTTAAAAGTTAGATCTTTTCCCTTATTTTTTCTTTCATTCCTCTGCTTTTAAATATTCCTTGTATGAAATAGTGAACTATTAAAAGTTAGTATGTAAGATTAAATTATTCAAAACTGTACTAGACATAAGTCAGATGTTTCATCATAATGTATCTGCCTGTGTTAATTTATTACTGACTTCAACTGAGGATAATTATGTATTGACCAGTAGCAAGAGGTATTCTGTCGTTGCTTATCTACTACACCTGTCCTTGTATTAATTTGTTCCGTGGTTATAAAAGTCACCACCTAAAGCCTATCTAAGCAGTTTGTATGATGGTCAGTGTAACCTTATCTTGATGTAAATAGCTAAATCTATTGCGATATATGTGTGGAAGACCATGTCCATAACTCAAATATTACTCAATCCTAGGTCACCTGTTAGCTAATGTGTAATAGTACTTAATCAGTTTATTAACATGGCTGGTATAAATACGACCACTTTTCTAGCCAGTATCGGTTCCAGAAGGCATGTGAGTGTTCCATCTCTCCTTTGGATTTCTTTATCGCCACTGATCACCACACGAAACAAAGTGTCATTTTAATAGCAATAACAGTCTTTAACTAGCAGTGAAATCCTAAGATGTTTGCCTATCAGCCATCTTGTTTTTCTAATCAGTGCCAAAATCAAAAAAGTACAACTTGGTACCAAGGATAACCTACATATCAAATTTGAGAAAGATACATTTTATCTTTAGCAATTAAAAATCTTAACAAACTTTCATTGCCAAAATCCAAGAAGGCTGCCTGTCATCTTTTTTTCTGATCAGTTCCAGAGATCAAAAGGACACAAGTATGAACTAAAGGTAACTCATACGAAATTTGGGAAAATCCTCAAGAAAAAGTGACACCAATATTTTAATGTCAAAATCCAATATGGCCAAATGGTAATCATTATGTGTTTTGAATAGTTTCAAAACCAAAAGTCACAACTAGGCGACAAGGCGAACCTACATATGGTTGATAAGGACCTATCCAATCCTTTTCAAGGACCAGCAATAACAAAGAATCATTTTCCAAATTGCAGATGTCTGCCTGTCAACCAATTTATTTATTCTGATCAGTCCCAAAATCAACACAGCCTTATCACAGACCAAAAGGAACCCACACATGAAGTTTGAGAAATACATTGCCAGTAATTTTTAAGAAATAATGATGACAAGAAACAAGATACAAGGATTTTTCACTTGAATTCATGTTATGAACAGATAACTTGGCTCAGTAGAGTTATTGTTTACAGACAGATGCTGGAACATGGACAATAGAGGGTGATGATAGTTGGCCAAAAACGTCTGCTCTCTCAAATATAAAAATGAATATTGTCTTATGACAAATTTCATAAGTAGTGATAGAATTGAACTTTACCCTGGATTCCTTTGTCTAAATTTTATATTTGATTAAAATCACTTCAGAATAGCGCTGATCAGGAGTGGACAGGATAGGATGGGAACAGTCGACCAGGACAGATATTGGTAATTTTACATGATTATTTCCCCTATAATATGACAGGAGAATATTGTTGACATCAGTAAGGATGAGTAATGGACAATAAGTACCGTGATAGATTAAATTCACTTGTAGGTGAGCTGATAAAGCTTGAATTGAGAAGAATAACTCAGGACGATTCATCCTTCTAATATTGTGAATTTCTAAGTGGACTGAAGACTCTGTATATCATATAGCTGGTTATGTTCACTGGGGTATTCATTTTACTATATTCGCGGTCGCTAAAGAAAGCATGAAATTAAATACCCAGTGAACTTTTCTACAGTGGATAAAAATCTAAGAAAACATCAAGTACACCTTCTATACATAGGTACTATATAGTTAAATACCTGTGAACAAGCCCAAACCTGAACAAATGTGAATTGTTACTTCTGCAAAATTTTATAACTATACAGTAATGGCCGCAATAACAGCTGAATGTAATGACATCCACCAATCAAATCATTCTAGATTTATCTCTACTCTACTCTTTATCACTGATACAAGATTCCTGAAGTACAGTATTTCTATAATCTCCTGATGAACAAGAAGTTAGAGGTTAGCAATACATGTACAAGGATACTGCCATTCCTGATCAATCTAGATTACAACAACATCTAAGCTGTCAGCTTAAGTAACAGGGTACTTATCATATAAACAAGTGCCCATATTCATATGTCAGTCCTCTGGATGTTTCTAGATTGTCTAGGGATCATGTTCCAGGAAGTGATCTAAGCTTTGCTATAATCTCTCACAAACTTGTCTGTTTAAGGATCCATTACAACAAGACAGACCATTACTGTAATTTGCCCAGCAACTTTATGTATGTGCATTTTTTGTGCCATTTTCACTTACAACAAGAGCCACATAGGGCCTGTATTACTCACATGGATATCAATTAAAGCCCAGCAGTGGTATACATGTCTATAGGTAGAGCAAGACCAATGGGTAAATTTTTTTTGTCATCAATGTCTTTCTCCATTCATGTCCAGTAAGACATGGTTATCTGGTAAGGATCTCATCTGTTTAAAAAAAAGACAGACATTAAGTCCCTAGAGGTGTGCAACACCTTTCAGTCATTTTTTACATCATGAATGTGTTTATTTTTTGATGTCCAGCAATTTTATAAGAAGTTATGGGGTGGGAATTTCAACTGTTTCAGAGATATAACCCAGAAACTATGTCCAAAGGGTGGAAGTACACCCCAGGGCCAGATTTTACATCTTTGTTGAGTTTATCTTTTGTTGCCTAGCAATGCTATACATGGTTACAGGTTGGGGATCTTAACCATTTCTAACATATAACCCATAAGTAAGGTCCAGAGGAGTGAAGCCACAGCCGAAGGTTAGTTAAATCTTTACATCACAAATTTGTTTATCTTTCGATGCCCATCATTGGTATATATGGCTATGGGGCAGAGATCTCAGCTGTTTCAATGCTATCACCAAGAAACTCAGTCCCAAGGGTTGGGGCCCCACTGATCAGATACAAGAAGGACTATAAACAATATTGTCGCTATATTACTTGTATAAAGAAATGAACTACAGCTGTACCTTGTGAAAACTTGATTATACCCTATTGCCTTGAATAACTTACAAACAATGAACACTAACAATCTACTGCGAGATCCTGACAATGTCCGTCCGTCCACCTGCTCTTGTTTACCACCAGGAAAAAGCTGATGTTCATCTTGACTGTTGTATCTATAAAGTCTAATCACTGGGATCAACTATATCAGTAGTATTTATCTGTAAGTGTTGATCTGTACCCCTGATGTACCACTGGTCTAGAGCCTTAACATAATGTTTAACTGTAAGTGTTGATCTGTACCCCTGATGTATCACTGATCTAGAGCATTAACATGTTTAACTGTAAGTGTTGATCTGTACCCCTGATGTACCACTGGTCTAGAGCCTTAACATAATGTTTAACTGTAAGTGTTGATCTGTACCCCTGATTTACCACTGGTCTAGAGCCTTAACATAATGTTTAACTGTAAGTGTTGATCTGTACCCCTGATGTATCACTGATCTAGAGCATTAACATGTTTAACTGTAAGTGTTGATCTGTACCCCTGATGTACCACTGGTCTAGAGCCTTAACATAATGTTTAACTGTAAGTGTTGATCTGTACCCCTGATTTACCACTGGTCTAGAGCCTTAACATAATGTTTAACTGTAAGTGTTGATCTGTACCCCTGATGTATCACTGATCTAGAGCATTAACATGTTTAACTGTAAGTGTTGATCTGTACCCCTGATGTACCACTGGTCTAGAGCATTAACATAATGTTTAACTGTAAGTGTTGATCTGTACCCCTGATGTACCACTGGTCTAGAGCCTTAACATAATGTTTAACTGTAAGTGTTGATCTGTACCCCTGATTTACCACTGGTCTAGAGCCTTAACATAATGTTTAACTGTAAGTGTTGATCTGTACCCCTGATGTATCACTGATCTAGAGCATTAACATGTTTAACTGTAAGTGTTGATCTGTACCCCTGATGTACCACTGGTCTAGAGCCTTGACATAATGTTTAACTGTAAGTGTTGATCTGTACCACTGATGTACCACTGGTCTAGAGCCTTAACATAATGTTTAACCGTAAGTGGTGATCTGTACCACTGATGTACCACTGATGTACCACTGATTGAGAGCCTTAAACCTCACAATATCTGTTTTTCAGATTCACCATGCCCCGCCCCTTTCATCTGGCAGACTGTGACCCTCAAAACCTCTTACTGAAACTACTGCAATCTACTAAACTGTGTTTTTCTGATTGATTCAATGAGTATTACAATTTTTTGTTTTTAATGAAACAATTCTATTTATTTTTTATGGTGGAAACATTTACCATCAGGAATACTTTCTGCAAATAACAATATTCTATACAGTTGTATGGTTAGTGGGTATTGACTATTTTAAGTATGTAATATTGTTAGGTCTGTAGAATGATTCAATGTGTTCTCTAGCAGAAGGTAGATTGCACAAGTCAAGTGGAAATGAACAAATTAAGACATTTCTATTCATTGTATCCCTACTTACAACAGGACTGGCTTATATTCACAGGCAAGTAGGACTTACAGAAACATTGCGATGAAACTTGAGTGCCTTCCTAAATTATGGATGGACCTTCTATTTTCTAAAATGATAAAATTTTTTTCAGCTAAAAATACATGAACTGAGGCTTAAAATAACCACAGGGTGTCAATTCTTCAGACTAATTCACTTTTAATGCATACCTGAAAAAGATAGCACTGAGTTTTCACTGCAAGATTAAAAATTGTTTCTAAAAATAGCAGTATAAATAATGATATAGATATCGTCATACTTTGTATATATCACTCCCACAGTATAAATTAACAAGTTAATCAACATACATGTACATCAATCACTCTTATTGGACCAGATGGAAAACTGTGCACAATTTGAGTCTATGTTTGAAGTAACCCCTGGGCAACATATACCGTATACTGAGTACATATTGATATGATCAGGTGAGAGTCCCTCCTCATCAGGCCAAAGTAGCAAAGCTTTGATCTAAAGCCCTAAAGCTACTAGAGCTGTAACAGCAGCAATACACACCACATTGATAGTAAAAGGGGACCCAGGAAACCTATCATTAATTTTGTGCTTATATTTGTATATAAAACATGAGAGTGGAGATGACCTTTGGCTGGTGTATATTTCTTTATTAGTTTGGTGATTACATGAATGCCAAGAGCTTGCTAATCTTCTCTTCCAATCATATGTATAGATATAGAATTTGATCAAAACATATTAATAATGAAAGTTGAGTAAGACAGGGATGTAAAAAGTGGTCCTGAACTAAAATGCCAGATCAAAGTACAACTGGAAAGGAAGTTTTTCTTTCAAATGTGAACTATGTGTCAAACAGCAATGACCGAAATGGAGAAAATACGAACTTGCCAAGTCCCTCAACTTCATGACTTTGTTCACCAAAAAATAATCTAATATTGAACAACTACTATCAAATCAAGGGCCTGACAAACTTTGAGTATCTTTGAGTATTTTCCATTTCTAAATAGTAATAATCCTACTTCCCCAACCTGTTTACGATATACTAATACCTTCAGACTTATTCAACATCACCATTGCCTTGGATAGCTATAGATACCGACAACTAGCAGATAAACTTACAACAGCTGAGTTTTCAGGGATGCTGTATATGAGTAAGCTGGACTTATGTGAAATTTTTGCAGACATTGACATGATTTCATCAGGAAATATTCTGCTTTCTGGTGGAATTGTGTTTTCTCTTTGAGAACCTCTCATTATTTTGACTGACCTGTATCATTATACAGTGACCTCACACTGTGTGTCCTCTCTTTAAGAACCTCTCATTATTTTGACTGACCTGTATCATTATACATTGACCTCACACTGTGTGTCCTCTCTTTAAGAACCTCTCATTATTTTGACTGACCTGTATCATTATACAGTGACCTCACACTGTGTGTCCTCTCTTTGAGAACCTCTGATTATTTTGACTGACCTGTATCATTATACAGTGACCTCACACTGTGTGTCCTCTCTTTAAGAACCTCTCATTATTTTGACTGACCTGTATCATTATACAGTGACCTCACACTGTGTGTCCTCTCTTTAAGAACCTCTCATTATTTTGACTGACCTGTATCATTATACAGTGACCTCACACTGTGTGTCCTCTCTTTGAGAACCTCTGATTATTTTGACTGACCTTATCATTATACAGTGACCTCACACTGTGTGTCCTCTCTTTGAGAACCTCTGATTATTTTGACTGACCTGTGTCATTATACAGTGACCTCACACTGTGTGTCCTCTCTTTGAGAACCTCTGATTATTTTGACTGACCTTATCATTATACAGTGACCTCACACTGTGTGTCCTCTCTTTGAGAACCTCTCATTATTTTGACTGACCTGTATCATTATACAGTGACCTCACACTGTGTGTCCTCTCTTTGAGAACCTCTCATTATTTTGACTGACCTGTATCATTATACAGTGACCTCACACTGTGTGTCCTCTCTTTGAGAACCTCTCATTATTTTGACTGACCTGTATCATTATACAGTGACCTCACACTGTGTGTCCTCTCTTTAAGAACCTCTGATTATTTTGACTGACCTTATCATTATACAGTGACCTCACACTGTGTGTTTTCTCTTTGAGAACCTCTGATTATTTTGACTGACCTGTATCATTATACAGTGACCTCACACTGTGTGTCCTCTCTTTGAGAACCTCTGATTATTTTGACTGACCTTATCATTATACAGTGACCTCACACTGTGTGTTCTCTCTTATTTTGAGAACCTCTGTGTGTTTTCTCTCTGATTATTTTGACTGACCTTATCATTATACAGTGACCTCACACTGTGTGTTTTCTCTTTGAGAACCTCTGATTATTTTGACTGACCTTTATCATTATACAGTGACCTCACCCTGTGTGTCCTCTCTTTGAGAACCTCTGATTATTTTGACTGACCTTATCATTATACAGTGACCTCACACTGTGTGTTTTCTCTTTGAGAACCTCTGATTATTTTGACTGACCTTATCATTATACAGTGACCTCACACTGTGTGTTTTCTCTTTGAGAACCTCTGATTATTTTGACTGACCTGTATCATTATACAGTGACCTCACACTGTGTGTTTCTCTTTGAGAACTCTCTTTGAGACAGTGACCTCACACTGTGTGTATATTTTGACTGACCTTATCATTATACAGTGACCTCACACTGTGTGTCCTCTCTTTGAGAACCTCTGATTATTTTGACTGACCTTATCATTATACAGTGACCTCACACTGTGTGTTTTCTCTTTGAGAACCTCTGATTATTTTGACTGACCTTATCATTATACAGTGACCTCACACTGTGTGTCCTCTCTTTGAGAACCTCTGATTATTTTGACTGACCTTATCATTATACAGTGACCTCACACTGTGTGTCCTCTCTTTGAGAACCTCTGATTATTTTGACTGACCTGTATCATTATACAGTGACCTCACCCTGTGTGTTTTCTCTTTGAGAACCTCTGATTATTTTGACTGACCTGTATCATTATACAGTGACCTCACACTGTGTGTCCTCTCTTTGAGAACCTCTGATTATTTTGACTGACCTGTTTCATTATACAGTGACCTCACATTGTGTGTTTTCTCTTTGAGAACCTCTGATTATTTTGACTGACCTTATCATTATACAGTGACCTCACACTGTGTGTTTTCTCTTTGAGAACCTCTGATTATTTTGACTGACCTTATCATTATACAGTGACCTCACACTGTGTGTTTTCTCTTTGAGAACCTCTGATTATTTTGACTGACCTTATCATTATACAGTGACCTCACACTGTGTGTTTTCTCTCTCTGAGAACCTCTGATTATTTTGACTGACCTGTATCATTCACACTGTGTGTTTTCTCTTTGAGTACCTTCGATTATTTGTACTGAGCTTACTCTTTATACAGTGAGCTCTCCCTGTGTGTCCTCTCTTTGAGAACCTCTGATTATTTTGACTGACCTGTATCATTATACAGTGACCTCACACTGTGTGTCTCTTTGAGAACCTCTCATTATTTTGACTGACCTTATCATTATACAGTGACCTCACACTGTGTGTTCTCTCTTTGAGAACCTCTCATTATTTTGACTGACCTGTATCATTATACAGTGACCTCAAACTGATAATTTTGACTAAACTTATCATTATACAGTGACCTCACACTGTGTGTCCTCTCTTTGAGAACCTCTCATTATTTTGACTGACCTGTATCATTATACAGTGACCTCACACTGTGTGTCCTCTCTTTGAGAACCTCTCATTATTTTGACTGACCTGTATCATTATACAGTGACCTCACACTGTGTGTTTTCTCTTTGAGAACCTCTCATTATTTTGACTGACCTGTATCATTATACAGTGACCTCACACTGTGTGTCCTCTCTTTGAGAACCTCTGATTATTTTGACTGACCTTATCATTATACAGTGACCTCACACTGTGTGTTTTCTCTTTGAGAACCTCTGATTATTTTGACTGACCTGTATCATTATACAGTGACCTCACACTGTGTGTTTTCTCTTTGAGAACCTCTCATTATTTTGACTGACCTGTATCATTATACAGTGACCTCACACTGTGTGTTTTCTCTTTGAGAACCTCTGATTATTTTGACTGACCTTATCATTATACAGTGACCTCACACTGTGTGTTTTCTCTTTGAGAACCTCTGATTATTTTGACTGACCTGTATCATTATACAGTGACCTCACACTGTGTGTTTTCTCTTTGAGAACCTCTGATTATTTTGACTGACCTTATCATTATACAGTGACCTCACACTGTGTGTTTTCTCTTTGAGAACCTCTGATTATTTTGACTGACCTTATCATTATACAGTGACCTCACACTGTGTGTTTTCTCTTTGAGAACCTCTCATTATTTTGACTGACCTTATCATTATACAGTGACCTCACACTGTGTGTTTTCTCTTTTCTTATTATTTTGACTGAGAGCACACACACTGTGTGTTTTCTCTTTGAGAACCTCTGATTATTTTCTTTGAGAACCTCTCTGACCTGTAGGTCATTATACAGTGACCTCACACTGTGTGTTTTCTCTTTGAGAACCTCTGATTATTTTGACTGACCTTATCATTATACAGTGACCTCACACTGTGTGTTCTCTTTGAGAACCTCTGATTATTTTGACTGACCTGTATCATTATACAGTGACCTCACACTGTGTGTTTTCTCTTTGAGAACCTCTGATTATTTTGACTGACCTGTATCATTATACAGTGACCTCACACTGTGTGTTTTCTCTTTGAGAACCTCTGATTATTTTGACTGACCTTATCATTATACAGTGACCTCACACTGTGTGTTTTCTCTTTGAGAACCTCTGATTATTTTGACTGACCTGTTTCATTATACAGTGACCTCACCCTGTGTGTTTTCTCTTTGAGAACCTCTCATTATTTTGACTGACCTGTATCATTATACAGTGACCTCACACTGTGTGTTTTCTCTTTGAGAACCTCTGATTATTTTGACTGACCTGTATCATTATACAGTGACCTCACACTGTGTGTTTTCTCTTTGAGAACCTCTGATTATGTTGACTGACGTTATCATTATACAGTGACCTCACACTGTTGATGAAATAGTAATGTTTAATCCTTACAAATACTCTTATATCATGTGTCAATCATTCTCATGTACTTTCCCAAGTCTCTATTCTGCTACATCTTTCCAGAATGCACATTTTGATTTATTTCAAAGGATTTTTTAATTAGAATTGATTTAAATTGCCAATTCAATTCCTACCCTACCAGGAATCCCATACAAACATATGTACCAATTCAACTGATTCTTACAAGAACCCCCAACACTAATTACAAGGTAATACAAACAGACCTATAGTCTGCAAAGATCATTATCAAAGACTGACCATGAAAGCGATACAGATGTTGTAAACATCACCTGGACGCCCTACAACTACTGCCTGGGGAACACTGACAGTGTTCCAATACCATCCTTTTAGACGTCTACTTACTCGTAATTGTCTGCTGTTAATTGCTTGAAAACTCAAGGTCATTCCTAAGAGCTTCATGTAGTTTTCAAGGTTGTTATGTAATTTGGCAATAAAGAAAGCAAAAGGTTCAGAGTGCCTGATTTCACTCCTCTGGATTTTTTTTAACAGCAGACCTTGTAAAATAATTAAATAGCTTTATCTTTCATAAAAGAGACACTGTTTTAAAAATGTATGTCTATTTCCCTATTTGGCCCTGCACCTTTGCCACATGTACTGTTCATACAAAATTGATTACCCTTCACACAGACCCTCCAGCCAGGTGAGCAGGGTATCTCAGTGGTAATTTATATAGAACATACAGGGTATCTCAGCAGTAGTTTATATACAACATACAGGGTATCTCAGCAGTAGTTTATATAGAACATACAGGGTATCTCAGTAGTAGTTTATATACAACATACAGGGTATCTCAGTAGTAGTTTATATACAACATACAGGGTATCTCAGCAGTAGTTTATATACAACATACAGGGTATCTCAGTAGTAGTTTATATACAACATACAGGGTATCTCAGCAGTAGTTTATATAGAACATACAGGGTATCTCAGGGTTTATATACAACATACAGGGTATCTCAGCAGTAGTTTATATACAACATACAGGGTATCTCAGTAGTAGTTTATATACAACATACAGGGTATCTCAGTAGTAGTTTATATACAACATACAGGGTATCTCAGTAGTAGTTTATATAGAACATACAGGGTATCTCAGTAGTAGTTTATATACAACATACAGGGTATCTCAGTAGTAGTTTATATAGAACATACAGGGTATCTCAGTAGTAGTTTATATAGAACATACAGGGTATCTCAGTAGTAGTTTATATACAACATACAGGGTATCTCAGTAGTAGTTTATATACAACATACAGGGTATCTCAGTAGTAGTTTATATACAACATACAGGGTATCTCAGTAGTAGTTTATATACAACATACAGTATCTCAGTAGTAGTTTATATAGAACATACAGGGTATCTCAGTAGTAGTTTATATACAACATACAGGGTATCTCAGTAGTAGTTTATATAGAACATACAGGGTATCTCAGTAGTAGTTTATATACAACATACAGGGTATCTCAGTAGTAGTTTATATACAACATACAGGGTATCTCAGTAGTAGTTTATATAGAACATACAGGGTATCTCAGTAGTAGTTTATATAGAACATACAGGGTATCTCAGCAGTAGTTTATATACAACATGCAGAGTATCTCAGTAGTAGTTTATATAGAACATACAGGGTATCTCAGTAGTAGTTTATATAGAACATACAGGGTATCTCAGTAGTAGTTTATATAGAACATACAGGGTATCTCAGTAGTAGTTTATATAGAACATACAGGGTATCTCAGAAGTAGTTTATATAGAACATACAGGGTATCTCAGTAGTAGTTTATATAGAACATACAGGGTATCTCAGTAGTAGTTTATATACAACATACAGGGTATCTCAGCAGTAGTTTATATACAACATACAGGGTATCTCAGTAGTAGTTTATATACAACATACAGGGTATCTCAGTAGTAGTTTATATACAACATACAGGGTATCTCAGAAGTAGTTTATATAGAACATACAGGGTATCTCAGCAGTAGTTTATATACAACATACAGGGTATCTCAGTAGTAGTTTATATAGAACATACAGGGTATCTCAGTAGTAGTTTATATACAACATACAGGGTATCTCAGTAGTAGTTTTATTAGATTGTGTCTGAGTTAGTGTTATATAGCAGACTCCTCACAGTAAAATAAGTTTGTTTAAATTGCTATAGTTTGGAAACAAGTAATTTAAATAAAGATTACACAAAGGGAATAACTATAGCCAAAGCCTTGGATCTCTAACAGCTTTCAACTCCTACTCAAAATTTAATTAGGAAAAATATTAAAGGTCACCATTACAATGAAATTACAATGTTTTTGGTCTGTTTTATTTAACACCAACAGCTAGGAGTCATTCCCAACAATTTTATATTCAGCCATCTTAATTAGTACGCTGAACATGTCTCCACATAACCATTTGAATATCTCTGTAACACTATGTTGTATAAAATTTAATTCAATTCAAAAGGTATTTCAATTCATTTTCAAAACAACAAAATGATTCTTGAAAAAAACTTGTTTTTGCATCAATGTAAATCTGTAACAAAAAAATGTAGTGGAGTTTTTATTTTCAGACAGTTAAAACAGATAGTTCAGAAGCACATGTTTCAATTTTCACTTTGCTCCACCTCAGTGACACTATTTAATTTGATCACTCCATTTCTAGATAAAGGAAGTGGGTCACATGCTAAAAAATTGGTTCTCTGTGAAAAGATACAATTTTTAAACAATTCAATATGGGATTTGGCTTTGTTGGATTGCTATGTCTGTAACCAAGGTCACACATAAAACAGCTATTTATGTGCCTGTGAAAAATATCAGTATTATGCAGTCAGTTTAAAAATGCATGATCTGACAAAAGACTTGACATTTCAAAGAGCATCCTGGAACAACAACAATTATCCTATTCGACAATTATCTCATAGTCTATAATGCTACGAGATTTCATGCAAAAATTTCTGCTCTGTGAGGCCTAGATCATGCCTTCATGACTGTACCATATTATGTGTCTGATGAATTACATATCTGTACCATATTGTGTGTCTGATGAATTACATGACTGTACCATATTGTGTGTCTGATGAATTACATGTCTGTACCATATTGTGTGTCTGATGAATTACATGACTACCATATTGTGTGTCTGATGAATTACATGACTACCATATTGTGTGTCTGATGAATTACATGTCTGTACCATATTGTGTGTCTGATGAATTACATGTCTGTACCATATTGTGTGTCTGATGAATTACATGTCTGTACCATATTGTGTGTCTGATGAATTACATGACTACCATATTGTGTGTCTGATGAATTACATGTCTGTACCATATTGTGTGTCTGATGAATTACATGACTACCATATTGTGTGTCTGATGAATTACATGTCTGTACCATATTGTGTGTCTGATGAATTACATGAATTACTGTACCATATTGTGTGTCTGATGAATTACATGTACCATATTGTGTGTCTGATGAATTACATGACTATATTGTGTGTCTGATGAATTACATGACTACCATATTGTGTGTCCATATTGTGTGTCTGATGTGTGTCTGATGAATACATGTCTGTGTGTCTGACATGTCATATAACATTACATGTCATTGTGTGTCTGATGAATTACATGTCTGTACCATATTGTGTGTCTGATGAATTACATGTCTGTACCATATTGTGTGTCTGATGAATTACATGTCTGTACCATATTGTGTGTCTGATGAATTACATGTCTGTACCATATTGTGTGTCTGATGAATTACATGTCTGTACCATATTGTGTGTCTGATGAATTACATGTCTGTACCATATTGTGTGTCTGATGAATTACATGTCTGTACCATATTGTGTGTCTGATGAATTACATGTCTGTACCATATTGTGTGTCTGATGAATTACATGTCTGTACCATATTGTGTGTCTGATGAATTACATGACATGTGTGTCTGTACCATATTGTGTGTCTGATGAATTACATGTCTGTACATGTGTACAGTCTGTGTGTCTGAAATTACATGACTGTGTGTCTGACCATATTGTGTGTCTGATGAATTACATGACTACCATATTGTGTGTCTGATGAATTACATGTCTGTACCATATTGTGTGTCTGATGAATATTGTGTGTCTGATGAATTACATGTCTGTACCATATTGTGTGTCTGATGAATTACATGTCTGTACCATATTGTGTGTGTGTCTGATGAATTACATGACTGATGAATTACATGACCATATTGTGTGTCTGATGAATTACATGACTACCATATTGTGTGTCTGATGAATTACATGTACCATATTGTGTGTCTGATGAATTGTGTGTGTCTGATGAATTACATGTCTGTACCATATTGTGTGTCTGATGAATTACATGTACCATATTGTGTGTCTGATGAATTACATGTCTGTACCATATTGTGTGTCTGATGAATTACATGTCTGTACCATATTGTGTGTCTGATGAATTACATGACTACCATATTGTGTGTCTGATGAATTACATGACTACCATATTGTGTGTCTGATGAATTACATGTCTGTACCATATTGTGTGTCTGATGAATTACATGTCTGTACCATATTGTGTGTCTGATGAATTACATGTCTGTACCATATTGTGTGTCTGATGAATTACATGTCTGTACCATATTGTGTGTCTGATGAATTACATGATGAATTACATACTGTACCATATTGTGTGTCTGATGAATTACATGTATGTACTATATTGTGTGTCTGATGAATTACAAGTCTGTACCATATTGTGTGTCTGATGAATTACATGTCTGTACTATATTGTGTGTCTGATGAATTACATGACTACCATATTGTGTGTCTGATGAATTACATGACTGTACCATATTGTGTGTCTGATGAATTACATGTCTGTACCATATTGTGTATCTGATGAATTACATGACTGTACCATATTGTGTGTCTGACCTGTACCATATTGTGTGTCTGATGAATTACATGTCTGTACTATATTGTGTGTCTGATGTATGACTGTACCATATTGTGTGTCTGAAGAATTACATGACTACCATATTGTGTGTCTGATGAACTACATGTCTGTACCATATTGTGTGTCTGATGAATTACATGACTACCATATTGTGTGTCTGATGAATTACATGTCTGTACTATATTGTGTGTCTGATGAATTACATGACTACCATATTGTGTGTCTGATGAATTACATGACTGTACCATATTGTGTGTCTGATGAATTACATGACTACCATATTGTGTGTCTGATGAATTACATGTATGTACAATATTGTGTGTCTGATGAATTACATGTCTGTACCATATTGTGTGTCTGATGAATTACATGTCTGTACCATATTGTGTGTCTGATGAATTACATGACTGTACCATATTGTGTGTCTGATGAATTACATGACTGTACCATATTGTGTGTCTGATGAATTACATGACTGTACCATATTGTGTGTCTCATGAATTACATGTCTGTACCATATTGTGTGTCTGATGAATTACATGACTACCATATTGAGTGTCTGATGAATTACATGTCTGTACCATATTGTGTGTCTGATGAATTACATGACTACCGATGAATAACATATCTGTACCATATTGTGTGTCTGATGAATTACATGTCTGTACCATATTGTGTGTCTGATGAATTACATGACTACCATATTGTGTGTCTGATGAATTATATGACTGTACCATATTGTGTGTCTGATGAATTACATGTCTGTACTATATTGTGTGTCTGATGTATGACTGTACCATATTGTGTGTCTGATGAATTACATGACTATCATATTTTGTGTCTGATGAATTACATGTCTGTACCATATTGTGTGTCTGATGAATTACATGACTACCATATTGTGTGTCTGATGAATTACATGTCTGTACCATATTGTGTGTCTGATGAATTACATGTCTGTACCATATTGTGTGTCTGATGAATTACATGACTGTACCATATTGTGTGTCTGATGAATTACATGACTGTACCATATTGTGTGTCTGATGAATTACATGTCTGTACTATATTGTGTGTCTGATGTATGACTGTACCATATTGTGTGTCTGATGAATTACATGACTATCATATTGTGTGTCTGATGAATTACATGTCTGTACCATATTGTGTGTCTGATGAATTACATGTCTGTACCATATTGTGTGTCTGATGAATTACATGTCTGTACCATATTGTGTGTCTGATGAATTACATGTCTGTACCATATTGTGTGTCTGATGAATTACATGTCTGTACCATATTGTGTGTCTGATGAATTACATGACTACCATATTGTGTGTCTGATGAATTACACTTTTCCTCACTGCTTCAGCCATGTTTATGCCACTTGTCATTGAATTAAAAGTTTCTAAGACACTACCCTGGAAATTTATCATATCAGTAATTCTGTCATCTTGTTTAAGGTAATTGTTTTCAAATCCAAATGAGTAAATCTGATGATTTTGTGTGAATGGCTTGAGATGTGACTATTGACTGGTATTGTTATTTACAGCTGTGCTACACAACCTGTACTAATGAACAGTTTCAAAAGTTGCTCTGTATAAAAATAAAATAAATCTTATTTCCTTTTTATTGAAAATGAAAGCAAAATTTCAAAATACTTGATTTCAGCAAATAAAGATATTAATTAAATCAGATTTTAGAACTATGTATGAAATTTGAGAAAGATCCATCCAGTACCTCTCAACAAATTGAAAACAGACTTTCATAATCAAATTTTCAGATGACCAGCTGTCAGTCATTTTGTTTTTCTGATCAGTCCCAAAATCAAACAGGCTTGACCAAGGACCAAAGCTACATAAGAAACTGGTGAAAGAGACTGTAATATTCCAAGATGGCCATCTGTCTGCCATTTTATTTTTCTGATCAATTCCAAAACCAAATGGGGACAGCTAGTGCCTGAAGAGACCCTACATATGAAATCTGAAAAAAGTCTATCCAGTACTTTTCAAGAAATAGCGATTAAAAAACTGTTCTTTACAGACGATGGGTGGACCTACAGACAGATAATAGACAAAGGGAAAATTGAACAGTCCATCACCTGATGATAGTGTGCTTAAAATTGAAGTTTGTCTTAAATATCCCATTTCATATATACTAGATGACCAAACCACTACATTTTTCAACTAACTTGCATATGTCACAGCCATTAAATGTTGTAAGTATTTCCATTCATTTTTCCTCACAACTTTAATCTATTTTGCAGCATAATTACAATGGCCGCTACTATACAGATTTTTTTCAAGACTGGTCCTTATAAAGCTAGTATTTCTGCCCAACCTACAAGAGGTAACATTTTGGTAAATTTAAAAAGACAATGGTAGGGAGATTTCATAAAGTGGCAGCCATTGTAAAAAGTAGATTACAACACATTTAATTGCTTTGATATACATGCCCGTATGTTTTAACTTTGTGTCAATGTCAATACATTAGTTGACAACTTCACATATATAAAGTTTTATGCCAGCATGACCTGGCAAACACAACATTCCATAAAACTTTCTCATGTCAAGAAAATGTTTGATATTAATCTGTTTATGTTAAGAGCCCAGGTGACATACACTTACTAGTGGGGATCACAGAACATAACTTGAGCAAAGTTAACAAGGAGATTATTTAGGGTCAAATGTTGAAATAAAAAATTGAGGTCAGAATAAAAAAAATAGTGACAGTCAGGAAATCAGAAACAAGGATTTTCACAGATTTATTTATCTATTTTTTTGGCCTTATGTGAATATCACAAAAAATCAAAATCATTCATTCTAACCTAAAATGAACAATAAATCTGTTGTCCTTTACTGAAGTGAATGTGATGTACATCTTGGCTAGAATTTTCCACGATTTTCCTTTATATGTTGTAGTGGTTTACTGTGGCCTTACTGGACAACTGAATAGTTCAAACTTGCTAACTGTTCAGTCACAGAAAAGTTTTTGAGTGTTCACATCCAATGCATACATTATTGTACAAGGTTCCATTCCTCAGCACTGCCACATATTGAAAACAACTGGATGTTTAAGGTACATGACTGTTACATAATCATAGCACTGTAACATGCCTTGTGTACAGAGAGAAATGTATTTGAGCTATAATTAACACTAAACCCATTAAGGCTGGATAACTATGGAACTCTCATTACATCTCTGAGGTGTGTTATGGTGATTATGTCCTCAGAGACGAGTATAACAAGGCAGAGACAGGTGGCCGCTGTGTTTTGAATGTATAGGGAGTAGTGGTATTGCCATCATAATATACTAATACACAACACAGTATGTCTATATAGCCTAATTAATGACTAACAGTTAGAAACATCTCCGTTCACAAGTGTGATACATTTCTCTTAACTGCAATGTCCATTGTATACAAAGACTATCCAGCTAGCTTTGTTAGTATGAAACAAAACTTTTTTATTTTTGTAATGATTGATAAAATATTTCATTGTTCTAGGATGAAAATGGTCTTTTAATTGATGATTCATCTAAAACATGAACATGTAAATTATCAACAGCAGGTGTTCTCTTCTTCTGAGTAAAATCACCCTACAGGTAATTTCAGTTAGATTTCAACTCGACCCTGTGGTCTTTATCTTTAATATTTTCAACCACAACAGCTTCAACAATACCTGCTCACAGACTTTAAAACCAAAACAATGTTGGATTCCCTCCAGTAGCACAACAATAATTCTTTAGGAATTACATTAAAATTCTGCAGTAATGTACTACTTGCTTCATAATCTCCATTAAGTGTCTTATTTAGACAGTTAAAGCCACTTACCAACCAACGCTAACATTACCTCTCCAACAGTTCCAAAGATAATCAGGATTTAATTCCTTCCGCAAAATCATATTTATTTTCAAAAAAATCAAATTTTGGCTTGTCAGCAATTCATTTGAGATAAAAAAAAATTCAAATGTGCAGTCCTTAACTCACTGAAGACAAGACTTTACATTCCAATTTGTAATCTAGTTAAAACTTTCAACTCTTTTGTAGCAGTTTTGAGTTTAAAGAGTTTAACGAGTACTCCACAATCATCCTTAGACACGAGTACTCCACAATCATCCTTAGACCTGTTTCTTTGGTAATGAATTAGGAGACAAGGCAGCTTAAATCAATCATTATCATTAATGAACAAGCTTAACATTAAATCTCTTCTAATGAAAATATTATGCATATTAGAAACCTTTATTCTCCCACTCCCCTTTACCTTCATCCCCTACCTTCTCACAACTATAAGCCTTCATCTATTATTTTCGTGTGAACAAATTTAGGAAGTTACTTTCCGTTTTTAAACCCAAAGACACTAAGAGAGAAATTCTATTCACAGGAATACATTTCAATCACTTAAAAGTGTTTGTATCATTGAAACGGGAATGGGATTTGGGGCAGAGGACGCTACGACACCAACTCAGCCAGGTTCAGTTCATACATATTTATTCAGAAATAGATGAAAACCTGAAACAATACAACACTATATTAGACGGACAGTACATTACGGATTACCATAGGACACAATTTCAACAATACTATAAGATAGCAATACCATCACAGATTGGACTTTACATTACATTACAATGCATTACATTACATTATCTTAAAATACTTGAAACTTGAGATTACTGATGACTTTACAGACAATAGTTTAATTATAATATTACATGTGTACTATATTAATTACTATGACATGTTACTTTCAACAAACTATATAGATATACCTAATTTGAACTGAACATGAACACTTACTCCATCATTGTGACAGTGTTCTTGAATACAATGTATATGATACGATGGCTATGATGAACAATGGCTTGGCCTAAACAACAAATATAAAAAAGGTTCTCTGAATACAAAGACTACTACAATTACTTCCATAAGATGTACAATACATACATGACTAAATTAGGATTATTTTAAATTCCCAAATTCCTAGAATAAATTAATTACTTTTAAACATTATGGATATTTCAAAATGGCCACAAGCCTGAACACTTTTCACCTGACACACTAGCACAGTGAATCAATTAAAATAAGATATTACAGATATATAAAGTGCACTAGTATAGCACATCATAATTGACTATGTAAATCAGTTACTATTACATTATTAGCATTGAATAAAATTAGACATTAATACATTTAAACAAGTTAAAAGTTCCTACCTCCTGCCTGGTGTCTGTTATCCAGTCAGCACTGAGATGCCCCTGTCCAATGCTCATGCCCAGCATGTGCAGTGGGACAGGTAGGGAAAGAGTCACATGACCAGCAGTGGGACAGGTAGGGGAAGGGTCACATGACTAGCACACAGGTAAAGGTCACAGAACACAAACATAAACAGAAGCACATGACACTACACAGCTGACAGCTGGACAATAACACAGGACAGTACTAGACACCACGATACTGCACAATCATCAATATTATCATGTTATTACAATTTAATTACAATGCAGAATATACTGTTTATTAATAATATATATATATATATATCATCATCTGAAAAACCCGGACAGGCTGTCTCTGCCACATTATCGGTGTCATATCATATTTGTATACCCCATTGTAAAAGTATCCCGGTACTGTTATGATAGGGGATACAATTATAATATGACACCAGGTAACCAAAAGATCTGATTTTAAAACATGGCAAGGTGTACATCAGGGTTTAAAGTGAAAATGACACTAAGTGTGAGTAGATAGTGTGACACTGAATGCGAGTAGGTTGTGTGACACTGAGTGTGAGTAGCTGAGTGTGTGTAGCTGAGTGTGAGTAGGTGATGTAACAATGAGTGTGAGTAGATAGTATGACACTGAATGTGAGTAGGGTGTGTGACACTGAGTGTGAGTAGATAGTATGACACTGAATGTGAGAAGGTTGTGTGACACTGAGTGTGAGTAGGTGATGTGACACTGAGTGTGAGTAGATAGTATGACACTGAGTGTGAGTAGGTGGTGTGACACTGAGTGTGAGTAGGTGGTATGACACTGAGTGTGAGTATGTGGTGTGACACTGAGTGTGAGTAGATGGTGTGACACTGAGTGTGAGTAGGTGGTGTGACACTGAGTGTAAGTGATGTGAAACTGAGTGTGAGTAGGTGATATGACACTGAGTGTGAGTAAGTGTTGTGACACTGAGTGTGAGTAGATAGTGTGACACTGAATGTGAGTAGGTGGTGTGACACTGAGAGTGAGTAGATTGTGTGACACTGAGTGTGAGTAGGTGGTGCGACACTGAATGAGTAGGTTGTACCATAAAGCATTAAAAATTAACTAGCTGCAGTTCTAAATATAGCCTGTCTTGCTATGGGTTATGTATAAAGTTGAGGTGAAACAAATGTGACCCAAACCTTTTTCATCCAGGATTCAGTGTGAGACATCTTTACAACCTAACACAACATGAATATGGGAGGAGAGCAGAACATCCCACACATATTTGCACACCAAAGTTCAAATGCATTAAGAGACATAGCAGTCACAGGAAATACCTAATGAACTGCAGATTGAAGTAGAAAAATGGTGCTGACAAGGCTAAATATTGTAACAGAAGTTGTGGATACAATTCAACGGGGAACAACTTTTTCTAAACCAAGTTCTCAAGGATAACTTGTATATCAACAGAGGTCTCAGGGACAAAAATGGCTCTCTAGGGTTGGAGTAGCTACATCTGCAAGTTGTCTATTGTTGCAGTAATGGATAGACTTGTGTTACTCTGTACTGACAGCTATACACTGACAGATTAATTGAAAATTCAACAAACCTAAGTATATCTTGGACGTCTTGTGAGTTCAAACTTTATCTGGTCTAGACAGGATTGGCAATTGATTTTATTGAAAGAACTAGCAATTCTTGTGAAATACTTCAACACATATTAAGTGTGTACATAAGACCATGTTGATACCTTTAAGATGTAAGTTCCCTAATATTATCACCTTCACAGTAACCAGACACAGGAGAGCAATCCCCTAATATTATCACCTTCACAGTAACCAGATACAGGAGAGCAATCCCCTAATATTATCACATCACAGTAACCAGACACAGGAGAGCAATCCCCTAATATTATCACCTTCACAGTAACCAGACACAGGAGAGCAATCCCCTAATATTATCACCTTCACAGTAACCAGATACAGGAGAGCAATCCCCTAATATTATCACATCACAGTAACCAGACACAGGAGAGCAATCCCCTAATATTACCACCTTCACAGTAACCAGATACAGGAGAGCAATCCTCTAATATTATCACATCACAGTAACCAGACACAGGAGAGCAATCCCCTAATATTATCACCTTCACAGTAACCAGATACAGGAGAGCAATCCCCTAATATTATCACCTTCACAGTAACCAGACACAGGAGAGCAATCCCCTTATATTATCACATCACAGTAACCAGATACAGGAGAGCAATCCCCTTATATTATCACCTTCACAGTAACCAGATACAGGAGAGCAATCCCCTAATATTATCACCTTCACAGTAACCAGATACAGGAGAGCAATCCCCTAATATTATCACATCACAGTAACCAGATACAGGAGAGCAATCCTCTAATATTATCACATCACAGTAACCAGACACAGGAGAGCAATCCCCTAATATTATCACCTTCACAGTAACCAGATACAGGAGAGCAATCCCCTAATATTATCACAATATAGTAATCAGACACAGGAGAGCAATCCCCTTATATTATCACAATATAGTAACCAGACACAGGAGAGCAATCCCCTTATATTATCACCTTCACAGTAACCAGACACAGGAGAGCAATCCCCTTATATTATCACATCACAGTAACCAGACACAGGAGAGCAATCCCCCAATATTATCACCTTCACAGTAACCAGACACAGGAGAGCAATCCCCCAATATTATCACATCACAGTAACCAGACACAGGAGAGCAATCCCCCTATATTATCACAATATAGTAACCAGACACAGGAGAGCAATCCCCTTATATTATCACATCACAGTAACCAGATACAGGAGAGCAATCCCCTAATATTATCACCTTCACAGTAACCAGACACAGGAGAGCAATCCCATAATATTATCACCTTCACAGTAACCAGACACAGGAGAGCAATCCCCTAATATTATCACCTTCACAGTAACCAGACACAGGAGAGCAATCCCCTAATATTACCACCTTCACAGTAACCAGACACAGGAGAGCAATCCTCTAATATTATCACATCACAGTAACCAGACACAGGAGAGCAATCCTCTGATATTATCACATCACAGTAACCAGACACAGGAGAGCAATCCCCTAATATTATCACATCACAGTAACCAGACACAGGAGAGCAATCCCCTAATATTACCACCTTAACAGTAACCAGACACAGGAGAGCAATCCTCTAATATTACCACCTTCACAGTAACCAGATACAGGAGAGCAATCCTCTGATATTATCACATCACAGTAACCAGACACAGGAGAGCAATCCTCTAATATTATCACATCACAGTAACCAGACACAGGAGAGCAATCCCCCAATATTATCACATCACAGTAACCAGACACAGGAGAGCAATCCCCCAATATTATCACAATATAGTAATCAGACACAGGAGAGCAATCCCCTTATATTATCACAATATAGTAACCAGACACAGGAGAGCAATCCCCTTATATTATCACATCACAGTAACCAGACACAGGAGAGCAATCCCCTAATATTATCACCTTCACAGTAACCAGATACAGGAGAGCAATCCCCTAATATTATCACCTTCACAGTAACCAGATACAGGAGAGCAATCCCCTAATATTATCACATCACAGTAACCAGACACAGGAGAGCAATCCCCCAATATTATCACATCACAGTAACCAGACACAGGAGAGCAATCCCCCAATATTATCACAATATAGTAACCAGACACAGGAGAGCAATCCCCTTATATTATCACATCACAGTAACCAGACACAGGAGAGCAATCCCCTAATATTATCACCTTCACAGTAACCAGATACAGGAGAGCAATCCCCTAATATTATCACCTTCACAGTAACCAGACACAGGAGAGCAATCCCCCAATATTATCACATCACAGTAACCAGATACAGGAGAGCAATCCCCTAATATTACCACCTTCACAGTAACCAGATACAGGAGAGCAATCCCCTTATATTATCACATCACAGTAACCAGACACAGGAGAGCAATCCCCTAATATTATCACAATATAGTAATCAGACACAGGAGAGCAATCCCCTTATATTATCACAATATAGTAACCAGACACAGGAGAGCAATCCCCTTATATTATCACATCACAGTAACCAGACACAGGAGAGCAATCCCCCAATATTATCACCTTCACAGTAACCAGATACAGGAGAGCAATCCCCCAATATTATCACATCACAGTAACCAGACACAGGAGAGCAATCCCCCAATATTATCACCTTCACAGTAACCAGACACAGGAGAGCAATCCCCCAATATTATCACATCACAGTAACCAGACACAGGAGAGCAATCCCCCTATATTATCACAATATAGTAACCAGACACAGGAGAGCAATCCCCTTATATTATCACATCACAGTAACCAGATACAGGAGAGCAATCCCCTAATATTATCACCTTCACAGTAACCAGACACAGGAGAGCAATCCCATAATATTATCACCTTCACAGTAACCAGACACAGGAGAGCAATCCCCTAATATTATCACCTTCACAGTAACCAGACACAGGAGAGCAATCCCCTAATATTACCACCTTCACAGTAACCAGACACAGGAGAGCAATCCTCTAATATTATCACATCACAGTAACCAGACACAGGAGAGCAATCCTCTAATATTATCACATCACAGTAACCAGACACAGGAGAGCAATCCCCTAATATTACCACCTTAACAGTAACCAGACACAGGAGAGCAATCCTCTAATATTACCACCTTCACAGTAACCAGATACAGGAGAGCAATCCTCTGATATTATCACATCACAGTAACCAGACACAGGAGAGCAATCCTCTAATATTATCACATCACAGTAACCAGACACAGGAGAGCAATCCCCCAATATTATCACATCACAGTAACCAGACACAGGAGAGCAATCCCCCAATATTATCACAATATAGTAATCAGACACAGGAGAGCAATCCCCTTATATTATCACAATATAGTAACCAGACACAGGAGAGCAATCCCCTTATATTATCACATCACAGTAACCAGACACAGGAGAGCAATCCCCTAATATTATCACCTTCACAGTAACCAGATACAGGAGAGCAATCCCCTAATATTATCACCTTCACAGTAACCAGATACAGGAGAGCAATCCCCTAATATTATCACATCACAGTAACCAGACACAGGAGAGCAATCCCCCAATATTATCACATCACAGTAACCAGACACAGGAGAGCAATCCCCCAATATTATCACAATATAGTAACCAGACACAGGAGAGCAATCCCCTTATATTATCACATCACAGTAACCAGACACAGGAGAGCAATCCCCTAATATTATCACCTTCACAGTAACCAGATACAGGAGAGCAATCCCCTAATATTATCACCTTCACAGTAACCAGATACAGGAGATCAATCCCCTAATATTATCACATCACAGTAACCAGATACAGGAGAGCAATCCCCTAATATTACCACCTTCACAGTAACCAGATACAGGAGAGCAATCCCCTTATATTATCACATCACAGTAACCAGACACAGGAGAGCAATCCCCTAATATTATCACCTTCACAGTAACCAGACACAGGAGAGCAATCCCCTAATATTATCACCTTCACAGTAACCAGACACAGGAGAGCAATCCCCTAATATTACCACCTTCACAGTAACCAGATACAGGAGAGCAATCCTCTAATATTATCACATCACAGTAACCAGACACAGGAGAGCAATCCCCCAATACTATCACAATATAGTAACCAGACACAGGAGAGCAATCCCCTTATATTATCACAATATAGCAACCAGACACAGGAGAGCAATCCCCTTATATCATCACAATATAGCAACCAGACACAGGAGAGCAATCCCCTTATATTATCACAATATAGCAACCAGACACATGAGAGCAATCCCCTTATATTATCACAATATAGTAACCAGATACAAGGGAGCTTTCCCCTGTTATTACCATGTTATGACCAGATACATGAAGGTTTCCCTTAAAGAATGCTTAAACGTTTGATTAGTCATCTGAAATTATTCAAACATTTTGAAATTGTTTACTACTGTGGTTTGAAATATGAGTAAAGGTCTGTCTTTTGAACAAACCTTTTACCTTTACATCTGAGCATGTTCTTGTGAATTAAGTGACCTTTGACAATTTGGTTTTTCTGATGTTATTTGAACATTTGAATATGTTTGATTCCAGTGACTTTGAAGTCTAAGTCATATTCCTTAAAATGATTTTAGATGTATTATATTCAATGAACAATAGTTATTGAAGGGGGAATGGAGGAGACACTGACTACCTGAACAATAGTTATTGAAGGGAGAATGGAGGGGACACCGATAACCTGAACAATAGTTATTGAAGGGAGAATGGAGGGGACACTGGCTACCTGAACAATAGTTATTGAAGGGAGAATGGAGGGGACACTGACTACCTGAACAATAGTTATTGAAGGGAGAATGGAGGGGACACTGGCTACCTGAACAATAGTTATTGAAGAGGGAATGGAGGGGACACTGACTACCTGAACAATAGTTATTGAAGGGTGAATGGAGGGGACACCGACAACCTGAACAATAGTTATTGAAGAGGGAATGGAGGGGACACTGGCTACCTGAACAATAGTTATTGAAGGGAGAATGGAGGGGACACTGACTACCTGAACAATAGTTATTGAAGGGAGAATGGAGGGGACACTGGCTACCTGAACAATAGTTATTGAAGGGAGAATGGAGGGGACACTGACTACCTGAACAATAGTTATTGAAGGGGGAATGGAGGGGACACTGACTACCTGAACAATAGTTATTGAAGGGAGAATGGAGGGGACACTGGCTACCTGAACAATAGTTATTGAAGGGAGAATGGAGGGGACACTGACTACCTGAACAATAGTTATTGAAGGGGGAATGGAGGGGACACTGACTACCTGAACAATAGTTATTGAAGGGTGAATGGAGGGGACACTGACTACCTGAACAATAGTTATTGAAGGGAGAATGGAGGGGACACCGATAACCTGAACAATAGTTATTGAAGGGGGAATGGAGGGGACACTGACTACCTGAACAATAGTTATTGAAGGGAGAATGGAGGGGACACCGATAACCTGAACAATAGTTATTGAAGGGAGAATGGAGGGGACACTGACTACCTGAACAATAGTTATTGAAGGGAGAATGGAGGGGACACTGACTACCTGAACAATAGTTATTGAAGGGAGAATGGAGGGGACACTGACTACCTGAACAATAGTTATTGAAGGGAGAATGGAGGGGACACTGGCTACCTGAACAATAGTTATTGAAGGGTATTGGAGGAGACACTGACTATCTGAACAATAGTTATTGAAGGGAGAATGGAGGGGACACTGGCTACCTGAACAATAGTTATTGAAGGGAGAATGGAGGGGACACTGGGTACCTGAACAATAGTTACTGAAGGGTGAATGGAGGGGACACTGACTACCTGAACAATAGTTATTGAAGGGAGAATGGAGGGGACACTGGCTACCTGAACAATAGTTATTGAAGGGAGAATGGAGGGGACACTGGCTACCTGAACAATAGTTATTGAAGGGAGAATGGAGGGGACACTGACTACCTGAACAATAGTTATTGAAGGGAGAATGGAGGGGACACTGACTACCTGAACAATAGTTATTGAAGGGAGAATGGAGGGGACACTGGCTACCTGAACAATAGTTATTGAAGGGAGAATGGAGGGGACACTGGCTACCTGAACAATAGTTATTGAAGGGTGAATGGAGGGAACTACCTGAACAATAGTTATTGAAGGGTACACTGGCTACCTGAACAATAGTTATTGAAGGGGGAATGGAGGGGACACTGACTACCTGAACAATAGTTATTGAAGGGGGAATGGAGGGGACACTGACTACCTGAACAATAGTTATTGAAGGGTATTGGAGGAGACACTGACTATCTGAACAATAATTATTGAAGGAGGGAATGGAGGGGACACTGACTACCTGAACAATAGTTATTGAAGGGTCAGAATGGAGGGGACACTCTTCAATAACTATTGCTACCTGAACAATAACTATTGTTCAGGTATATTGGAGGTAGTCAGTGTCCCCTCCATTCTCCCAATAATTATTGAAGGGAGAATAACTATTGTTCAGGTAGTCAGTGTCCCCTCCATTCCCTTTCAATAACTATTGTTCAGGTAATAACTATTGTTCAGGTAGTCAGTGTCCCCTCATTCTCCCTAACTATTGTTCAGGTATAACTATTGTTCAGGTAGCCAGTGTCCACTCCATTCTCCCTTCAATAACTATTGTTCAGGTAGTCAGTGTCTCCTCCATTCTCCCTTCAATAACTATTGTTCAGTTTATCTGTGTCCCCTCCATTCTCCATTCAATAACTATTGTTCAGGTAGCCAGTGTCCCCTCCATTCCCCTCAATAATTATTGTTCAGGTAGACAGAGTTCAATAACTATTGTTCAGGTAGTCAGTGTCCCCTCCATTCTCCCTTCAATAACTATTGTTCAGGTAGCCAGTGTCCCCTCCATTCCCCCTTCAATAACTATTGTTCAGGTAGTCAGAGTCCCCTCCATTCTCCTTTCAATAACTATTGTTCAGGTAGCCAGTGTCCCCTCCATTCTCCCTTCAATAACTATTGTTCAGGTAGCCAGTGTCCCCTCCAATACCCTTCAATAACTATTGTTCAGGTAGCCAGTGTCCCCTCCATTCTCCCTTCAATAACTATTGTTCAGGTAGCCAGTGTCCCCTCCATTCTCCCTTCAATAACTATTGTTCAGGTAGCCAGTGTCCCCTCCAATACCCTTCAATAACTATTGTTCATGTGTCCCCTTCAATAACTATTGTTCAGGTAGCCAGTGTCCCCTCCATTCTCCCTTCCCTCCATTCTCCCTTCAATAACTATTGTTCAGGTAGTCAGTGTCCCCTCCATTCTCCCTTCAATAACTATTGTTCAGGTAGTCAGTGTCCCCTCCATTCCCCCTTCAATAACTATTGTTCAGGTAGCCAGTGTCCCCTCCATTCTCCCTTCAATAACTATTGTTCAGGTAGCCAGTGTCCCCTCCATTCTCCCTTCAATAACTATTGTTCAGGTAGTCAGTGTCCCCTCCATTCCCCCTTCAATAACTATTGTTCAGGTAGCCAGTGTCTCCTCCATTCCCTCTTCAATAACTATTGTTCAGGTAGCCAGTGTCCCCTCCATTCTCCCTTCAATAACTATTGTTCAGGTAGCCAGTGTCCCCTCCATTCTCCCTTCAATAACTATTGTTCAGGTAGCCAGTGTCCCCTCCATTCTCCCTTCAATAACTATTGTTCAGGTAGCCAGTGTCCCCTCCATTCTCCCTTCAATAACTATTGTTCATGTAGCCAGTGTCCCCTCCATTCCTCCTTCAATAACTATTGTTCAGGTAGCCAGTGTCCCCTCCATTCTCCCTTCAATAACTATTGTTCAGGTAGCCAGTGTCCCCTCCATTCCTCCTTCAATAACTATTGTTCAAGTAGTCAGTGTCCCCTCCATTCCTCCTTCAATAACTATTGTTCAGGTAGTCAGAGTCCCCTCCATTCACCCTTCAATAACTATTGTTCAGGTAGACAGTGTCCCCTCCAATACCCTTCAATAACTATTGTTCATGTAGCCAGTGTCCCCTCCATTCCTCCTTCAATAACTATTGTTCAGGTAGCCAGTGTCCCCTCCATTCTCCCTTCAATAACTATTGTTCAGGTAGCCAGTGTCCCCTCCATTCTCCCTTCAATAACTATTGTTCAGGTAGCCAGTGTCCCCTCCATTCCCCCTTCAATAACTATTGTTCAGGTAGCCAGTGTCCCCTCCATTCCCTCTTCAATAACTATTGTTCATCCTTCAATAACTATTGCTCAGGTAGCCAGTGCCCCTCCATTCACCCTTCAATAACTATTGCTCAGATAGCCAGTGTCCCCTCCATTCACCCTTCAATAACTATTGTTCAGGTAGCCAGTGTCCCCTCCATTCCCTCTTCAATAACTATTGTTCAGGTAGCCAGTGTCCCCTCCATTCTCCCTTCAATAACTATTGTTCAGGTAGCCAGTGTCTCCTCCATTCCCTCTTCAATAACTATTGTTCAGGTAGTCAGTGTCCCCTCCATTCCCCCTTCAATAACTATTGTTCAGGTAGTCAGTGTCCCCTCCATTCACCCTTCAATAACTATTGCTCAGGTAGCCAGTGTCCCCTCCATTCCTCCTTCAATAACTATTGTTCAGGTAGTCAGTGTCCCCTCCATTCCCTCTTCAATAACTATTGTTCAGGTAGTCAGTGTCCCCTCCATTCACCCTTCAATAACTATTGTTCAGGTAGTCAGAGTCCCCTCCATTCCCCCTTCAATAACTATTGTTCAGGTAGCCAGTGTCTCCTCCATTCCCCTTCAATAACTATTGCTCAGGTAGCCAGTGTCTCCTCCATTCACCCTTCAATAACTATTGTTCAGGTAGTCAGAGTCCCCTCCATTCCCCCTTCAATAACTATTGTTCAGGTAGCCAGTGTCTCCTCCAT
The DNA here is from genome assembly GCF_031769215.1 of Ylistrum balloti. Lineage (NCBI taxonomy): Eukaryota > Metazoa > Mollusca > Bivalvia > Pectinida > Pectinidae > Ylistrum > Ylistrum balloti. The sequence goes on along the minus strand of NW_026781949.1, from coordinate 62,162 downwards.
TCACCCTTCAATAACTATTGTTCAGGTAGCCAGTGTCTCCTCCATTCACCCTTCAATAACTATTGTTCAGGTAGCCAGTGTCCCCTCCATTCCTCCTTCAATAACTATTGTTCAGGTAGCCAGTGTCCCCTCCATTCTCCCTTCAATAACTATTGTTCAGGTAGTCAGTGTCTCCTCCATTCACCCTTCAATAACTATTGTTCAGGTAGTCAGTGTCTCCTCCATTCCCTCTTCAATAACTATTGTTCAGGTAGTCAGTGTCCCCTCCATTCCTCCTTCAATAACTATTGTTCAGGTAGTCAGTGTCCCCTCCATTCCCCCTTCAATAACTATTGTTCAGGTAGTCAGAGTCCCCTCCATTCCTCTTCAATAACTATTGTTCAGGTAGCCAGTGTCCCCTCCAATATGTATAGATATAAGCATCTATCTAATGACATTGATCAAAAGTAAGGCAATAACAGGTATTCTAACATTATCACAATTAGAGCAGGTCATGACATTACCAATAACAGGTTGATATGGTGACAACAGGTGAGTTGTCATTACTGTGCCAATAGGGAGAACATGATAAACATCATTTAATGATGTTAAAATGACGGTCATAGAGAAAAACTACTTTCTAATGAAAAGATGTGAAGTTTTTAAAGACTGCTTAGAAATCAACTTCCACTTCTTATGAGATTCATGTACTTTGAGAGCTTATATTCCATTGAATTTTAACTGAAGAATTCAGAAGATGAATTTAAACTGAAGAATTCAGAAGACATATCCTTTACATGGTTCCTTATGTTGGCTATTAAAACAAGTCTAGTGGACATGAATGTCTTCTACAAAGAGTGTACTTGTCTATGCTGTCAGGGTCTCTCTCCCTTACTTCCTGGTTTGTGTGCTCTGTAATTGAATGACAACCATCACTCCCCCAAACCATATTTACGTTCCCTGGAAGTAATGTTGCAGCTTCTGTGATAATTCCTTGCTAATTTTGAAGCCATAATGAGCAATTAAGTAGACTTTGAAGTAGCTAATTGCAGACACATTAACTTATCTGGTATTTTATTAACCCGTCTGGAGACTTACACAAAGGTCAAGATGTGACTGTGATCATCTCCATTGGTAATAGGCTTTCTGTGGTCATTTCAACAGGTCAGCAGCTTTCCATTATTTCTAAGCCTTAATAAAACTGATCACTTAGCAGTACTTATCATATACTACACATATATAACAAAGTAGACACACAAGGTTAATCTTGTGCTGCTTAATTCACCTCAATCACACACCTTCAGAGATCACTAATCTTGTGCTGTTTAATTCACATCAACCACACACCTTCAGAGATCACTACTCTTGTGTTGTTTAATTCACATCAACCACACACCTTCAGAGATCACTACTCTTGTGTTGTTTAATTCACCTCAATCACACACCTTCAGAGATCACTACTCTTGTGCTGCTTAATTCACCTCAATCACACACCTTCAGAGATCACTAATCTTGTGCTGCTTAATTCACCTCAACCACACACCTTCAGAGATCACTACTCTTGTGTTGTTTAATTCACATCAACCACACACCTTCAGAGATCACTACTCTTGTGTTGTTTAATTCACCTCAATCACACACCTTCATAGATCACTAATCTTGTGCTGCTTAATTCACCTCAATCACACACCTTCAGAGATCACTAATCTTGTGCTGCTTAATTCACATCAACCACACACCTTCAGAGATCACTAACCTTGTGCTGTTTAATTCACCTCAATCACACACCTTCATAGATCACTAATCTTGTGCTGTTTAATTCACCTCAACCACACACCTTCAGAGATCACTAATCTTGTGCTGCTTAATTCACCTCAATCACACACCTTCAGAGATCACTAATCTTGTGATGTTTAATTCACCTCATTCACACACCTTCAAAGATCACTACTCTTGTGCTGCTTAATTCACCTCAACCACACACCTTTAGAGATCACTAATCTTGTGCTGTTTAATTCACCTCAACCACACACCTTCAGAGATCACTACTCTTGTGCTGTTTAATTCACCTCAATCACACACCTTCATAGATCACTAATCTTGTGCTGCTTAATTCACCTCAATCACACACCTTCAGAGATCACTAATCTTGTGCTGCTTAATTCACATCAACCACACACCTTCAGAGATCACTAACCTTGTGCTGTTTAATTCACCTCAATCACACACCTTAAGAGATCACTAATCTTGTGCTGTTTAATTCACCTCAACCACACACCTTCAGAGATCACTAATCTTGTGCTGCTTAATTCACCTCAATCACACACCTTCAGAGATCACTAATCTTGTGCTGTTTAATTCACCTCATTCACACACCTTCAAAGATCACTACTCTTGTGCTGCTTAATTCACCTCAACCACACACCTTTAGAGATCACTAATCTTGTGCTGTTTAATTCACCTCAACCACACACCTTCAGAGATCACTACTCTTGTGCTGCTTAATTCACCTCAATCACACACCTTAAGAGATCACTACTGTTGTGCTGCTTAATTCACCTCAATCACACACCTTAAGAGATCACTATCTTGTGCTGTTTAATTCACCTCATTCACACACCTTTAGAGATCACTAATCTTGTGCTGTTTAATTCACCTCATTCACACACCTTTAGAGTTCACTAATGCAGAAAGTAAAAAGGAAAATTTATTTCAGAACAAATGTCTTACATATTAAATCTTTTCATTTTATCTTAATTTACTACTTTCTTCTTTTGAAAAGGTTGTTGATAAATTAGTATTACAGTCATGTTGTAATTGTTCAGAAATAATAGTAGCTTATTCCTGTGATTTCAACTTTTTGGAAATAAGCGATGATTTTTTTTTTAAATGTTATTTTCCTGAAATGTGTTGTGCAACGTTTCTGAAAAGAGCTTAGAACTGTTGAAAAAACAAAGTTAAGTAACGAACAGAACAGCCCAGAAGTAACTAATGTCTCCTCATTAACAACATATAACCATTAAAAGAACCTGATTAGAAACATTTTTCAATACAATCCACGATACTACAATGCAAGTTTGTAGTCTGAACCTGAAAATATTTCATACTGACTTTTTTTTCAATATGGTTAACATAAAAGGATTTCCACTGAATTGCTTTTTAATTCAGTATCACTTGTTTGTGTATTACAGAATTTGATGGGTTACTTAGGTTTTTCTCGTCAGAGCTGATGCACACTGTACAAGTCACCAACTATGTTTATAAATGGCTTTAATGACTGTTTTAACCTGTCTGCTACAGTACACCTGTACTATAGGCCTCGTCACATCAACAGTTACAGTTATTCAGTAAACTTATGCACCTTGTCTATTGCCTACAGCACTTTTAAAGATTACAAAAGTCGTTCAACAGCTGCCATATCACTTTTAACAACTTTATCTTTAACCTCTACACATGACATTGTCACCTGTACATTATCCATGTCTATTTCAGAATTCTAATTTTATGTTTAATTGACCCTGTACATATTTAGCATTAAGCAGCCTTACATTCTTCTGCAATAAGGCTGCTCCGAGTCAACATTGATGTGTTTACTACAGGTTCATATAGAAAGATACAGGGTAACTTGTCACCATCTAAACTGTATATCATCTTGTAATCCACACCAAAACTTTCTCTACTTTCTCCATGAAAAAACAAAGAAATATTTTGCACGGGAGTGGTTGGTGTCATATTTTTGTAATTTTTGCATATTTTGATTAAAGTGTGGAGAAAACAGACAAAATGAGGGGAAAAAAAGAAAAAAATAAATAAAATAAGAATAAAACTGAAAATATTGATGAGAATATTAGATTCCTTTCCCATTTCCTTTTCGTGAAATAAAAGTATGGGGAAAAAACGTGAAGAAAAAATAGAATATTATGTGAAGAATGACATAGAGAATGGATGGAGACGAGAAACAGTCCACAGAGGATGATATAGAGAATGCATGGAGATGAGAAACAGTCCACAGAGAATGATATAGAGAATGGACGGAGATGAGAAACAGTCCACAGAGGATGATATATAGAATGCATGGAGATGAGACAGTCCACAGAGGATGATATAGAGAATGCATGGAGATGAGAAACAGTCCACAGAGAATGATATATAGAATGTATGGAGATGAGAAACAGTCCACAGAGGATGATATAGAGAATGCATGGAGATGAGAAACAGTCCACAGAGGATGATATATAGAATGTATGGAGATGAGAAACAGTCCACAGAGGATGATATAGAGAATGCATGGAGATGAGACAGTCCACAGAGGATGATATAGAGAATGCATGGAGATGAGAAACAGTCCACAGAGAATGATATATAGAATGCATGGAGATGAGAAACAGTCCACAGAGGATGATATAGAGAATGCATGGAGATGAGACAGTCCACAGAGGATGATATAGAGAATGCATGGAGATGAGAAACAGTCCACAAAGGATGATAGAGAGAATGCATGGAGATGAGACAGTCCATAAAGGATGATATAGAGAATGCATGGAGATGAGACAGTCCACAAAGGATGATATATAGAATGCATGGAGATGATAAACAGTCCACAGAGGATGATTTAGAGAATGCATGGAGATGAGAAACAGTCCACAGAGGATGATATAGAGAATGCATGGAGATGAGACAGTCCACAAAGGATGAAAGAGAGAATTCATGGAGATGAGACAGTCCACAAAGGATGATATATAGAATGCATGGAGATGATAAACAGTCCACAGAGGATGATTTAGAGAATGCATGGAGATGAGAAACAGTCCACAAAGGATGATATAGAGAATGGATGGAGATAAGAAACAGTCCACAGAGGATGATATAGAGAATGCATGGAGATGAGAAACAGTCCACAGAGGATGATATATAGAATGCATGGAGATGAGAAACAGTCCACAGAGGATGATATATAGAATGCATGGAGATGAGACAGTCCACAGAGGATGATTTAGAGAATGTATGGAGATGAGACAGTATACAGAGAATGTTTTAGAGAATGGATGGAGATGAGAAACAGTCCACAGAGGATGATATAGAGAATGCATGGAGATGAGAAACAGTCCACAGAGGATGATATAGAGAATGCATGGAGATGAGAAACAGTCCACAGAGGATGATATAGAGAATGCATGGAGATGAGAAACAGTCCACAGAGGATGATATATAGAATGCATGGAGATGAGACAGTCCACAGAGGATGATATAGAGAATGTATGGAGATGAGACAGTCCACAGAGGATGATTTAGAGAATGGATGGAGATGAGAAACAGTCCACAGAGGATGATATAGAGAATGCATGGAGATGAGAAACAGTCCACAGAGGATGATATATAGAATGCATGGAGATGAGACAGTCAACAAAGGATGATATATTGAATGCATGGAGATGAGAAACAGTCCACAGAGAATGAGAGAGAGAATGCATGGAGATGAGAAACAGTCCACAGAGAATGAGAGAGAGAATGCATGGAGATGAGAAACAGTCCACAGAGGATGATTTAGAGAATGCATGGAGACGAGAAACAGTCCACAAAGGATGATATATAGAATGCATGGAGATGAGAAACAGTCCACAGAGAATGAGAGAGAGAATGCATAGAGATGAGAAACAGTCATGATTTAGATGCATGGAGATGAGAAACAGTCCACAAAGGATGATATATAGAATGCATGGAGATGAGAAACAGTCCACAGAGAATGAGAGAGAGAATGCATGGAGATGAGAAACAGTCCACAGAGGATGATTTAGAGAATGCATGGAGACGAGAAACAGTCCACAGAGAATGAGAGAGAGAATGCATGGAGATGAGACAGTCCACAAAGGATGGAATGATATAGAGAATGGAGAGAGAGAATGGAGATGAGAAACAGTCCACAGAGGATGATATAGAGAATGTATGGAGATGAGAAACAGTCCACAAAGGATGATATATAGAATGCACGGAGATGAGAAACAGTCCACAGAGGATGATATAGAGAATGGATGGAGATGAGAAACAGTCCACAGAGGATGATATAGAGAATGCATGGAGATGAGAAACAGTCCACAGAGGATGATATAGAGAATGCATGGAGATGAGAAACAGTCCACAGAGGATGATATATAGAATGCATGGAGATGAGAAACAGTCCACAGAGGATGATATAGAGAATGCATGGAGATGAGAAACAGTCCACAGAGGATGATATATAGAATGCATGGAGATGAGAAACAGTCCACAGAGGATGATATAGAGAATGCATGGAGATGAGAAACAGTCCACAGAGGATGATATAGAGAATGCATGGAGATGAGAAACAGTCCACAGAGGATGATATAGAGAATGCATGGAGATGAGAAACAGTCCACAGAGGATGATATAGAGAATGCATGGAGATGAGAAACAGTCCACAGAGGATGATATAGAGAATGCATGGAGATGAGAAACAGTCCACAGAGGATGATATAGAGAATGCATGGAGATGAGAAACAGTCCACAGAGGATGATATAGAGAATGCATGGAGATGAGAAACAGTCCACAGAGGATGATATAGAGAATGCATGGAGATGAGAAACAGTCCACAAAGGATGATATATAGAATGCACGGAGATGAGAAACAGTCCACAGAGGATGAGAGAGAGAATGCATGGAGATATATTGAATGCATGTGAGAAACAGTCCACAGAGGATGATATATAGAATGCATGGAGATGAGAAACAGTCCACAGAGGATGATATAGAGAATGTATGGAGATGAGAAACAGTCCACAAAGGATGATATATAGAATGCACGAGAGAGAATGCACAGAGGATGAGAATGCATGGAGATGAGACAGTCCACAGAGGATGATATAGAGAATGTATGGAGATGAGAAACAGTCCACAGAGAATGAGAGAGAGAATGCATGGAGATGAGAAACAGTCCACAGAGGATGATATATAGAATGCATGGAGATGAGAAACAGTCCACAGAGGATGATATAGAGAATGCATGGAGATGAGAAACAGTCCACAGAGGATGATATATAGAATGCATGGAGATGAGAAACAGTCCACAGAGGATGATATAGAGAATGCATGGAGATGAGAAACAGTCCACAGAGGATGATATAGAGAATGGATGGAGATGAGAAACAGTCCACAGAGGATGATATAGAGAATGCATGGAGATGAGAAACAGTCCACAGAGGATGATATAGAGAATGCATGGAGATGAGACAGTCCACAAAGGATGATATAGAGAATGCATGGAGAGGAGAAACAGTCCACAGAGGATGATATAGAGAATGCATGGAGATGAGAAACAGTCCACAAAGGATGATATAGAGAATGCATGGAGATGAGTATCAGTCCACAAAGGATAATATAGAGAATGCATGGAGAGGAGAAACAGACCACAAAGGATGATATAGAGAATGCATGGAGATGGGAAACAGTCCACAGAGGATGATATAGAGAATGCATGGAGATTAGAAACAGTCCACAGAGGATGATATAGAGAATGCATGGAGATGAGAAACAGTCCACAGAGGATGATATAGAGAATGCATGGAGATGGGAAACAGTCCACAGAGGATCATATAGAGAATGCATGGAGATGAGACAGTCAACAGAGGATGATATAGAGAATGCATGGAGATGAGAAACAGTCCACAGAGGATGATATAGAGAATGCATGGAGATGAAAAGCAGTCCACAGAGGATGATATAGAGAATGTATGGAGATGAGAAACAGTCCACAGAGGATGATATAGAGAATGCATGGAGATGAGAAACAGTCCACAGAGGATGATATAGAGAATGCATGGAGATGAAAAACAGTCCACAGAGGATGATATAGAGAATGCATGGAGATGAAAAACAGTCCACAGAGGATGATATAGAGAATGTATGGAGATGAGAAACAGTCCACAGAGGATGATATAGAGAATGTATGGAGATGAGAAACAGTCCACAAAGGAAGGAAATTAGTGAAAGTAGGAACTGGTTATTTAACTGATAACTTGTATACATTAACTGACCTATATGATGACAACATTATTGAACTTGATATCAGCTACAACTGTCGTCCCAAGGAAAACTCAACTACCCCCGACAAATCCCCCCACCTTCCACCCCAAAATGAGGTCAAATCTCCATGAAAAAGTCAAAACAGTTGAAAATTAATTTTTGCTTTTCCCTTATTCATCTATATGCAGAATTAGGTAAAAAAAATAGATATTATATCTAAATGTCAACCAATAACAAGCCAAATTTTGAGTCAGCACAGTGCCCCCTAAATATCCCTATAAACCAAAATTGGTCTACCTCAGCAATATCTAAATTTCACACAATCAGAGGCCTTAAAATGGGCCAAGCAATACCTACATAACAAGGGGCCAAGGGACACCTACATAACAAGGGGCCGAGCCATACCTACATAACAAGGGGTCAAGGGATACCTACATAACAAGGGGCCAAGGAACACCTACATAACAAAGGGTCAAGGGATACCTACATAACAAGGGGCCAAAGGATACCTACATAACAAGGGGCCAAGCAATACCTACAGAGCAAAGAGACAAGGGATACCTACAGAATGAGGGGCCAAGGGATACCTACATAACAAGGGGTCAAGGGATACCTACATAACAAGGGGTCAAGGGATACCTACATAACAAGGGGTCAAGGGATACCTACATAACAAGGAGCCAAGGGATACCTACATAACAAGGGGCCAAGCGATACCTATATAACAAGGGGCCAAGCCATACCTACATAACAAGGGGACAAGTGATACCCACATAACAAGGGGTCAAGCCATACCTACATAACAAGGGGCCAAGCCATACCTACATAACAAGGGGACAAGGGATACCTACATAACAAGGGGCCAAGCCATACCTACATAACAAGGGGACAAGGGATACCTACATAACAAGGGGCCAAGCCATACCTACATAACAAGGGGCCAAGCCATACCTACATAACAAGGGGCCAAGCGATACCTACATAACAAGGGGCCAAGGGACACCTACATAACAAGGGGCCAAGGGATACCTACATAACAAGGGGACAAGGGATACCTACATAACAAGGGGCCAAGGGTTACCTACATAACAAGGGGCCAAGCCATACCCACAGAACAAGGGGACAAGGGATACCTACAGAACAAGGGGCCAAGGGATACGTACATATGAACTTTGAGAGGAATCTTTCAGTACTGATTGTGATAACAATCTTTCAATGTCAAAATCCAAGATGCATCCATCAGTCTGAAAAAGGATATTGCACATCTAAGGACCAATGGAAATCTACATATGAAAATTAAAAGAGACCTATCTGGCACTTCTCCAGCAAAAATGATAAGATTTTTTTAAGTGCAAACCAAAGACCACCGACCATTGAAACAGAGTGATAAATATCAAAATACATAAATGATTTCTAAAATAAAACAAATTGGAAATCCAATTGTGAATTTTTTTATGACAGTTCAACCTGATGAGTGAAAGGAGTGGTGACTTTCAATACAACTTTTTTCTAACTCTACTCATCAGGCCTTGGCACTGAGAAATCTCCATACAAAATTAATTGTTATTTACATTTGTGATTTCTAAGAAGCAGTGAGAAGATACCTATCAGCTCTCAAAATTTCAGTTCCTTAGGAGATTTTGAATTTTATTAATAGTTCCCTTGGTTCAAATAATATATGTTACTGAAAGTTCAGTTTACTTTAAAAGTTTTGTTCAGTTACTTGAAATCAGATTTTTGTTTACAATTAAGCAGCCCAAAATCACAACAACCATGATTAGCTGCCAGGCAAAAAATAAAACTTAACCATCAAAAAAGCTAGAACAAATATTGAATATCTGAATACTTAAAACAATGTTTTTGTTCTAGTTTCCCAAGAAATAAAATCTTTATATGAAAGCATCTTTCAGATTGTATAACTATTGAGCCACCGTTGTAACGTATTGATTCGTCACATCTGACTTTTAAATTACCCGGTAGTCTCCGTTTTCTTGATCTAAAAATGGTAATATATTCTTTTTCCTGTGTAACACAAACATATCATCCTGTCTTTACTCAGAGTCTATCATTGTGAGGAAAACAAATTGTCCTATTTATAATAACCACAGGCTTCTTAACTTGTATTCTTATTCCAAGCACATGCCTAAAGGACAAGTATTGAAATGATAATAAGCTTTATTTATTTTACAACAATTGCAAAGCAAGTTTTTCCAACTTATATTAATCACTCTTGTTGGCCCGGATGGAATGCGAGAGGGGTTTTACTGTGGGAGGAAAGCGGAGTACCCGGGGAAAACCCACGTGGTCGGGCAGGTGACCCCATACGTTTTCACATCCATTCCGAGGAATCAAACCCCGGACAGCTAGGTGAAAGGCGAGTGTGTTATCACTGCGCTACCTGACCAATCACAGAAACTGATACTTTCTAATTATTTTTTTCACAAATCTATTTAACTGATGAAACATTACCTAGTTTTCTCAATTCTATGATAAGATCTTCTAAGCATTAAATATCTTCTCAACAGTTTTAGTTAAGTTTTCTATAGATCACTGGCAAAGTAACTCATGATGCCATGTATGTAAATGATTTCCTGTGGGACCGATCAGTGTTATGACTGGTGTGGAATAAGGAGAGAGTATACAACAAATCGTAATAGCCTAATGTACACACATCAGATAGCATGACACATTGACCTCTGTAAATTGCCCAACGTAAATTTGCGCACAATTAATTCACAACAAAAAAAATGTAATAAATCAAGTAAGAAATCAATAGAATTAATTAAGTCTGACGACCTGATAGTCTCAAACTATTGGCTACTGACTCCTTAAACAGTCCCAAGTATATACCATAAGCATTATTTCCTGGTGGTTCAAATTTTCAAAGTTAAATTAACAAAAAGTTTGAAATAAAAAGACAATTTTTTCATGGAAATCTTGAAACTTTTAAGCATGCTTTTTCAAAATAATTTTATTTTCAATGTATTTATTCTTTACAATTTAATCTTTCCTCCATAATAGCAAATATTTGCTTCCTTCAATGATTACACAGTAACTTTCAACATGCATGACTGACTTTATATGTAACCACACTAATTGCATCCCTTAATACTCACTACTTACCTCCCTTGATTGTCTACTGTACAGTGTAACTGCCCTTCTTTAATTTCAATTTTGAAGGAAATAACTAGTCACTTTTTTCATTTTACATATAGTGGGAATTGTATTTTATCCTCCTTTTCCTCTTGACAAAGAAAGCAAATCGTACTTATATAATGTATGTTTATGAAGAGGAATCATTTCATTTTTGGAGCTACATATAATAATTACCTAGCTTTATTGTAGAAGATTTGTTTATTTACATACTTGATATAAGCAAGTCTACCTTGCATGTCGTCACTCATGTCACCAAAATTGTGTCATAGTATTGGTCCTGCCCAAGGATGCAGCCAAGACACTTTATAAAATGGTTCATGTTCTCAATAAGATTTCTAAGATATAGAAACTGATGTGGATAGATCTCACTCACAGTTTCCAGTAGAATGGTTGATACATGTCAATGACAGTTGCCCTTTAATAGACCTAACATAAACCGTACACATTTGCTAGATTCATTCAATGACAATCATGCATTGGACCCAAGTCAAGAGATTCTGTATCCAAGTATGTACATTGTATATGGAAATGTGTGACTGAAACAAATTGTTTAAAGCATAGATACTCAGTCTTCAACTCTGCATACAATGTACAGCAAGTCTTTATTCAAACCTATTTCATTATTGAATTTAAAAATCACCTTCAAATGCTTTAGAAGTCAATACAGTCCCCTCCACCAAAACCATCTAAATAAAAAAACAACCTTTTTGGCCTTTTAGGATCTATCACTAAAATTGTGACTTTCACTTAATATTATTGATTCATAATAACATTATTGCAAAATGCAACAAACTGAAAAAATAGATAAGAGAAGTTGGCAGTAACTGGTGACTTTGTGACTACTCTGTGAATAGAACATCAGTTTGTTTTGTATTGTGCAAGTGACAAAAAGCGAAAAAACAAAAGAAAGAAAGAAAGAATAGACAACAGCAAAATGAAAGATCAAGATCCATATTATAGTGTTGTCATGGGAAACAGAAGATCTATTTTGAGCTCTTTGATGTCCCATAAATAGGGACAGAGGATCTAATTTGAGCTCTTTGCTGCCCCCTAAATAGGGACAGAAGATCTATTTTGAGCTCTTTGATGTCCCATAAATAGGGACAGAGGATCTAATTTGAGCTCTTTGATGTCCCATAAATAGGGACAGAGGATCTAATTTGAGCTCTTTGATGTCCCATAAATAGGGACAGAAGATCTATTTTGAGCTCTTTGCTGCCCCCTAAATAGGGACAGAAGATCTATTTTGAGCTCTTTGACGTCCCCTTAGTAGGAACAGAAGATCTATTTTAAGCTCTTTGATGTCCCCTCAGTAGGTACAGAAGAGCTTTTTTGAGCTCTTTGATGTCCCCTTAATAGGGACAGACAATCTATTTTGAGCTCTTTGATGTTCCCTATATAGGGACAGAAGATCTTTTCGCATATTTTATGTCCCCTAAGTAGGAACAGAAGGTCTATTTAAGCCTCTTCAATGGTCCATTTAGTAGGAGAAATTCCCCAGTTCTGCAGGGGCCCTTTTTTCAGCTGCCTCCTACAAACATGTTGAAGAATACAACAGCTCTCTTTCTCAAATTCACAGACATCCCCTAAACACAAGGCATCCAAGAAACCAGTTTCGGTTTACAAGTGTGCCCCACAAATAGTTGCCTTTCGTGACTTATAGTGAGATACAGCAGAGAATGTTTTCCTGTCTCCTTAATTGATTATTAGAAGCTACAATGATGGCTAACAAGTGTGTATAGACAGGCAATTCTTTAACATCATCCTATATGAAAAGAATAATGACTTTCAAACTGTCCTCTTCTCATCTACCTGAATTCATCAAACTGTCACAATAATTTATCTCTGATTGTGTCACAAGAAATTTTTTGCAAGCTGCCCTGTTTAACAGATATTTGCTCTGAGCTCAATAGACAGAGAATGTAACTATCAGTATTTGGATCTCCAGTTCAGCAAACAATGCCAGACCAGCCCCTTGCATCTAAATTAAATCTTTGCAAAAGCTTAAATCAAAGCATTTTGATCCAATCAAATGATCAGATTAAACAAACAGGACTGTCTGAAACAATGTAAATGGCATCAATCTATAGGATACAAGTAGTATTATCTCAGAGTAGGTAACCTTATCAGCCTTACAACAATTTAGCCTGTAATACCAGCACTGACTACACATCATTCAATTTCATTTCTATCATGAATATATCAGATGTCAGTTTATCAATGTATTAGTTCATAAGATAATAAATCAGCATTAAAAACACGACAGAATATGCAAACGTTTTTCCCTCTTTTTATCTTAATACCCAAATGGTAAGGACTTTTAACAAACAAATCAAAACTCTATCAGCAAGAGGCCTAGTAGGCCTGTATAGGTTGTATACTGCAGCTATACATAGACAAATTTATTGGTTTGAAAAGTCAATTTCTGTATTCCTCAAACATACTATAATACAAATACCATGGCTAAGGATCTATTGCTTGTTAAGAAGAGATTTTAAATTCTTAATATATCTGATCCCTGTGGCCTTGAAAGTGGGTCACTGTAGTGAAACTGGACTGGATTTATTGTCTGCGACTAGATAGCTCAATAGTTAGGGCATCTGCCTAGAGATCAGAAAGTCCTGGGGTCAAACCCCCGTCCAACCATGCATTTTAGGACTCATTTGGTGCATGTCACCAACAATTTTTTCAAGTAGGTATGCTTCACAAGGGAATACCCAAACCTGGGTTGTAAATGGTTGTGCCTCCAGGGGCAAAGACTCAGAAAATGAAGGCAAATTGTAGCAGAACTGGACTATGTTGATGAAAGTCACCTACTTGATTGTTCAATTGGTGTTTTTTACAACTAGAGTCTAGAGGGTCTGAGTTCAAATCCTGGTCTAAAACTGCTCTAAAAACCGCAAATGACGCACCTAGGCACGCAAAGAATAAGCTGAGAAAATTGTGAGGCATCTCTGCTACTATGGAATCAAACTGCATCGTGCTGCAATAGGAATATCTCTTCACTGTCATCCATGTAACATCAAGACTCCAAATGTGGGTTTTCTGCAAAGTTAGCATTGGGTACACTTTCCCAGCAGGTCAAAATTCATGTTGTGCTACCTAGATGGCGGACAAAATATTTTTCAATGTCATGGTAAATGTTCTGCATGGTGGAATGTGACAGGTTTGGTGATGGCAGCATTTTGGTGTGGGGCAATGTCTGTAGTGACTGTAAAGCCTGCATGGCCATGATTGAAAGTAATTTGACAGTTCAACAGTACATTTACACTGTTCTCCAACCTATTATGTCATTTCTCTGCTAGCACAATATAATTTTTCAACAAAATAATGCTTGGTTTCATGTGAACTATCTTCACCAATATACAGGTTACATTGGCTGCCATACAGTTCTGGTCTCTTGCCAACAGAGCAATTGTGAAACATATTGGAACGATGCATTTGAACATGCCCATATCCACCTGAACACTCTGCGCTAGGTACTTCTGGAAGAGTAGCAAAACTTCCCTATGACACAAATAAAATGTGCAATAAATGTATAGAACAGATGTGTATCTCCAGTTTGTTATATAAATTCAATGACACACTTCCATGAAAAAGTAACATTGTTACCAAAACATTAGAGATAAAAAACACCTGGTATCACACAGTAAGTTTGTGCTGCTGTCAGGATCTGAATCCCCCCCACTCCCACAAAACCAATCCATTATAATTGATAATCAATTGTTTATTTTAGAACTAGACATCAACAGCAATTTTAAAACTTTAAAACTGATACCTATCTGTAGCTTTCAATTATCACCTAATAATTTATTGTCTCTGATCTTGAAATCCAGTCCGATTCTGCTAATATTGCCTCTGGCCATTATCAGAATAACTTTGGTATATAGAGATCTTTTGTTGCTGACAAGTTGCGTTAATGGTAAAATACTGTCTGCATGTTGATAAACAAAAGCTGATTGTCATCAATTCATTAGACATGATATATTGTTAAAATATCTTACAGATTTTTACTGAAATATAAAGAAATCAAGCTTCATTTAGAATATCTGAGGTCAAGGTTTTCAAAGTTGCTGTCAAAATGATTACCTCAAATTATAGGTTCTTGCTTTGCTTAGCCGTTTTCACAAGAGGCCCATAGGGTCTAAGTGTATCATTCACCTGGTTTGGTTACGTGTGTCCTGTCCTGTGTGTCCTAACTTAAAGTAAAGATTTGTGTGTCATAACTTACAGTCCAGCCATGTGTGTTATCACTTACAGTCCAGACTTGTGTGTCCTTACTTACAGTCCAGACTTCTGTGTCATCACTTACAGTCCAGTCCTGTGTGTCATCACTTACATTCCAGACTTGTGTGTCATCACTTACAGTCCTGCCTTGTGTGTCATCACTTACAGTCCAGACTTCTGTGTCATCACTTACAGTCCAGACTTGTGTGTCATCACTTACAGTCCAGACTTGTGTGTCACCACATAGAGTCAAGACTTGTGTGTCATCACTTACAGTCCAGACTTGTGTGTCATCACTTACAGTCCAGACTTGTGTGTCATCACTTACAGTCAAGACTTGTGTGTCGTCACTTACAGTCCAGACTTGTGTGTCATCACTTACAGTCCAGACTTGTGTGTCATCACTTACAGTCCAGACTTCTGTGTCCTCACTTACAGTCCAGACTTGTGTGTCATCACTTACAGTCCAGACTTGTGTGTCATCACTTACAGTCCAGACTTGTGTGTCATCACTTACAGTCCAGACTTGTGTGTCCTCACTTACAGTCCAGACTTGTGTGTCATCACTTACAGTCCAGACTTGTGTGTCATCACTTACAGTCAAGCCTTGTGTGTAATCACTTACAGTCCAGACTTGTGTGTCCTCACTTACAGTCCAGACTTGTGTGTCCTCATTTACAGTCCAGACTTCTGTGTCATCACTTACAGTCCAGACTTGTGCGTCATCACTTACAGTCCAGACTTGTGTGTCATCACTTACAGTCCAGACTTGTGTGTCATCACTTACAGTCCAGACTTGTGTGTCATCACTTACAGTCCAGACTTGTGTGTCATCACTTACAGTCCAGACTTGTGTGTCATCACTTACAGTCCAGACTTGTGTGTCATCACTTACAGTCCAGACTTGTGTGTCATCACTTACAGTCCAGACTTGTGTGTCATAACTTACAGTCAAGCCTTGTTTTTCATCACTGAAAGTTCGGACAGTGCAGACAAGACATACCACATTAGGAGTATTTTGTGTTTGCAAACAAGACATGCGACATCGAAGATATTTTGTTGACTTTGTTTTGAAACCTACACCATCGTGAAATGGGTCTAAATTCGGACACAAATGTAAAATCAGAGAAAACACCAGTGTGTAACTCAGTGTTCCATTCTGTGTGTCTCATCACTTATTTTCCAGAATTTAATAGACAAACACAATATGTGCATCTCAAAAATCCTATCGCACAAAGGAAATTAAATTGGGGTCAACATGTGTCTACATTGATGTTTTCTTTTATACAATTACACACCAAATTGTCCATTACCTCATGCGTAGACTATAATAATAAACTTACCGATGGAACCAGACTTTATAAATCCTCCTGCCTGGCAGCTTTACTGTTTCCTGGATGTAGACACCTTACCAAGTCAAGCATCGATGTTCCCAATGTGTCAGACCAACACCAGCATGTTTTCTGCTCCCGACAGACATTTACCAAGGCAAAAGTTCCTCGTCAGACTTCGACTGCACAACACATTTAGTCAAATGTAGGAATCAATACTATAAAAAGGCCAACATCCTGTACAGGTCTGATTTATAGTAAAGGCAGCAATATACAATTACTTCAGAGCCTATCTGTTGCATCTGAATATCCCATCGTATGATTTATCTCTAGATAGTACCGCAGTACATAAAGAGTTTCAAGTGATAAACTTGATGTTGTACTAAATACACATAACTCAGAATTGCTTCCATTGGAAATGAACTTACTTATAAAGCTTTTGTTCTTCTGCTGGGTTATTCCTCCATGAACAACTTATGGGAGGCCCATTACATTCTATCCAGAGCAATGAGGGTAAAATTCTCGCCCACGGCTACGCAGACCGCTCCGTCTACAGCCATGTGTAAGCCATACATCTTAGATCTTCGTCAGATGTCACATAGCACCAGCACTTTACCAAATTGTGGTATTGTGGCTATAATAATAATCAGTTAGAATATGCTATTACTCTGCTGCTTTAAATAGATATGTTCAAAATGATTTTGTAATATTTGACATGGAATTTTGAACAAATTCAATTCATTGTAGGTTATCATCTGTTTTGTAACATCGATCTTTTCCAAACTTTCAGGTTCCTCAAGAAATATAGTTTGACCGTACTTTTCTTGAGAGGATAGCATTTCCTGTATACCCTAGGGTTGACCTCAACACTGACCAGTATCTAGGAAAAGGCATAAAAAGTTTAAACATGCTTTGAATAGAAATCAACAAATTACTCACGTTTTGAAAGTTGTACAAAATTAAATATTTGTGTTTAAAACCAAAACATTTAATTTGTCTAGTTAAAAAAAAGGCTTAAAACTTTGAAGCATTACTGTATGGATACCATTCATCAGAATATGTAATTCACAGAAACCAATTCTAAACTAATTTATAGCAATGAAAGGAAGTATTTATCTAGAGTTACAATACAATATTACTTATTACATTTCTCAAATATGCTTGCATAAACAGCATAGAAACCACACAAGCTAAAATTTACATTTGTCTGCCTCTAAAGTTTAAATTACTTTTCAAATGAAATGAAATCTATGAACAAACAAAATAAACTTTTTAACATTTTCTACCAAGTACGTTGTATGAAGGCCATAAGAATATGTATCATCATTAAGGTATTCTTTGAATGTCAATCTTAAACATTTTGTTTGTTGTAGGAAAATATCAATTTTTTGCTGTTTGAGATAAAGTGTCTTTTTCATCCACTTGTGTTTTACATGTGATTTAGTCGTCTTTCTTATTCACTTTAGTTGGAAGTGTTAACTTTTTGGTATATTTGGTAGTAATAGATCGATAAAGTTTCATTTCTGTTTTTACTTAACACAATAATGTAGATTATTCTGGAGGGAATTTTTTTTTTCTTCCTAATGAAAGAATATTCTCAAAACACGGAATTTTTCATTACTCGGCCATACTATGGTCCATTCATCTCATGGGTCTCCAACGTGAGTGACATTGCTTGCAGCACTTAGGATGAAGAATTGGGACTTGGTTGCATGTTCTCATGGCCTTCTGCCCGGAGCTAATGCTGAAATCACGTGCAGCTCTCCCTGTACTCGTGTGAAAGTGTCGAGGTTCCTCCATCGAAAATGTGATGAAAGTATTCCCTCATCCTATTATGAGTACAGTCCCTTACGATGATTTTGTCACGGGACCAGACCAACAGGCTACGTACTGCTGACGTCAGCATCTCCGTCCTACACGTCATTCTCACACATGATCTACAGACTGGAGTCGCAGGAGTTTTCGAGAAAAAAAAACCGTATGTAGATGGGGTTAATTATAATCTTATTTATAAGAGAAGAATGTATCAGATTTCCGGGGAAGGGTGACGAAGACGAAGTTGTTTTCCTCAAATTCGTTGATTTTGAGTTTGAATTAAGATAAATTTATCGGTATTTTCTGCCTGTCATTTACTTCCTAATTTGATTTTTTGAAGACAGATGTATTAATAAGACTGCAGTTCAAAGTGTTGAAATTACAATTTGTTCGTAGATAATATCTTTCAAAGTTCGATCTACGGATTTTAAACATGGATATCGTCATTTATTTATTCAGACGTTCAAGTAGGGGCAGCGTCGGTTAAAGATCATTGATGAAAATTATGTTCATACGGCAGTCCGCCAGTCTCTCATTTATAATAGTTAAAACAGCATCCGATCTGGCAAAATGATGTGCGGCTTAAAGATACCTCCGTGAGAATTGTTGAAAATCAGATTCTACAGTTGTAACGGGATTAAATGTCTCTTGACATGGTAATTAAACTTCATATTATTCAAAGACTGAATGATAAATCTACGTAGTTTTAAGAAATAAGATTGATCGTAACCAACGAAATATTTCTTGACGAATATCGTTACTTTATGGACAACGAAAATTACGCGGTGTGTTTTTGTTATTGTTATTTTAATGCCACATTTCGGCTGTTTCCACTGACGCTCCCCTGGACTTAATGCAATAGTTTCCAATACAGGTGTCTAAAGATCTTGTGTCCTAGACAAAGTCTCAATCATAAATACATAAGTTACTTGTTTTCCTTCTAAAGCTAATACGTGGAACAACTAAATGTCACCCTTAAGTTTTTATTTACCTCACCCGAGGTTTTTATTCATCTCACCCGAGATTTTTATTCACCTCACCCGAGGTTTTTATTCACCTCACCCGAGGTTTTTATTCATCTCACCCGAGGTTTTTATTCACCTCACCCGAGGTTTTTATTCACCTTATCCGCGGTTTTTATTCACCCCACCCCAGGTTTTTATTTATCTCAACTGAGGATTTTATTCACCTCACCCGAGGCTTTTATTCATCTCAGCTGAGGTTTTTGTTAGCAAATGGCATCATTCAGTACAAATTTACAATTAGATGCAGTGCAGTAGAGTAAATTCATGAAACTACATCTCACAGCTGTTTCCTTGAAAACTTTCAGGGATAAGGAAAGTTTTAGAAATCCCTGTGTAATATTTCTTCTTTTTAGTAGTAATCTAATCCTTTTTTTATAACATAGTGATTGTAAGTTTTTTTTATGGTACAGATACTATATCATCCTCGATACTCATTTTCTACGCGCACTATCGCTCTCTGCACCCCTGGAACATATTTCCTGGTAAAATTGAAGGCAAGAGCGAAGTCATTTGATTGGTCTAGAGCGGGTTTCAGGGGAAAATGACCAATCACAAACTGATACGTTCCTTTGAAGATTACAAAAGAGCGACACCCAAATATACGACCTCGAGATTCATTTGATGTACATCACAGGATCAAACTAGTTCTCTTGTCTTATCCACAAGGTGTCTCACATGGAACCTTCAATATTATCCTGAGCTGTTCAGGGGTAAAACACACAAAACGATACGAAGGGAAGTAACTCGAGGAGAAAACGAAGCATTGAAATTTTTCACGAGTTACTTCCCTCCAAACATTTACTGAATAACAATTTTTACCAAATTCTATCATCCCTACTCGCGGATCCAGAAGGGGGAAGGGGTGGGGTGAGAACTTGGTACTTTTACTACCTAATTATGCTCTTTAGTTCGATTTCTTTCAAGATCATAAGTATGGATCTGAAGGGAGAGGTATCATTCATTCATTTGCAATACGATCCCTTTACATGTCCCTTTGATTTGAAATAGCGAATGCAAGTTACCTTTCCACTCAGTATCAAATGTAAACACAGATCAACGTATACCTACATTGTAGATAGTAGAGTGGAAAATAAGAGATCTTAGGGTTAATAAATTCACAAATTTGGTAAACCACCTTAAGATCTCTTCCATGCATGAAGCATATTTCGTTCTATTGTATCTGTTTCTCGAGGAGAAGATTTTTGAAACGGTCAGTCTTTTTTTTTTTTGTAATTTTTTATTTTTAAGCATTTTTTACAAGTATAGTTAACATCACATAAGCATACACACACTCCACACACAGAAACTTGCATACCTGTATAGGATTGTAACTATTTGTGAATCAATAACTTAAGTATATTGTAGATAATATCCTAGTTTACACAACATTCTTATCTTCATAGTTGCCATCAGCATTAGAATATTGCAATCAGGATTCATCCATAGATATATAATTAAGAAAATATGGTCTACAAAAACCAATTACCATTTCTATATACACAACAAAACACATGCCTTTGTCATCTTTATTACACACACACACACACACACACACACACTTTCCTTCCACATAGAGAGACAGAGAAAAAGAAAGAGAAGAAAAGAGAGGGTGATAGTGGGCTAAACATTCATATCACATCTATGTATCTCACTCACCAACAATTTCTAATCTTTTTCACTTACATTTTGAAACCCTCACACACTTTAGAGGAGAATAGCCGAGATAAAAAGAGACAAGCAGCAAGGAACAAGACAGAGGGCTAGTGGAAGAGAGAAAAATTATATATGAGTATATTGAAAATCTAAAATACGGTCAGTCTTGGTTGATATATTAATACCATCAAACGGACATTCCAAACTTTGATTTCTTCAACCGAGTTTGAATTATTTTTTTTATGTAGATATAACCGATTATTAGCAAAAATGTTATTTTACCCATAGCAATTTTAAACCCCATATCCCCACCACGTGACAAATATGAGACCATGGGGCCAGGAAACTCACACTATTGGCGTGTATACTGTAACACAATAAAAACTGGCAAAACAAAACTTCTGCCTACACTGGATATCTCGAAGGCTGCTAGCCTTGACATAACCAAACCTACTCGTCATGGATATATGTCCTGTTCTCCGCCATTCAAACTTTCCTGAGATACTGGCGAGGTCCCTTAGGTTTGAAAATTAGCTAATTGTGTACCTATCTATAAAAAACATCTAACAGCATGCTGATAATTCTCTCTCTAACCTTCGTTGCATGGCTTCCGTCAAAAACGCGCCATGTGAATTCTAACTATTTGATAGAACATCTAGATTTTGGCACACCAACTGGCGTTCAAATGTGGATTTCACCAAAACATTTGATAAAATTAGTTGTTAACTCCCCAGTTCACAAACAAAATTATCAAAGTAACAAATAAATGGTAAAACTAACAATTGGATGAAAAAATCCTCATTGTCAGATCCCATACTGTTAAATGGTGAATCGTCCAACATCTCACCTGCTTAATCTAAACAAACTCAAGGAATATTCTTTGGTCCTTTCCTGTTGATTTCTTTTCTGAATATACTCATCTTCACTCTGTTGGAGTAGACAAGAAATAGGTAAAAATAGAACAGTATTTGATTCACTCAAAATTTGGTTTTGAGATGATTTTGGATATTGTATTCGACATGTGGTGTTTTCGCCTCAGTTGTCAGCTCCGAGGAAGTAACAGCAGTATAACACACCAGTAAGGTTCACCATTGGAGAGTTGGAGTCGGGTGGCGTTGGCTAGCATGTGCGGAAGTTTATATAACTTTGTTCCGGATGTGTCGAGAATTAAAAAAGTAAATTGTGACGAACGACAAAGCGACCGCAGTAAGTTACTTGAGCATCTTCAGTCAACGTTAAAGCTGGTCTCTCTCCTTGATCATGATATTGCGGTCTGTCGCAAATATAGTAACAGTGACCTTGACCATACAACTCTTAAATTCGAACTCGTCTGGGAAAGTGTTGTTCTTTTAAAAGGTTGGTTTGAGCATATTCGATCAAAGAAAGAATCTACTATAGCCGTGACGGCGTAACGTACATCAGTGTCGTGACATCCCAATGTCTTCTCTTCGAGATATAGAGGAGTGAAGCCTTATACTTTTCGATGTTAATAGGACGACTAGCAATACTTTAGAAAACTGCCGGCGTACGAGGCATTTGACATTTGATTAAGAATAAATCCACAAGTGTGATAAAAATAGCCTTTATAAGAGGTATACATGTGCATTTTAAAGTTCTTACGGATACCGTGGATTACTCAATGAACATTGAACACCTGAGCACATGATATTTCAATACTCTTTGAACTGCTGCCGACTTCAATAACAAAAAAATTCAAATCCGGTGAGACATCAAAACATCCATATTTGTGCAAAACTAAGGATTGGCACCATTCAGCACACCTGATGCCAAATTTTCTCAGCGGCTAAAATGTATTCAGTTTTGCATACCTATTTGTAAGCTAATTTAGCGAAAAAAGACACGAATATGTAAAAAAAAAGATATATATAGTAGCATTTAGATTTATTGGTACCTTTTGAAATAAATCCGGATTCCTTGTAGTTTTAACCACCAAAGCAGTTAATTTACCGACATACCAAGAGGCCTGCATATTTTGCCACTGTATGTCAAGCAACTTCGATCGACCACGCACCAACAACAACAAACACAGAAACGACACCATGTTTTTTATTTATTGATATCAACAATAATCCAGTGATTTGTAAATGAAAAGATTTCGCTTTACTTGCCGACAACTGGTGTGGTTGCGTTGCTTCTAGAAAACAATATTAGGAAGACAGTAAGGCCGACGTGGACTTGAATCACGTTTACAATGGGGTCATGCACTGTATATGTTAAGAAGGCAATTTACGTCACTTTATGAAATATGTATTATGAAAGCTCTCTCTCTCTCTCTGTCTCTCTGTCTGTCTCTCCCTCTCTCTCTCTCTCTCTCTGATAGTTTCTTTTTTGTCATTGGCAGTTCCACCAACATAAATGATGTATTTTGCCATGAATCTACGTTTAAACTTTCCAGATATCGTCGTTTTGCGATTTTTATAATATCACCGAAAGAAAGTTAAAATAGAGTTCCTCGGTAACGCAAACGTTTACAGCAGTTTTAGTCGATGTTTACATAATTTGTGTACATATTGCTTCAAATTGTCTCAAAATGTAACAAAACCATAGTGTACATAACATGCTTTTTTTTTTTTTTTGACAAACTGAGGTTCCCTTGTAATCATGTGACCAACTTTTCATAACGATAATTTACATGGATTTGAACGAAGGGATATTATTTCATTAAGATTGACAACAGAATTTTATATCGAAACATTCTACCAAGAGCCGAAACGGTAGACATTACGCCATTTATACTCACAATTTTTCACAAATGAAATAGTGGCTGTTGCTGCACCGTTCATCCTGCCAGACAAGCTCGTCCTCCGTAGCAGTCCAGTTTAGCATTAGACAATTGTCAGTCCAGTTTCCGTTAGGGTTTCCAATATCCCACTTTGTGAAGGGTCCCACGTATTGTCCGGTCTCTACCCAACGGTACTGCCCTTCAAAGATGAAGTCGGTCGCACCGACGTAAAATGGGTAGATTCTGATCGCTAAAATGAAGATGAAGATAACTGACTAGTTACTGTTACAAATATCAGGAGATAGAGTGTTGATTCAGAATAATTACTGTGACAAACATCAAGGGATATATTGTTGATTCAGAATAATTACTGTGACAAACATCAAGGGAGACAATGTTGATTCAGAATAATTACTGTGACAAACATCAAGGGAGATATTGTTGATTCAGAATCATTACTGTGACAAACATCAAGGGAGATAATATTGATTCAGAATCTTTACTGTGACAAACATCAAGGGAGATATTGTTGATTCAGAATAATTACTGTGACAAACATCAAGGGAGACAAAGTTGATTCAGAATAATTACTGTGACAAACATCAAGGGAGACAATGTTGATTCAGAATCTTTACTGTGACCAACATCAAGGGAGATAATGTTGATTCAGAATAATTACTGTGACAAACATCAAGGGAGATAATATTGATTCAGAATCTTTACTGTGACCAACATCAAGGGAGATAATGTTGATTCAGAATAATTACTGTGACAAACATCAAGGGAGATAATGTTGATTCAGAATCATTACTGTGACAAACATCAAGGGAGATAATGTTGATTCAGAATAATTACTGTGACCAACATCAAGGGAGACAAAGTTGATTCAGAATAATTACTGTGACCAACATCAAGGGAGACAATGTTGATTCAGAATCTTTACTGTGACCAACATCAAGGGAGACAATGTTGATTCAGAATCATTACTGTGACAAACATCAAGGGAGATAATGTTGATTCAGAATCATTACTGTGACAAACATCAAGGGAGACAATGTTGATTCAGAATCTTTACTGTGACTAACATCAAGGGAGATAATGTTGATTCAGAATCATTACTGTGACAAACATCAAGGGAGATAATATTGATTCAGAATCTTTACTGTGACCAACATCAAGGGAGATAATGTTGATTCAGAATCATTACTGTGACAAACATCAAGGGAGATAATGTTGATTCAGAATAATTACTGTGACAAACATCAAGGGAGACAAAGTTGATTCAGAATAATTACTGTGACCAACATCAAGGGAGACAATGTTGATTCAGAATCTTTACTGTGACCAACATCAAGGGAGATAATGTTGATTCAGAATAATTACTGTGACAAACATCAAGGGAGATAATATTGATTCAGAATCTTTACTGTGACCAACATCAAGGGAGATAATGTTGATTCAGAATCATTACTGTGACAAACATCAAGGGAGATAATGTTGATTCAGAATAATTACTGTGACAAACATCAAGGGAGATAATGTTGATTCAGAATAATTACTGTGACAAACATCAAGGGAGACAATGTTGATTCAGAATCTTTACTGTGACAAACATCAAGGGAGATAATGTTGATTCAGAATCATTACTGTGACAAACATCAAGGGAGATACTGTTGATTCAGAATAATTACTGTGACAAACATCAAGGGAGACAAAGTTGATTCAGAATAATTACTGTGACAAACATCAAGGGAGATATTGTTGATTCAGAATAATTACTTTGACAAACATCAAGGGAGATACTGTTGATTCAGAATAATTACTGTGACCAACATCAAGGGAGACAAAGTTGATTCAGAATCTTTACTGTGACCAACATCAAGGGAGATAATGTTGATTCAGAATAATTACTGTGACAAACATCAAGGGAGATAATGTTGATTCAGAATAATTACTGTGACAAACATCAAGGGAGATAATGTTGATTCAGAATCATTACTGTGACAAACATCAAGAGATATTCTGGCTACGTCTTACTTTTTAGGACGTTCGCAATTGTAAAAAGGAAGTCGTGCTTTTCCTGTGAATCGTCAGAAGCGAGCCATCCGTGTAACTTTTTACACTCTATCTGTAATTAAGACTAGAATTAATTTAGAAATTTAAAATAAAATACAAATATATAACAATGTAACAATTGCAATCAAAGGATATACTGCGAAATGTGTCTTATTCTCATTGTTCTTTTGAAGGAATTCTCGTGTAAATCTTTCTTTTGTTCATATTTTGCGTTTGTTTTATTGAACTTGAGTTTGAATATGATTATACTGATAAGTTGGTTTTGTTAAGTTATAAATATCGAGTACATTTTTATGAAGCACAGCTGAAAATCATTTATGCCCGCGATACTTGATCAATATATCACTAAGTTTATTGTAATTACTGTACAATAGTTATCTTCAAGAGGCTGCTCTGTAGCGGATATATTGATTCTAGGATATACATCAGATATTTATTAGAATGTATTTTGTAAAAGTGAGAGTGATTCACAAACATATGAATTCGAGGATAAAGAGTGCCTACGAAATAAAACAAAAATATTCTGTAGATATACGTATGTTATAATTATCTAGATCGTCACATTTAGTTCTCCACAGAATGTGCACGTGACTTCATGTACAATTAATGTAATATCCAGAATTTAACACGTTTATTGAAATTACGATATTAAATGAACCCGTTAGTATACTACTGAGAGCTGAAGTGGAAACATCTATAAACAACAAACCTCCGCTTGATTCCAGTTGGTTCTCGCACCGTTGAAATGGAGGCAGTTCTCCTTGAACTGCACCCACCCATGTTCACACTCAGAGTGTATTGAAACGACACCTGGATATCCATAAAATATCAGCGCATTTTTATTAAGACACTGTTTAGCATGGATGAACATCAGTTATACAAAATAATGTTAATAAATTAGATCACGTTACCCGTCCTCAATTAAAGGTATCAGCCCCATACACGTATTTCCCGTAGTTATGTGTCCAGTCAGGATTATGTCTACAGTCACCACATTGTACCCGTCATTATGTCTACAGTCACCACATTGTACCCGTCATTATGTCTACAGTCACCACACATTGTACCCGTAATTATATCTACAGTCACCACACATTGTACCCGTAATTATGTCTACAGTCACCACATTGTACCCGTAATTATGTCTACAGTCACCACACATTGTACCCGTTATTATGTCTACAGTCACCACACATTGTACCCGTTATTATGTCTACAGTCACCACACATTGTACCCGTAATTATGTCTACAGTCACCACACATTGTACACAATTATATCTACAGTCACCACACATTGCACCCGTAATTATGTCTACAGTCACCACACATTGCACCCGTAATTATGTCTACAGTCACCACACATTGTACACATTGTATTAGCGACAGCTTACGTCTGGTGTCTTAAGATGCGCACATTTAATTGTCATTATATATTATTTCCATCACGTTTCTGGTTTACAAATACGTACAAGTATGATAAGCTAAATCTCATTATGTATAACGCAGCAGATTTATCAGTATTTGATTGGTATTTAAAAAAAATACATCAAATTCCGTCCCAAATTATGAATTGAGGGATATATGACTTTTTTTCTAGCAATACATTAAAGTATCGAATTTAGACTCGACCAAAATCAACATTTTCAATCAAAAGATTTATCAGCAATGATAATCTGTGTTGACCTAGACCTAGATATAAAAAGGAACATATTTAGGAAGTATATTGTAGGCTGTGACTATCTCTGACTTCTTCCCCAGACTATTTTTCAGTTTGTCAATAAGACGCTATCATTTTTTTCATAATAAAGATAAGAGTCTATTTACTTACCAAAGATAACAAACAGGAGAACACATTCTTTTATATACATCCTTGTGATTTTGTCTTGTGAGATCCTAATGTTAGACTCCCTCAACTGGACTGTAACACTTAAATTGACTGGCCCTAAAGCCGACCTGAATAGATAAAGTGGTGTCTTCGTTATCGAACCATTTCTGGTGACATGTCCGATATATTGTATAACTTATTAAACATATACCAACATCTGTAGGAAACTAGAATAAATAAACCTCATATATCACTGTCAGACCAAACTAGATCAGCCGTCAAATGCATAACATAGGGCTTCCGCGCTGTATTTCCCATTTCGGAGTGTTTAAATCCGTCCAGATATCACACTGGCTGTTCCCAGACGTTAAAGTGCGAAAACAATGAGGAAACTCGTGCATACATAAAGTACATACACAGACCTGGGCACTGTTATAGCACATACACAGACCTGGACACTGTTATAGAACATACACAGACCTGTACACTGTTATAGAACATACACAGACCTGGGCACTGTTATAGAACATACACAGACCTGGACACTGTTATAGAACATACACAGACCTGGACACTGTTATAGAACATACACAGACCTGGACACTGTTATAGAACATACACAGACCTGGACACTGTTATAGAACATACACAGACCTGGACACTGTTATAGTACATACACAGACCTGGACACTGTTATAGCACATACACAGACCTGGACACTGTTATAGTACATACACAGACCTGGACACTGTTATAGAACATACACAGACCTGGGCACTGTTATAGAACATACACAGACCTGTACACTGTTATAGAACATACACAGACCTGGACACTGTTATAGAACATACACAGACCTGGACACTGTTATAGAACATACACAGACCTGTACACTGTTATAGAACATACACAGACCTGGACACTGTTATAGTACATACACAGACCTGTACACTGTTATAGAACATACACAGACCTGGGCACTGTTATAGAACATACACAGACCTGGACACTGTTATAGTACATACACAGACCTGTACACTGTTATAGAACATACACAGACCTGGGCACTGTTATAGAACATACACAGACCTAGCCACTGTTATAGAACATACACAGACCTGGACACTGTTATAGAACATACACAGACCTGGACACTGTTATAGAACATACACAGACCTGGACACTGTTATAGTACATACACAGACCTGGACACTGTTATAGAACATACACAGACCTGTACACTGTTATAGTACATACACAGACCTGGACACTGTTATAGCACATACACAGACCTGGACACTGTTATAGAACATACACAGACCTGGGCACTGATATAGAACATACACAGACCTAGCCACTGTTATAGTACATACACAGACCAGGACACTGTTATAGCACATACACAGACCTGGACACTGTTATAGAACATACACAGACCTGGGCACTGTTATAGAACATACACAGACCTGGACACTGTTATAGAACATACACAGACCTGGACACTGTTATAGTACATACACAGACCTGGACACCGTTATAGAACATACACAGACCTGTACACTGTTATAGTACATACACAGACCTGGACACTGTTATAGCACATACACAGACCTGGACACTGTTATAGAACATACACAGACCTGTACACTGTTATAGTACATACACAGACCTAGCCACTGTTATAGAACATACACAGACCTGGACACTGTTATAGTACATACACAGACCTGGACACTGTTATAGCACATACACAGACCTGGACACTGTTATAGAACATACACAGACCTGTACACTGTTATAGTACATACACAGACCTAGCCACTGTTATAGAACATACACAGACCTGGACACTGTTATAGAACATACACAGACCTAGCCACTGTTATAGCACATACACAGACCTGGACACTGTTATAGAACATACACAGACCTGGACACTGTTATAGTACATACACAGACCTGGACACTGTTATAGCACATACACAGACCTGGACACTGTTATAGAACATACACAGACCTGGACACTGTTATAGAACATACACAGACCTGGACACTGTTATAGAACATACACAGACTTGTACACTGTTATAGAACATACACAGACCTGGACACTGTTATAGAACATACACAGACCTGTACACTGTTATAGAACATACACAGACCTGGACACTGTTATAGCACATACACAGACCTGGACACTGTTATAGAACATACACAGACCTGGCCACTGTTATAAAACAAACAGGTCTGGACACAGTTATAAAACAAACAGGTATGGACAATGTTATAGAACTAGGTCTGTGTGATGATAACTTGTACAGTCAGAAGGTCTTGACTAGGTCTGTATGATGATAACTTGTACAGTCAGAAGGTCTTGACTAGGTCTGTGTGATGATAACATGTACAGTCAGAGGGTCTTGACTAGGTCTGTGTGATGATAACTTGTACAGTCAGAGGGTCTTGACAAGGTCTGTATGATGATAACTTGTACAGTCAGAAGGTCTTGACTAGGTCTGTGTGATGATAACTTGTACAGTCAGAAGGTCTTGACTAGGTCTGTGTGATGATAACTTGTACAGTCAGAAGGTCTTGACTAGGTCTGTATGATGATAACTTGTACAGTCAGAAGGTCTTGACTAGGTCTGTGTGATGATAACTTGTACAGTCAGAAGGTCTTGACTAGGTCTGTGTGATGATAACTTGTACAGTCAGAAGGTCTTGACAAGGTCTGTGTGATGATAACTTGTAAAGTCAGAAGGTCTTGACTAGGTCTGTATGATGATAACTTGTACAGTCAGAAGGTCTTGACTAGGTCTGTGTGATGATAACTTGTAAAGTTAGAAGGTCTTGACTAGGTCTGTGTGATGATAACTTGTACAGTCAGAAGGTCTTGACTAGGTCTGTGTGATGATAACTTGTACAGTCAGAGGGTCTTGACAAGGTCTGTGTGATGATAACTTGTACAGTCAGAAGGTCTTGACTAGGTCTGTGTGATGATAACTTGTACAGTCAGAGGGTCTTGACAAGGTCTGTGTGATGATAACTTGTACAGTCAGAAGGTCTTGACTAGGTCTGTGTGATGATAACTTGTACAGTCAGAAGGTCTTGACTAGGTCTGTGTGATGATAACTTGTACAGTCAGAAGGTCTTGACTAGGTCTGTGTGATGATAACTTGTAAAGTCAGAAGGTCTTGACTAGGTCTGTGTGATGATAACATGTCAGAGGGTCTTGACTAGGTCTGTGTGATGATAACTTGTACAGTCAGAAGGTCTTGACTAGGTCTGTGTGATGATAACTTGTACAGTCAGAAGGTCTTGACTAGGTCTGTGTGATGATAACTTGTACAGTCAGAAGGTCTTGACTAGGTCTGTGTGATGATAACTTGTACAGTCAGAGGGACTTGACAAGCTCAGTAGGATGATAACTTGGACAGTCAGAAGGTCTTGACTAGGTCTGTGTGATGATAACTTGTACAGTCAGAAGGTCTTGACTAGGTCTGTGTGATGATAACTTGTACAGTCAGAAGGTCTTGACTAGGTCTGTATGATGATAACTTGTACAGTCAGAAGGTCTTGACTAGGTCTGTGTGATGATAACTTGTACAGTCAGAAGGTCTTGACTAGGTCTGTGTGATGATAACTTGTACAGTCAGAAGGTCTTGACTAGGTCTGTGTGATGATAACTTGTAAAGTTAGAAGGTCTTGACTAGGTCTGTGTGATGATAACTTGTACAGTCAGAAGGTCTTGACTAGGTCTGTGTGATGATAACTTGTACAGTCAGAAGGTCTTGACTAGGTCTGTGTGATGATAACTTGTACAGTCAGAAGGTCTTGACTAGGTCTGTGTGATGATAACTTGTACAGTCAGAGGGTCTTGTCTGTATGATGATAACTTACAGTCAGAGGGTCTTGACTAGGTCTGTATGATGAGTCAGAGGGTCTTGACAAGGTCTGTGATGATGATAACTTGTACAGTCAGAAGGTCTTGACTAGGTCTGTGTGATGATAACTAGGTCTGTGTGATGATAACTTGTAAAGTCAGAAGGTCTTGACTAGGTCTGTGTGATGATAACTTGTACAGTCAGATGGTCTTGACTAGGTCTGTGTGATGATAACTTGTACAGTCAGAAGGTCTTGACAAGGTCTGTGATGATAACTTGACTACTGTGTGATGATAACTTGTCAGAAAGGTCTTGACTAGGTCTGTGTGATGATAACTTGTACTGTGTGATGATAACTTGTACAGTCAGAAGGTCTTGACTAGGTCTGTGTGATGATAACTTGTACAGTCAGAAGGTCTTGACTAGGTCTGTGTGATGATAACTTGTACAGTCAGAAGGTCTTGACTAGGTCTGTGTGATGATAACTTGTACAGTCAGAGGGTCTTGACAAGGTCTGTGTGATGATAACTTGTACAGTCAGAAGGTCTTGACAAGGTCTGTATGATGATAACTTGTACAGTCAGAAGGTCTTGACTAGGTCTGTGTGATGATAACTTGTACAGTCAGAAGGTCTTGACTAGGTCTGTGTGATGATAACTTGTACAGTCAGAAGGTCTTGACTAGGTCTGTGTGATGATAACTTGTACAGTCAGAAGGTCTTGACTAGGTCTGTGTGATGATAACTTGTACAGTCAGAAGGTCTTGACTAGGTCTGTGTGATGATAACTTGTACAGTCAGAAGGTCTTGACAAGGTCTGTGTGATGATAACTTGTACAGTCAGAAGGTCTTGACTAGGTCTGTATGATGATAACTTGTACAGTCAGAAGGTCTTGACTAGGTCTGTGTGATGATAACTTGTACAGTCAGAAGGTCTTGACTAGGTCTGTGTGATGATAACTTGTACAGTCAGAAGGTCTTGACTAGGTCTGTGTGATGATAACTTGTACAGTCACTTGACAAGGTCTGTGTGATGATAACACAGTCAGAAGGTCTTGACTAGGTCTGTGTGATGATAACTTGTACACAGAAGGTCTTGATTAGAAGGTCTTGACTAGGTCTGTGTGATGATAACTTGTACAGTCAGAAGGTCTTGACTAGGTCTGTGTGATGATAACTTGTACAGTCAGAGGGTCTTGACAAGGTCTGTGTGATGATAACTTGTACAGTCAGAAGGTCTTGACTAGGTCTGTGTGATGATAACTTGTACAGTCAGAAGGTCTTGACTAGGTCTGTGTGATGATAACTTGTACAGTCAGAAGGTCTTGACTAGGTCTGTGTGATGATAACTTGTACAGTCAGAAGGTCTTGACTAGGTCTGTGTGATGATAACTTGTACAGTCAGAAGGTCTTGACTAGGTCTGTGTGATGATAACTTGTACAGTCAGAGGGTCTTGACAAGGTCTGTGTGATGATAACTTGTACAGTCAGAAGGTCTTGACTAGGTCTGTGTGATGATAACTTGTACAGTCAGAAGGTCTTGACTAGGTCTGTGTGATGATAACTTGTACAGTCAGAGGGTCTTGACAAGGTCTGTATGATGATAACTTGTACAGTCAGAAGGTCTTGACTAGGTCTGTGTGATGATAACTTGTACAGTCAGAAGGTCTCTGTATGATGATAACTTGTACAGTCAGAAGGTCTTGACTAGGTCTGTGTGATGATAACTTGTAAAGTCAGAAGGTCTTGACTAGGTCTGTGTGATGATAACATGTACAGTCAGAGGGTCTTGACTAGGTCTGTGTGATGATAACTTGTACAGTCAGAAGGTCTTGACTAGGTCTGTGTGATGATAACATGTACAGTCAGAGGGTCTTGACTAGGTCTGTGTGATGATAACTTGTACAGTCAGAGGGTCTTGACAAGGTCTGTGTGATTATATATTAAGTGTTGTATGGATACAAAGACAACTTAGTCAAGGCAGAGACGCAATGAGGTCCTTTGTGTAGGACTGATGAAGTGTTCGCCTTATGATTCCACAATAATTATTTAAGCTTTATCTATTTTACAGCAATCACGGACCACGGGTCTTACTGTAGAAGGAAACCGGAGTACCCGGAGAAAGTGGTATGGCAAGTGACTCCTGACCTTTTCTTATCCGCTCAGGAAATCGAACCCAAACGACTAGTTAAAAGGTGAGTACGTTACCACTGAGCCATCCGATTTAAGGATGGGCGGTGTATGTAGATTTTTACTGCCAAAGTTTTGTTTCGACAAGGTTTAAACACGTACAGTATGTGTGATCCTGATCCATTGGAAACATGCGTTACTTCCAAGCTCCAATTAGCTATGATATACATGCTTATATGTTTCCATGTGTAGTAGTGCAAATAGTCAGGGGACAATGTTGTACATCACAAAAACTTGAAAATAAGTCTACCTCAAAAATAAGCTTACCTCAAAAATAAGTCTACCTCAAAAATAAGCTTACCTCAAAAATAAGTCTACCTTACAAATAAGCTTATCTCAAAAATAAGTCTACCTAAAAAAATAAGTCTACCTA
This sequence comes from Ylistrum balloti, assembly GCF_031769215.1. Lineage (NCBI taxonomy): Eukaryota > Metazoa > Mollusca > Bivalvia > Pectinida > Pectinidae > Ylistrum > Ylistrum balloti. The sequence goes on along the minus strand of NW_026781949.1, from coordinate 27,851 downwards.
AAAAATAAGTCTACCTCAAAAATAAGTCTACCTCAAAAATAAGCTTACATCAAAAATAAGTCTACCTCAAAAATAAGCTTACCTAAAAAATAACATTACCTCAAAAATAAGCTTACCTAAAAAATAAGTCTACCTCAAAAAATAAGTCTACCTCAAAAATAAGCTTACCTCAAAAATAAGTCTACCTCAAAAATAAGCTTACCTAAAAAATAAGTCTACCTCAAAAGTAAGTCTACCTCAAAAAATAAGTCTACCTCAAAAATAAGCTTACCTCAAAAATAAGTCTACCTCAAAAATAAGCTTACATCAAAAATAAGTCTACCTCAAAAATATGTCTACCTCAAAAATAAGCTTACCTCAAAAATAACATTACCTAAAAAATAAGTCTACCTCAAAAATAAGTTTACCTCAAAAAATAAGTCTACCTCAAAAATAAGCTTACCTCAAAAATAAGTCTACCTCAAAAATAAGCTTACCTAAAAAATAAGTCTACCTCAAAAATAAGTCTACCTCAAAAAATAAGTCTACCTCAAAAATAAGCTTACCTCAAAAATAAGTCTACCTCAAAAATAAGCTTACCTCAAAAATAAGTCTACCTCAAAAATATGTCTACCTCAAAAATAAGCTTACCTCAAAAATACGCCTACAACTTGAAAATATTCACATAAATAAACTGTTATTTCTGACGTATAATGAAAATAAGCCTGAACTTATTTTCCAGATTTTCAAAAATTGTAACAGGGGCCCAGTATCGTCGTCTTTTTACGTCGGAATGAAAATGAAAATAAGAAACAACAAACAACATTTTTGATACTGATTGCATTTATAGTTTATTGATTACATCTTGAATGGACATTGCTCGTTTCCCAGTTACCGACGACCAACAACACTCGGCCCACCAGTGCCTGACCTGTAAAATAAGATATATGGAGTATGGTTTCCTGTAAAATACTATCTTCATTCTACAGGTATGACTCTCGGAATGTATTGCATGCCTACTACACGATCATCCTCATCAAACAAAATAGCCATGGTCATTGGTGATTTCACAATTGAAATCTTGTATTATAAGAGTCATCTGCACTTCATTAACACATATAGAGACAATGTGTATGAAATATTTGACGGGTCGGATTGAAACGACAAGAGGCGAATTAAATAAAATCTTTCATCATCATGTCAATATCGACAATTACAAAAAAACATTTTTATTTGGCAAAACAATGTCAAAGGGATTGGTCAGTAAGTTTTCCTACTTATGAAAGCCTATCACTGCATGACATAACAATAAAATAGAAAATCTAAAAAAAAAAAAAAAAATAGAAGCACCGGGGTCGAATATCATTTCAAGTTAACGTTTACTTTTTGCTGGCATATGTTTAAAAAATGCATATATTTTGAAAATGTTACTTTTCTATACGAAAATATACCACAAATATATGTATGAAGGTAACAAGAATGATTCAATAAATCTATTTATAGAGCGATAACTCTGACGTCAGCACAGGGAAATCTTTTGAAAACATTCTTGACGGAATAGAAAATTATCTTTAGGATTATAATTGATATTTCCCATGGGAAAGGAATTATTTCTCGCCCCTGTCAAATTAGAAAAGAACATGAAGCTTTACCTACAATTTACAAAATTAAGGAACTAATTGACTATTAAAACGTCCGAGATTCAAATGTATAACAGACGGCAGAATTACTATATTGTTTAAGTATTCGGCACACAGCTAATCTTAAATGTTACTATACACACTGTTTATTTTGGCTAGTTGTTGATAGCGAGGGAAACAAAACTAAATCAGATTACCAACATGGATCTTCGAGCCAGACAGGCCGCCATCACCGCGTTACTTATTTCATGGATGAAGAGGACATGTGTTTTTTTAAAACTGTATGTTAAATAATTTCTTTTTATGTGAGAACGTCAAAGGAAACATCAACATGTCAACATCATCTAATACTAGGCCAAAATAATAACAAAGATTAATACGGAGACTCCTAAAAAGTACAAGGAGAATAAGACTGGGTGTTCCTGCAGTGTAAGCGTCTTATGCCTCACTGAGGCCACCCGCCATGTAAATCCTGAGATATAAAATAGATCTATATTTTTATTTTCAGAGACAAATTGTCTATGTACGCACGGTTTTTCGCATATATAGTATTCCGCTCCATGGACATTAGAATGATTTGCAACTGGGTGGGTCGAGTGAGATCCACAATTTTCGTCAGACCACACGAGGTTTCGATCATTTTCCCACTTCAGTGAGAGGCAGTTTTTAGAGTTATTTCCGTCTGGTTCTCCCGTTCCCCATCTTGTGAAAGGTCCAACCTGAACACCGGTTTCTAACCATCGCCATTGATTCTCAAAAGTGATATCACTCCCGCCGATGAAATAATGATTGAAGTGGAAGCCTGGTAAAATGTAAGACAAATTCTACATTTACAGCACGCTTTTTACAAAATTCATTGGCAAGTCTGTATCTTTTTTACCAAAACATCTCTTTTTGAAAATAAAACATTTTTATTTCAATAATCCAACAGCCAATGTTGACTAAGTTTAATATTCATAAAGTTACTACGCTTTCAATTCTATCCATTAACATTAGCTAAGCCGATTTGTTTTATAGTCTTCATCATCTTGCTTCTCTCACAGTCTCAAAAGGGTCTGGATCTGGCATGCAGATAAGTCGTTAGAATTGTACCTTTGTCATCTGATTATTGTAAGCGGCATCTTAAGTGTTTTTTCTCTTTTTTTTTCTTTGTCATTTTTTGCTGTGTCCAAGCCTTGTGAATGCCTATTCGTGGTCCCTTATTGTCGCAACGTATGAAAAAATACGATGTCTAAGGACTTCATCGACTTTTATTAGTATTACTGGTATTATGAATCATGCTACCGTGTACAGATAATGACATTTCAGTGTGATGGCACTATAACAGAAACGACCGCCAGTGGTCGCATTGCTCAGGGACACCGTCTTTAGATCACATGACTGTTATTAGGACGGAAAAAGGTAAAGATAAAAAACAATTACATCACTCACATTTTTACAAATATTTTAAATTACTTGATGGTACAGTCGTTGTTGGAATTGGTTTCCGAGATTTACCATTGTTATCATATCCCATCTGACTTCTAATCAATTATGTGAAAGATCAAGAATAAACAGAGCTTGCAAAGCGAATTATTTTTCAAACGTTACATACCCTACCAGATTTAGCGAGTGATTTTGTATTTTTTGGAAAAAAAACTAAACGAAGTGAAAGAAACACTACAGATCTATATAAAAACAACGAGTGTTTATGACCAGCTTCTACCAATATATAAAGGCTATTCCGAAGTTGAAATGACGTGTGCTGTTACCGTTTGGGCGTAATAATATGACCTCTTTTAATATGCCGCTGATTAGTGTGCAAAATTTTAAATTTCCGAAATACATAAGGGTATTAAAATTCATTAAAAATTATAACAAGGTTTTTTTTCCCCTTCCAAAGTAAAAAGTATGCTTTCTAGTTTCCACGGTCGGGTGAAGTGCTCTTTCGATCTTATTTCTTTCAATCTTAACTTGCTGACGTGTAATACGTGGTGGTATAACATGTATGTTTGAATTATTGATAGATGCTTCAGGAGTTGAATAACACCTAACTATTGCGGTAAGAAAACATCTATTTAACATTCTCTTGAAAGTTCTAGTTTTCATTAAAAGGATCTGTTTCTGGCTAAATGCATTCCTCCTTTTTTCATACCAAGGACAAACAAAACAGTTGTATGATATATAGATCTTTCGGAATTAGCGTGTCTTAAACCAAATTCTCCTTTAAAAATCTAATTTGCACGTGATTTGCTCATCACTTTTAGAGGCTAAATATTATAATGGGATAAAATCGAAACAGTAATTAGCTAATTAAATGCACGTTTCAAAAATAATTTGTCAAAAAATTGAACAAAGGGATACGTCGCCGATTGTTTTATCGTCTAAGTGTTAAGTATCTGTTATAATGATAAGGTCATCTTACTTTTGAAGGCATAGAGAATACGTGAAATAAAATTGTGTTTCTCTTCATTGTCGTCAGACATCAGCCATGATTTACGTCTTCGACAGTCGAGCTGTATGAAAGAAAATAGTATTTAACGGGAAGATATGAGATATTCAACAGAAGATAAATATTTGCTTCAGAAAAAAACTTCTTATACATCTAAAATAACATGGTACATTATACCCTAAGCAATACATTCAAAAGAATGTTTTTACATGTAAATAAAAACTTGGTATTTAAAAGATAACACAATGTATACGTTATATATACAGATTTATATGAAAAGGACATTTCGTTTACTTCGAATTTAATGAAGTGAACAACTATTGTATATGAAGAACCGTATAGTAAAGACAGTTTTGTGTAGGAGTAGAAAATGGCGCCCTGTAGACCACTAATAATGTATATAATTACTTTTTACACCAGACAGCATTTACATGGCATCCGGCCTTGTTTGTCTGTATCACATGATATTGATATTTGTACATTAATTATATATCACATTTAGTGATACTTTATAAACTAAAAATTATAGTATCATACTAAAATGAAGGGGATATAAATATTGTTATACCAAATTACGTTGATATGATTAGAAAGCATAAAGCTCATCATTCATCACTGACAATGCTGAAACCATTGAATTTGTAACATCACCATCACTCATGGTATTATCAGATTTCAGAAATTATGGATTCATGTACATGTAAAATGGATAAAATGTATATTTAAAACGAATACCGAAAACTCCCTGTTCTAAAACTTTTACCTATATCGGGTTCTTCAGGATACTTCCGGTCTACTTACCTCAGCATCAAACCAGACCTTAGGAGTGTTACTGAACCATATACAATCTTCTTTAAATAAGGTCCATCCTGGTTCACAGGTGGGGTATACCAAACCAAAGCCTATGTGAAATAGTATCAGGCAAAGTAACGTTTATCTCCAATGAACCACACTAATAGAGAACTCATTCCAGTACAGTCTACTGATTAGGAGAAAATCACAAAAATACAGATATACATGATTACATAATATCAGAAAAGTACATGCCAGGTTTTCAAGGCACGAAATCAGAATAAGGCTTTCTCTAAATAACCCTCCTATCCCAATGTATTTGTCAGTTATTACACTACTGTTACTTGACTTAAACTGACCTATAAATGAACACAGTTCTTTAACAACGAGAAATTCGATTTGTGTGATCGATATGAATAAATCGCCGCCATGTTCTTTAGAAATGGTTTAATGTCCTTATTTGGAAACTTAATTGGTATTTTAAGTTTGAGTATGTCTGGAAAATGTTGTGAACAATAAATCATTTATTGACAGGAATGATAACGAACATTAGAAATAATAAAAAAAAGATTATTTCGTCATAGATACTTAATTTTACATGAAAGTTCAGATCATAAGGAAATTATTGAAACAACAATAAATATCTTACCACATATAAATAGTAATAAAACTGCCTTCATCTTGTTGTGAACTGGTTCTAGATACGTGAGCGCTATCGCATGTGTCTGACACTTTAAAGGTCAAGGTCGCTCGCGAGAGCTGTGTGGTCTGAAAGTGCACCTTAAATCTGATGATGTCACGCTTTTGCACTCTTTCTATCTTTATATAACTAGAATATTTACACCTTGGTTCCATCAAGTACATTAGGATCGGGAACGTTTGGTTATGCCTTATCTTGACTTCTAACAAGACTGTCCCTAACCTTATTACGTTTGGTGTATGGTGACCGAGTTTTAAGCACGGTTTTATAACGTCTGCCTATTCCAATTTTTACATTTTACATGCTAGTACACATACATGATAATCTATACAAATTGGGTACACATATTACCCTTGTGGCCAAAATTGACTTTTTTGTTCTTCAAATTAGGAAAACCATCGTGTGTGTAGTCTTCGTTCCTTCCTTATATGTAAAAACTTGCATAAACGTATTGTTAAGAGTGAAAACGCCCTTCATTTCCACGGCTGACAATAAACTTCACGACGATTAATAGTAGAGAAAAAATGGAGATGCATACAACCGTTTGCTAGAGAGTTGACCTTTAATGTATGGACTTATTTTCAAACCAAATTCTGAAGAATAATTCCATTCAAAAGGCCAGTTAACTAGTTAACTAGATCTCAATTTTGGCAGTTCAGTAGAAAGTGCTATTTTGGCCCCAAATCTCACGAATAGCACGAAACAAAATAAAACTTTTATGGATAAGGTATAACGCAACAATTAGACAAAACAATTATTTTACCATATTTTTAGTTTTACCAAAACGTGAATCATGTCTGTTCTGAATAATACCAGATAAATGATTTCTGACATTGAATTGCCATTATTTTCACACGTGGCTTTGTTCCTGTCGTTTTTCTTATATAATAATGTTTTTGAATTATAATTAATGACAGATATTGTCCTATGATGTTGAAAAAGGTTACCTGAATGCATCAAGTTTATACAAAATACAAAACTGTAAATAGCACTTATAACTACAAATTTAGAATTAGATAAAATGGAACTAAGATATTAAGTATACTGCATTATACAGCCAAGCCGCAAGCACAGCAACAAAAGGTGTCAAATTTGTACTATAAATGTGATACAGGAATACCTATCTAGCTGTAAGATCATGAAACCGACCATGTAGAGAATAGCAGGAACTAATAACATGTTCTTTTCTTCGCTTTCTCTGGATATTCACATTTTAATTCCGTCTGGGCACATGAAGCATTTTTAGACGTTTTAATTTGTCTGTGATAGTTTTCTACTAAAAAAAAATTTCAGATAGAAAGGCTGTGTCGTGAAACAGTTTTTCTTGTAGTTTTCGATTTAATAAAATTACATTTTTATAGAACCAGTCCAGAGGTCTTTATAACTTGACATTCGTTTCAAACCCTGCAGTTTATGTTTATCATTAACCACAAGGTGACACAGCGCAGGTCTGTTCTCTAAAGGTCATATACATTGCAAGGTGCAAAGTTCTAAATATTGTCTCTATCTTTAATATAACGGATCCTTCCCAATGGCACTTCCCAAATGGTAACTTTTATAGAAAGGTTAAGTATTAACAACTTTACAGATGCATTAGGCAGTAGATACAATGCATATACGCCAAATAAGGAAAGAAATATCACGTAATTATGTCTCACCGTGTGGAGAATATTTAAGTCCCGGAAACATGATAAAATGGTGTGTTAAGAATAAAACAACACTTTCAAATTATCATTTGTGATTGTCGGTGTCAACATAACAATGAATTTAAGTGTAGTTTTATCGTTATCAAGTCAAGTTCAAATACTTCACAACATCTCGTTCCAATGTAGACATCTTTAAAATGGGAATTTAAGATTTTCACCTAAAATCTTTAAAGTGATCGAGCACTTTCGTATGGTCTGTTTATTTTGCTATCACAAGTCACTCTCATCAAATGTTTTATGCGTTACATGATTTTGGTTATTAACACTTAACACAAATGCAAAAACGTTAAGTACATGTGTATATATTCTGACCTGTTCCAATACACGAATGAATTAAAGTGCAATTGACGACAAATCCTCTGAAACTGGGGGAAAGCAGACCAAAAACTTAAACGATAAGTTAACAGCCCAATAGGGAGCAAAAAGTATCTTCTACCCTCGTATTGATTACATGGTTTAAACCCAACTCAGACCTGATATCACATCCAAGGTTAATTTTCTTGAAATTAGAAATAAAACCATTTTGCATCTGTTCATGTATATATTAATGGATATAAAAGCGGTCTGAGATATGAGATAGAAATAAATAAATAAAATAAAAAAACCTACAACGAAAACCAAACATATTTACACGGAGGCTCCTGAAAAAAGTACATGGAATATAAGACCAGGTGTTCTGGAAGAGTAAGCCTATTCTGCTTCATCGACGACACCCGCCATGTAAACCTTGGTCAATCCAAATAACCAACTAACTAAAGGAACACTAAACATGTCCAGATTAATTTCGAACACAGAAATAGAATATTTCACAATGAGATCGCTATGATGACCGTGAAACGTGTCAATATGTTTCCTCAATCTGCATCCTTTGAAACTCTGTGTTACAACTTTATATGTCAGTTGAAGACTTCTTGCACGATAATCGTGATTATAAGAACAGGTCCTTGAAAATCAAATCAACTGCAACACCGTAGGTTGGAGATGTAGGCATGTTGCTACCAAGAAATGGAAAATTTACAGTAAAGGAATTGAAATCATCACGTTTATCACATAGCTTGTTTGAAAACTCTCAATGTTGGTTTTGTCGTGCGAAAACAAAAACAAGTCTTTAGTCTGATGAAAGTTTCGTGTCAATACTATTCTCGATTTATGTGAAGGTGAATTAAACGTTTAGAGGTATATAAAGTTATAGATACTAAAACCTTAGTAGTAACAGTTTTTCTGTATTGTATGTGGTGATAAGTCTACTTCCCATAGCAGTGCTATCGCCGAGAGTGACACACTTTCTCAATTACGTCACGTTTTCTCATGTCTGTATAGTATCGGGCTATCTGCGTACCGGTTATTCGCATTTACTGTCCCAAAATGGCCGCGTCGTGGATCATCTACTCTTACATTGCATGTTCAGGTACATATAACTGAATATTTTAAGAATTACGTATTTCTGCCACTAAAGAAATCTTTGTTTAGTCTATTATTGCCAATGGTCTGTTTGAATAATGTTTCTTAGTGGTTTTAATACATATAGTGATTGCAAAGGAGTACTTTGCTACTTGACAATATTCTATTAATTAATCACGTGTAAAATCACACCGGTAAATGCATTTTGTTGTTGTGATGCCACATCAGATTTAATAAGTACAGATCATCATTGTCCTGAACACACCAATACTAGAGACTGAATGAAATCTAATTCTTTTTAACTCAAATAGTCTTATACCTTCTCGATCTATGATCAAATGACAGTTTAATCCTGACTTATTTTCTTTCAGCTTTCATTCTTGTGTTCAGCACGTGCCCGTCAGGCTGGATTGAGAACGATCAGGAATGTTTTTGGTTCGGATCACAAAAGAAGAACTGGAATGATGCGGAGGTAAGGTATTGGTTTATCATTAGTTCATATCATAACAAACATTACTTAATTTGTACACCAGTCTGTCAGAAAATACCAACATGTCAACACAATCAGACTCCACAGTCGCGAACTTAAGTCGATTTCTATTATGCATTATCGCATAGGCATTTCATGATTAGGTTATTAGTTTTAGTTTCCTCTGTTTTTTGACAGGCTGATTGCAGAAAACACAATAGTTACCTGACTTCAGATGACAACCAAGATAAGCATGATTTCCTGTTTACATATCTAAATATCTTTCATTGTGAGTGTCATTCGGTTCCCTATATTAAGATAAGTCAGTTTAGAAATGAGTATGAGTAATAAACAAAGCGTGTATTTCAATTTTCCAACCATGCATATCTACATGGTGTATCTTTGTTAGATTCATGTTCATCAGAAGACGATATTCTTTATAGAAAGTTATATCGATTTTCTTATTCAATTGTCTGTGTTATACTATAGAAAATCAAACATCGATATCTGACCTAGTGACTTTCACCGCCATGCTGTTTGTCGGGTTTATCACTCCGTTAGTGGGCCAATTAGGGTTCATTGTGTTACACAAGAACACCTTTACGACATTTCACTAAATACGTAATCATGCTTTATATTACACGAACATATCATTAAGAAGATGTTGGTTTGTTTTTTCGACAGCATGGAGGTTGGGTCATTTCTGGTTAGGCGGAAATGACTTGGCAATAGAAAACCATTGGCGTTGGTTCGAGTCAGGTTCGCCTTTAGGTTCTGCGACTTTCTGGGATCAAGGTCAACCAGACGGAAACAACTCTGCTAACTGTATGTCTTTTTATATGAACGCTGACAATGAACTTGTTTGGAGGGACGACAGATGCACCAGCCACTACAACTACGTTTGCGAGCAACCGTAAGTTTATCTTTACTGTGGATGTACATTAGTCAGATGAAAAATATATCATTGGCGTGACTTTAACTTAATACTAACAAATATGTTTTATCTTGTTCATTTCAGGGCAACAGGTTCCACCCCTCTTCCAGTAGTAGGGTAATCCGGAGCGGTCGGTCTCAATTGTTTACATGTTACCGGGATCGCATTAAATCGTTTTTGACGTTTACTTCACATTATTTGTTTTCTTATTGCGTTTTCTTTTTTTTGTTTTATTCTAAAAGAAATGAAGATACACAGACTGAATGACGATCATTATATCAACTAATTCAGAAAACCAGATATGATGGTATATCCGGATTCGGGTATAAAGTAAATCAATAGTGTAATTGTATATCTGAAAATCAAATCCGTAGTTGATTGTATGCAAGGTGTGTGCATGTGTTGAGTAAGTGTTTACAGGAGACTGAGGTCTGTTCGTTTAACCTTTTACAAATGTTACTGCTGAACTGAAGCCGTCATTATAGTTCAGTCACACTGAAGTATTCAGCTGAGAACTCCTAGCAGGACTCCCCATCCTGTAATACTCATAGTTATACTAGAACGGGTGAATTGTTAAGCAGGCACAATGAGCGTCCAGTAGTGAGTAGTAAGTACAGGTTCCATAGACAGGACCTAAGACATCCCTTCACAGGAGACAGATAGCTGTTAAACTAGAAAATATTAGAAGAAAAAATAATCGTTTCTTTGGATCTTTATAGTAACAGGTAAAATTCGTAGGCCCTGAAAACGACTTAAAGGAAACTAGAAATCCCTGATGGATCTAGGCCCGCACCATTTAATGATCGGTAATATGCAAACGTGGCATTTGCTCTCTTTTTCCTGTTGTCACCGTTGTTCTTTATTTCTTGATATAAGGATCGAGCAAACATCGAACCAGAGATGTTCTCAGGTCAGCAATTTTGTTTTCGCTAGAGCGTTAAAAACTGCCACAAGCTGTCACCAAGTTAAACCCATAGTTCAAGATGGAGATTGATTTCCCATGCAACGAAACATCGATAACAAGTGTCTAGATCTATGATGACCGCCTGTCGTTTTTTCTTATTTCGGTGATCGGACTCAGAAAACCAGAGAAACGGGAAACTTACACATGAAGTATGTATAATATCCCTTAAGTAGACACTGTGATAAGCTTGAACTACCAAAATCCAAAATGGCCGCTTTTGACCAGTCTCAAAATTAAATAAATAAACTAGGGACCATAGGGAACATACACACCAAGTTTCAAAATTATAGAATCTTGCGTGGTCAGTCCAAATATTTTTCTCGCATATTTAGAATAACAGCAGCAAACTTTAAGTTGTTGTGAAACCTGTTCGTCGGGCTTCATCATTGTCCCACGAAATGTGCGTCAAAATTGATGACGTTGTTGATTAACAAAATAACTACTCTACATAACATGATGTTTCTACTCTATTGTGAGTAACGTTATTGTGCGTGTCAGCTGTCTTTACCCCGTGTGAGATAGTTATCTCATGTAACCACGTGATCAATGATACAGTAATTAAGAAATATCTGCAGAAATAATGTTAACAATCTTCTACTGCCAAAACATGAGATGGACAACAGATTTTACAATCAAAATTAGTACAACCAGAGAACTTGAATAAGGGAACTCACACATGACATTTTAGAAACCCTTCTCAACTGCTCCTTTAGTAACAGCAATGGCAACTGTCCCAATTAAAGATTTCCACCTGTAACTATATCGTATACCAATAGGACCCAAAATTAAATGGACACAACCAGAGACAAAAATCTGCATATGGAATTTGAAAACATTTTCTCAAGAATAGCGATCAATTCGATGTCATTCTTGGAAACTGGTAATATGAATGATTTCTTTTAGGCATACATATGGGAAGAATTTACAATCGTATACGTTTAGTGCAACACTAATTTGCAAAACCAGGCAGCAATGAAGGTAATTGTGGGGAAAACGTCCAGAATGACGCGAAATATATGTTTTAGTGACTAGTTTGCCCTGAGAGAAAGGCTTCCGATTATATCCTTTGGTTTTTATGCCCCCGCAGATAGCGTTGCCCATGTCCGTCCGTCCCGTCCCGTCCCGTCGCGTCCCAAATCAGTATATACCACCTAACAACTTCGGACCTTTCACTATTATTTCACATGGGGAGGGGGGGTTGCTTTTATGTTATTTACCGTCCTTTAAATATTCACGGTTATATACAGATGCTTACTGCAGGATACGTTAATCAACCACAGATTAGTTTGACAGAGAAAACAAATCGAGGTTGGCATGTTTCTAACCTGTGTTATTTTCTCAACACACAGATTGGTCCGATAGAGAATACAAATCGAGCTTGGCATGTCTCTAACCTGTGTTATTTTCTCAACACACAGATTGGTCCGATAGAGAATACAAATCGAGCTTGGCATGTCTCTAACCTGTGTTATTTTCTCAACACACAGATTGGTCCGATAGAGAATACAAATCGAGCTTGGCATGTCTCTACCCTGTGTTATTTTCTCAACACACAGATTGGTCCGATAGAGAATACAAATCGAGCTTGGCATGTCTCTAACCTGTGTTATTTTCTCAACACACAGATTGGTCCGATAGAGAATACAAATCGAGCTTGGCATGTCTCTAACCTGTGTTATTTTCTCAACACACAGATTGGTCCGATAGAGAATACAAATCGAGCTTGGCATGTCTCTAACCTATGATATTTTCCAAACCAAAGTTTATGGTTAATGCAGTTATTAATAGATCTATCAGATATTAAACAAATCCTCTACAGTGCATTGTTACCATTTTGATTTTTGCTTTCTCTTTTCGTTCTCGTCCCACGTCTTTTCGCTTGGTGTACAGGGGATTAGCCAGAACAAATAGTTGATTGTTTACTCTGATAAATTGTTGGATAAAGTTGACCGCGTAGTCATCGAAACGTCACACTCTAATCTTCCTCTGGATGTATTATAAGTTTTTATTCTGTTGATATTACCAACCTGAAGAAATGCTCTGAAATATCCACGAGAATGTGTAGATTAAACAGTACGACACGTCATGCCTCTTAACCATGTTTGTTATTTACTGAAGCAAGCAATGATTCTTTGGGAAGATTTGTTTCTTTATATATCGTTAAATCAAAAAAAAAAAAAAAAGAAATAGCAATTTTAATAGGTATATGATAGATAATAGAAGTGCTATTTCTTTATAGAGAGGTTCAAAACAACGTCGATTAATGCGATGGATAGGATTTTGTAAAATCTGCCTTAGATCGTTGATCTTTTTCTTTAGCAATCTAAGGACATAAAATTATTAATAGACATGTCTCTTGGCCACTTTTTCGGGAGTTGCATATATTTCATCCACGTTTAAGACCTCTGTATACTGAAAAACTGTAATGTTAATACACACAAAATGTAATATCATTAAATCTAAATATCTAATATATCAGTTCAACGAAAATAGTTTATAAGATACTTGATAATTTAATTAATAAATTCATGATTAATTTAATTCTGATAAGATAATTTAAACAGGTTCGTTTAAATACCCGTGTCTGTTATTTGCATGGTATGCTTCGGGCTCTTGTTAGGAACAAGGTCAAGCCCTGATAAACTCTTCACATAAAATCTGATGACGTCAGAGTAGCCCACCAATCTGAGCCAAGATCCTATATCAAACGATTTATTCTTGAATTTACTGTAAATATTTAGTTTCTTCACAAAGCGATCTTCATAACTGATAAGGATGAACCACTAACCTACAAAGGAAACTGTTGATGAGAACTACCATTTGTCAGCTATCTATTCACATTGATTGAGATCGTGACAAGAAAGGCGATAAGGCACATCATTATCATCTGGTGTAATATTAGGTCGCTTTTTTGGACAGGGCAACCAGAGCACATGCTTAAGTATACACATATAGGACCGGATGTAGTTGTGATGACGACATGGGATGGGAAGCAGTTGTTGAAGGTGTTCCCTGGGATCTACAGACGTAAAACATGAAAGCTGTCGCTGCCCTACTCATATGCGGTAAATAGTAGATAATCATTTATAATTACTGTCATATAATGTGTTTTGTTCAGATTTATACCACTTACGATGTACTGCCCTGTCAAAATCAGAATTTACATTTCTAACCGTGCTTGTTGTATTTCATCTCAATCACATTGTTTGTAATTTCGGTGTTATCAGTTCTGTAAACAAACATTATCAAAAGGCATGTAATTTCGGTTATTTAAGTAATGAACTATTCACAAATAGACATAAATATGTGTGTTTATTTTTTTCTTCTTTCCAAACAACTGTTGCTGTGTGAAAGGACTGGGCCTGGTGTCCCCTGCCTGTGAACCGGGTTGGACGCAGTTCAAAGAGGACTGTATATGGTTTAGTAATTCGGCTAAAATATGGTCGAGTGCTGAGGTATGTGCTTCTATAGGCGGGATATCCTTGGGGTTTGGTTTTCGCTTTTAATATTATATTTTTATTTATTTTTCTTTATTTTTTTGTTTCATTTTTGTTTTGCTTTTTTTTTTTTTTTTTAAATTGATGTATGTTGTTAACCTATGAAATGAACACAAAGCGATAACAACATAATTCTTTCACGTTTAAGGAAAAACCTCGAAATCCAACTAGTAACTTACTTATAATGACTCATAACGTCGTCCTGATAAGTTCTAGAACTACATATTTACCATCCGGGAACCAAATAAGGGGTTTTACCAAATATTTATCAATTAGGTACATGTACGTGGTGTTTGGTCATGTTTTTGTGACAGAAATTTGAATTCTAAATAGCGTGAAACTAGTATCCCTCGAGTCACTTAACTGAAAATAAGATAGCTGTCTCATGGCCACTATTTCCCTCACGACTGTCGCCCTGCGATTAATGTAGACACTACGCCACTGTATTTCAGGATAATGTAATCGTCGTGTACATTGTTTTCATGTCACTGCATTTACCACACCATCTTTATCCTCAGGCTTCTGTTGTGAAGATAAAACTTCTATATGTTAATCCTTAATGCAAGCTCAACCTCAATGTAAGTAAGGTAATATATGAATCAAAGAAAGATGCACAAGGACACCAATGAAAAAGGATTGGGTTTCAATTGGTGGGGAGCTTGTTTTGCACACATGTATCTACACATATTCCCCTTACCTTATCTATTCCTACCTATCGTATGTGATCCAAGACTGAAAGTTGAAGATAGAAGAATAAATGGGATGAAATGAAAACGAATGAGTTAAAGAAGTGAAACAAAGTTTGATAAAAGGAGGGAACATGAACCCAGAGTTCCAAGCCTGGCCATCCCATCTAAATAATTTTCTGGGAAGTTAAAAGCCAATTTGAGATCTAGAAAAAAACATAAGACCAATTATTCCGGAAGGGTGAGCATCTTCCATTTCCGAGGCGAAACCTGACAACTTGGTCATTATTATCATATTCCAAACGGTTATAATATATATTGTTATCAGATTATATACTCAAGTTACTTTTCCTGTGTCCTTCGTAAAGTGATTTCAGTGTCTGAATTCATGAACATTGTTATCTGTATGTCGTGTGTTACAATATTTGTTAACTAAATGAACGAATAACCAATAACTAGATCGAAATCAGTCGGTAAAAACATTTTAATTGAATAATATGCTATATTTAGACCTTACGATAAGGATGTATCAGCCTTCGTCTCCATGGGAGACATATTTACTTTTGTGTGATGATATATATAGGTTCGATGTGCAAGAGGTTGAATTTTTGTTTGATGACAGAATGACTGCCGTTCAAAAGGAGCATGGTTGTTGTCAGATGACAATGAAGATAAGCATAATTTCCTGTCCTCCATCTTATATGCCTTTAAAAGTAAGTCTTGTCTTTTTGCAAGGAAAAACAATATTTTTCACCGCGGGTGCTAACTTGTGGTATTACATGGTAATTCGGTTATTAAACGGCGGATGACCGAAATTGGCTTCCCTCGTTTACAACACTTCATAAACAGTAAACGACAATGCAATGTTAGTTGCCTTTATAGACGAAACATTGGTGATATAGGTTAATTCATGGTTTGCTGTAATTGTATCTAATTCTAAATATGTAAAGATAGGTGCATTACAGGTGGCACAAAGGTTTGTAACATTCATTCGCGCTTCAGAATATTCTTGGCCTTATTTTATCCGATATCGAAATATATAAAAAGCGAAATTTATCTTATCAAGGGGCTGGTGCCCCATCCTTATCGACTCGATCCAACGCACGTCACGATGTGCCTTTTTATTGATTTACTGTTCATTTGGCATAATCTAATATTAAAACAAGAAAATACTAACATGTCAATATAATCATAATCCCAACTCAAATTCAGTAAAACTAAAAAAAGAAAGATTTACACGAAGACTCCTGAAAAGTACAAGGAAAATACATGTAAGACTAGATTTACATCAATGAATAAATTATTTTGTATGGTTTAAAGTTAAAAACGACATACGTATGACAGAATATCGAAAGTTTTCGCGAGGGCGAAATATCATTTCACTTGAACGAAATGTATATTACATTCAAGGGGAATTCATTTTCTTTTCTATGCAAACATTTTATAGGAAATAGAAAAATCGAAATATGGGCAAATAAGAAATGCAATCTACAAAGGACTTAACATCTAGCCAGTGCCATTTTTAACTTTTACATGTCTATTATACGTAATAGAACAAATATGTTGTAAATCAATTAGGAATTGCTGATTAAGAATTCACATACAATTTTAATTCCATGTTGCATTAAAAATAACACAACCACTTATTCAGCTTTCGATTCAAAAGGATAAATTGTGATATTTCATTTAGCAAAAATTAGATAAATGCTTATTTCTGACAAAATGTTTATTAGCCAAAAGATGGGTTGTTATCATGTCCGTATGATACACATGATATATTTGAATGAAAATCTTTTAATACATAACAAAGGGGTTTATTGTTATACTGCACACTGAATGCGTGATTTTCTTTCTAATGATATGTATAGTAAACGTAGTCGAATTTCTACATTCCTGACGGACAACTTTAGTCACAATCGACAATATTTTACATGCCTATCCAACCAGGCTGGAACCATACTTAACTGTCGCCTAAATAATCTGTGGTATACTTTAATGTTTTGCATGGTTAATGGACAAGTTATAAATAGACTTTACCATATCTGTCGTTACCCACAAAAGCTGGAAAATATTGGAATTGAAAGACAAGGCAGACTCCTCTACATAAGTCGCTTATTTCGATTTTTTCTAGGAAAGCAGCAAAGATAGCATTCCACCGAGATGTGTGATAAGTGTAATGATTTCAATATCCCTATTGTGAATTTTCCATTTTCTAGATAGCAACATGTCTTTGGTTGTTACATGTCGTGGTTGATTCAATATTCCAAGGATTGTTCTTATTATGAAGAAAGAGATAAATCATAAAAAATAATACAAATGTCAAATATAAACCTTGAATATAGCTTTTATTTGAAGTCCTTTCAAAATTTGTTTAAAATATTTATTAATTTTTAACTTTAACAAGATATAAGGCTTGAGTACAAAATTCATGCTTGATCATGAGAACGGTTTCATGAATACGGGCCCTAGTCTTATTCTCCTTGTACTTTTCCAGGAGTCTCCGTGAAAAACTTTCTTTTGTTTATATTTTCCCTAGTTTTGTTGAATTTGAGTTTGGATTGTGATACAGTTGACATGTTGATATTTTCTTGTTGTTCTTGATTGTTTTACTACGTTTCCATTTGATCACTTTAGACAACTGACTATTGTTTCTGTTCAGCATTAAGCTACATTGTAATTTGGCTTATCTGTTTTCAATGCTCAAAAATATGGACATACATATTTTTCTGTTGTTTAGATTTAATGTACATCTTATGATTTAGATTTTCTGCTTTTTCAAAGGCTTCCATTTCAATAAATTCTTCATCGGTGGAAGTGATACAGCTTTTGAGAATCAATGGCGATGGTTGGAGACTGGGGTCAGTGTTGGTCCTTATACCAAATGGGGTCTAGAGGAGCCTGATGGAAACAACACCAAGAATTGTTTAGCTGTGCGTTGGCAAAACGACACTAACCTGGTGTGGTCAGACGAAATCTGCGGACATTCGGCAAGTCATCATCATCACGCTCACGGATCTTTGAACTACATTTGTGAGAAACAGTAAGTATCGTCTTGTTGTTTTCGTTAAGAGAATCGTGCTGGGACCATCAATGATTTCATATATAAATGTATGTGTAACGTGACTTTGACTGCAAAACATCTATTCCTTAGTACATTTCAAGTGGCTGTCGGATTCAACTGAAAGGGACCTTTCATTCCTCTTATGGAAGGAAACGTCCATTGAAAACATTCATTTCTGTGAACAGTTTTAATGAAGATTAGATAAGCGCCAATATCATTCTTTCACAAAAACATGCTTACTTGCTTATTTGAAACGACAATATGTGGTATTGAAAAGTTACAGAGCATTTAGAAAATTTAGTCAAACATTTTCTTTAGGAAATATTTTCCAAGTATTACGATGAAGAGTTATGTTTTGCTTTCTCTATATCGTTAGGTTGTAAATATGGCGGCAAGTGATAAGTATTGATTCTTCAAACTTTTGATGAAAATTGACTTTATTTGGTTTTACAGTGTGAACAATTCCGGCTCGATGGTAATTGGTCGTCGCTGAAAGTCCTGTAATGACGTAGAAAACAAATATATGATAAACCACCACCAACATCTTTCTGTCGATTTTTCTTAATATCTAGATTTGAATTAAATTTTAAAATTCCCCTTTTACAAGAATGGGCGGTATCAGTTAAATACAGATGAGGGTTTGTAAAACGGATTTTCTATTCATGACGTAGTATAATACAATGACAAGTTATTTTCCTATCAGTACAGCTCAATGACAATCATAGCACAGTGGTGTAGAAGAGAACATGAGTTCGATCCCAAAACAATTACCTCAGAGGTTCTGAGTACCAGCAAATAGACCGGATTATTAATTACGTTGATGTCAATGTGTCAATGCCGCCCAATGATTGATCATGCCAGGCAGTCGTTTGTACTAGTGTCAGTAATGCATTTGCACAGATAAATCAATTAAGAACAGCTCAGGAAATAGCAAGAACAAACTTACCCCACATTGAAGTAAGAATCCTCTATAGAATACATCGATGTCAGTATGTATTAATAGAATGATTTTCTTTAATGATGAGATGGTGGCCAATCTTCAACATCAAAAGGGTACACAAGTCAGTACAGTAGTCCTGTTTGGAGAAAATGGTGGCCCATCTTCTTCCATTCTTTTAACAGAAACTGCAACATACAAGGTCAAATAATAACGAGTGTCGGGATACACACAAAAATAACCCTCCCTTTTTCCTGGGGTTTTTGGTGCTCCCGAAACAGTGAGAATATGAAAGCAAACCCTAATTTACATAGATACCTCACACTTACCGGCCACTTTCCACATGCGGTGAGATAAAGCTTTTGTATTCCTGTAAAGATATTGCGAAATGTCGTATTTGTGTTGTCAGGACTGCAGATAAGCAATTAGCAATCATCGCCCACATTTATCGTGATGTAAAGAAAATACCGTGAATAATTTATCGATCGAAATATCCAAATTTATTCTATAAAGATACAAAAGATCATCAATATGGACGTCTTTTTTGCACTGCCTCTCTTAAATCTGATATCTACAGCCACAGCATTTCCTCATTTACCATTATTGTTTATTAAATTTCCCGGAGGAAATGATCAAGTGCGACAAGACATCATTTAACACAACGTTGAAATCAAACTGTCAATCGTGGTTTTATTGAAAGTCTTTAAGGACTTTACGTCAAAGCAGGACAATCACAACGAAACGTAACTGCACAATTCAATGTGTCACAGAGTGTCAGCTCTCAATTATTGAATCGATTCCAGATGACCGTAAACGTCACCGAGAAACCCCAATAGGGAAGACCACGATGTGCAACAGCCCGCCAGTATCGTTATTTAAGCACTCTTATTACGTGAAATCTGTTTGCATGTTCCCCTGGGTTGAATAACGACTTCCGGCAAGCAACTGGAAGAAGAATAGTTACACAAACAGTGAGGAATAGATTTCATAATTTTGGATAACATGTCCACACACCTGCTGTACGCACCCGATACACACGCCGTCATCGTATAGCTCGGCAGGATTGGGTGGCCTATTCTTTTAAGTGAACAACCAGCCAATTGAAAAACGAGTTCTGAAATGGCCCCTGTGCATAGAGGATTGAGCTCTAGAAAAATGGTTTGGCCGACACTGATTGCCGGTATATTATGAAGTTCAAAAACAAATGGATACCAGATCAGTCGTTATTCATAGATAATGTTGAAATAGATCTACGAAGTCTGATTTGAGTTTTTGACTGCTGCGTCAATGAGCATGAGCGTTTCGGTGGGGACTCGTTCATGGCTTGGGCAGGGATCCGTTTTGGTGGTCGGGCTGACTTGTACGTGATTGAAGGTGGTAGCCTCACAGGTTACGGTACCGGAATAAAATCATTCATCCTGTTGTAAGACCCTTTGCGGATGCTGCCGGACCTGTGTTTGTACTGATGGACGACAATGCTCTACCAGATAGAACTAGACTTGTAACGAATACCTTCAGACAGAGACTGTTAAGGGTATAGAGTAGCCTTGTCTGTCACCCAACAGTAACCCGATCGAGCATGCATGTTACAGCTACTCATTTCATATCGTCCGCGGATTCCTGTCAACCGACAGGAGCTTGCTGATACTCTCCGTCAAGAATGGGCACGGATTTCACAAATAGCTGTACGTCGCCTTATTCCCAGCATGCCAACACTACTTATACTGGTGCTGAACCCACAGAATAATTTTTATTAACTTTTTATGTAATCATGCACGCCACGCTTGAGTGAACTGATTCAAAGTGTTGGTTTACGACTCGCTTGGTATGAACATCGGTATGAAAAGACTCGCTTGGTATGAATCGTGAACGTCGCTGGTATAATGTTGGTATACGACTCGCTTGGTATGAACGTCGGTATACGACTCGCTTGGTATGAACATCGGTATACGACTCGCTTGGTATGAACGTTGGTATACGACTCGCTTGGTATGAACATCGGTATACGACGACTCGCTTGGTATGAACGTCGGTTTCCGACTCGCTTGGTATGAACGTCGGTATACGACTCGCTTGGTATGAAGGTCGGTTTACGACTCGCTTAGTATGAACGTTGGTTTACGACTCTCTTGGTATGAACGTTGGTTTACGACTCGCTTGGTATGAACGTCGGTATACGACTCGCTTGGTATGAACGTTGGTTTACGACTCGCTTAGTATGAACGTTGGTTTACGACTCGCTTGGTATGAACGTTGGTTTACGACTCGCTTGGTATGAACTCTCGCTTGGTATGAACGTCGGTATACGACTCGCTTGGTATGAACGTTGGTTTACGACTCGCTTGGTATGAACGTCGGTATACGACTCGCTTGGTATGAACGTTGGTATACGACTCGCTTGGTATGAACGTCGGTATACAACTCGGTTGGTATGAACGTCGGTATACGACTCGCTTGGTATGAACGTTGGTTTACGACTCGGTTGGTATGAACATCTGTATACGACTCGCTTTGTATGAACGTCGGTTTACGACTCGCTTGGTATGAACGTCGGTATACGACTCGCTTGGTATGAACGTTGGTTTACGACTCCCTTGGTATGAACGTTGGTTTACGACTCTCTTGGTATGAACGTTGGTTTACGACTTGGTTTACTTGGTATGAACGTCGGTTTACGTACGACGACTTCGCTTGGTATGAACGTCGGTATACGACTCGCTTGGTATGAACGTCGGTATACGACTCGCTTGGTATGAGCGTTGGTTTACGACTCGCTTGGTATGAACGTCGGTATACGACGACTCGCTTGGTATGAACGTCGGTATACAACTCGGTTGGTATGAACATCGGTATACGACTCGCTTGGTATGAACGTTGGTTTACGACTCGGTTGGTATGAACATCTGTATACGAATCGCTTGGTATGAACGTCGGTTTCGCTTGGTATGAACGTCGGTATACGACTCGCTTGGTATGAACGTCGGTATACGACTCGCTTGGTATGAACGTTGGTTTACGACTCGCTTAGTATGAACGTTGGTTTACGACTCGCTTGGTATGAACGTTGGTATACGACTCGCTTGGTATGAACGTCGGTTTACGACTCGCTTGGTATGAACGTTGGTTTACGACTCGCTTGGTATGAACGCTGGTTTACGACTCGCTTGGTATGAACATCTGTATACGAATCGCTTGGTATGAACGTTGGTTTACGACTCGCTTGGTATGAACGTCGGTATACGACTCGCTTGGTATGAACGTCGGTATACGACTCGCTTGGTATGAACGTTGGTTTACGACTCGTATGAACTCGGTATACGACTCGCTATGAACGTCGACTTGGTATGAACGTCGGTATACGACTCGCTTGGTATGAACGTTGGTATGAACGTTGGTATTACGACTCGCTTGGTATGAACGTCGGTATACGACTCGCTTGGTATGAACGTTGGTTTACGACTCGCTTGGTATGAACGTCGGTATATGAACGACTCGCTTTGGTATGAACGTCGCTGGTATGACGACTCGCTTGGTATGAACGTTGGTTTACGACTCGCTTGGTATGAACGTCGGTATACGACTCGCTTGGTATGAACGTTGGTTTACGACTCGCTTGGTATGAACGTCGGTATACGACTCGCTTGGTATGAACGTTGGTTTACGACTCGCTTGGTATGAACGTTGGTTTACGACTCGCTTGGTATGAACGTCGGTATACGACTCGCTTGGTATGAACGTTGGTTTACGACTCGCTTGGTATGAACATCGGTATACGAATCGCTTGGTATGAACGTCGGTTTACGACTCGCTTGGTATGAACATCGGTATACGACTCGCTTGGTATGAACGTCGGTTTACGACTCGCTTGGTATGAACGTTGGTATACGACTCGCTTGGTATGTTAGTAGTTGGTTTACGACTCGCTTGGTATGAACGTCGGTATACGACTCGCTTGGTATGAACGTTGGTTTACGACTCGCTTAGTATGAACGTTGGTTTACGACTCCCTTGGTATGAACATCGGTATACGACTCGCTTGGTATGAACGTTGGTTTACGACTCGCTTGGTATGAATTGGTATGAACGTTGGTATACGACTCGCTTGGTATGAACGTTGGTTTACGACTCGCTTGGTATGAACGTTGGTTTACGACTCGCTTGGTATGAACGTCGGTATACGACTCGCTTGGTATGAACGTCGGTATACGACTCGCTTGGTATGAACGTTGGTTTACGACTCCCTTGGTATGAACATCGGTATACGACTCGCTTGGTATGAACGTCGGTATACGACTCGCTTGGTATGAACGTTGGTTTACGACTCGCTTGGTATGAACGTAGGTATACGACTCGCTTGGTATGAACGTTGGTATACGACTCGCTTGGTATGAACGTTGGTATACGACTCGCTTGGTATGAACGTTGGTTTACGACTCTCTTGGTATGAACGTTGGTTTACGACTCGCTTGGTATGAACGTCGGTATACGACTCGCTTGGTATGAACGTTGGTTTACGACTCGCTTGGTATGAACGTTGGTATACGACTCGCTTGGTATGAATGTTGGTATACGACTCGCTTGGTATGAACGTCGGTTTACGACTCGCTTGGTATGAACGTTGGTTTACGACTCGCTTGGTATGAACGCTGGTTTACGACTCGCTTGGTATGAACGTCGGTATACGACTCGCTTGGTATGAACGTCGGTATACTAGTTTGGTATGAGCGTTGGTATACGACTCGCTTGGTATGAACGTCGGTATACGACTCGCTTGGTATGAACGTTGGTATACGACTCGCTTGGTATGAATGTTGGTATACGACTCGCTTGGTATGAACGTATGAACGTTGGTTTACGACTCGCTTGGTATGAACGTCGGTATACGACTCGCTTGGTATGAACGTTGGTTTACGACTCGCTTGGTATGAACGTCGGTATACGACTCGCTTGGTATGAACGTTGGTTTACGACTCGCTTGTTATGAACGTGGGTATACGACTCGCTTGGTATGAACGTTGGTATACGACTCGCTTGGTATGAACGTTCGCTTGGTATGAACGTACGACTCGCTTGGTATGAACGTCGGTATACGACTCGCTTGGTATGAACGTTGGTTTACGACTCGCTTGGTATGAACATCGGTATACGACTCGCTTGGTATGAACGTCGGTTTACGACTCGCTTAGTATGAACGTTGGTTTACGACTCGCTTGGTATGAACATCGGTATACGACTCGCTTGGTATGAACGTTGGTTTACGACTCTCTTGGTATGAACGTTGGTTTACGACTCGCTTGGTATGAACGTCGGTTTACGACTCGCTTGGTATGAACGTTGGTTTACGACTCGCTTGGTATGAACGTCGGTATACGACTCGCTTGGTATGAACGTTGGTTTACGACTCGGTTGGTATGAACATCTGTATACGACTCGCTTGGTATGAACGTCGGTTTACGACTCGCTTGGTATGAACGTTGGTTTACGACTCGCTTGGTATGAACTTCGGTATACGACTCGCTTGGTATGAACGTTGATTTACGACTCGCTTGGTATGAACATCGGTATACGACTCGCTTGGTATGAACGTCGGTTTACGACTCGCTTGGTATGAACGTCGGTATACGACTCGCTTGGTATGAACGTTGGTTTACGACTCGCTTGGTATGAACATCTGTATACGAATCGCTTGGTATGAACGTCGGTTTACGACTCGCTTGGTATGAACGTCGGTTTACGACTCGCTTGGTATGAACGTCGGTATACGACTCGCTTGGTATGAACGTTGGTTTACGACTCGCTTGGTATGAACGTTGGTTTACGACTCGCTTGGTATGAACGTTGGTTTACGACTCGCTTGGTATGAACGTTGGTATACGACTCGCTTGGTTTGAATGTTGGTATACGACTCGCTTGGTATGAACGTCGGTATACAACTCGGTTGGTATGAACGTCGGTATACGACTCGCTTGGTATGAACGTTGGTTTACGACTCGCTTGGTATGAACGTCGGTATACGACTCGCTTGGTATGAACGTTGGTTTACGACTCTCTTGGTATGAACGTTGGTTTACGACTCGCTTGGTATGAACGTTGGTATACGACTCGCTTGGTATGAACGTTGGTATACGACTCGCTTGGTATGAATGTTGGTATACGACTCGCTTGGTATGAACGTCGGTTTACGACTCGCTTGGTATGAACGTCGGTTTACGACTCGCTTGGTATGAACGTCGGTATACGACTCGCTTGGTATGAACGTTGGTTTACGACTCGCTTGGTATGAACTTCGGTATACGACTCGCTTGGTATGAACGTTGGTTTACGACTCGCTTGGTATGAACGTCGGTATACGACTCGCTTGGTATGAACGTTGGTTTACGACTCGCTTGGTATGAACGTCGGTATACGACTCGCTTGGTATGAACGTCGGTTTACGACTCGCTTGGTATGAACTTTGGTTGACGACTCGTATACAACGACTCGCTTGGTATGAATGTTGGTATACGACTCGCTTGGTATGAACGTCGGTTTACGACTCGCTTGGTATGAACGTCGGTTTACGACTCGCTTGGTATGAACGTCGGTATACGACTCGCTTGGTATGAACGTTGGTTTACGACTCGCTTGGTATGAACGTTGGTTTACGACTCGCTTGGTATGAACGTCGGTATACGACTCGCTTGGTATGAACGTTGGTTTACGACTCGCTTGGTATGAACATCGGTATACGACTCGCTTGGTATGAACGTTGGTTTACGACTCGCTTGGTATGAACGTCGGTATACGACTCGCTTGGTATGAACGTTGGTTTACGACTCGCTTGGTATGAACGTCGGTATACGACTCGCTTGGTATGAACGTCGGTTTACGACTCGCTTGGAACTCGGTATGTGTGCTGAACGATCTGTTTACGACTCGCTTGGTATGAACGGTTACGGTTGGTATGAACGTCGGTAACGACGACTCGCTTGGTATGAACGTCGGTATACGACTCGCTTGGTATGAACGTCGGTATACGACTCGCTTGGTATGAACGTCGGTATACGACTCGCTTGGTATGAGCGTTGGTTTACGACTCGCTTGGTATGAACGTCGGTATACGACTCGCTTGGTATGAACGTTGGTTTACGACTCGCTTGGTATGAACGTCGGTATACGACTCGCTTGGTATGAACGTTGGTATACGACTCGCTTGGTATGAACGTCGGTTTACGACTCGCTTGGTATGAACGTCGGTATACGACTCGCTTGGTATGAACGTTGGTATACGACTCGCTTGGTATGAACGTTGGTATACGACTCCCTTGGTATGAACATAGGTATACGACTCGCTTGGTATGAACGTTGGTATACGACTCGCTTGGTATGAACGTTGGTTTACGACTCTGTATGAACGTTGGTATACGACTCGCTTGGTATGAACGTCGGTTTACGACTCGCTTGGTATGAACGTCGGTTTACGACTCGCTTGGTATGAACGTCGGTATACGACTCGCTTGGTATGAACGTCGGTATACGACTCGCTTGGTATGAACGTTGGTTTACGACTCGCTTGGTATGAACGTCGGTTTACGACTCGCTTGGTATGAACGTTGGTTTACGACTCGCTTGGTATGAACATCGGTATACGAATCGCTTGGTATGAACGTTGGTTTACGACTCGCTTGGTATGAATGTTGGTATACGACTCCCTTGGTATGAACGTCGGTTTACGACTCGCTTGGTATGAACGTCGGTTTACAACTCGCTTGGTATGAACGTCGGTATACGACTCGCTTGGTATGAACGACTCGCTTGGTATGAACGTCGGTTTACGACTCGCTTGGTATGAACGTCGGTATACGACTCGCTTGGTATGAACGTTGGTTTACGACTCCCTTGGTATGAACATCGGTATACGACTCGCTTGGTATGAACGTTGGTTTACGACTCTCTTGGTATGAACGTTGGTTTACGACTCGCTTGGTATGAACATCGGTATACGACTCGCTTGGTATGAACGTTGGTTTACGACTCGGTTGGTATGAACATCTGTATACGAATCGCTTGGTATGAACGTCGGTTTACGACTCGCTTGGTATGAACGTCGGTATACGACTCGCTTGGTATGAACGTTGGGTATGAACGTACGACTCGCTTGGTATGAACGTCGGTTTACGACTCGCTTGGTATGAACGTTGGTTTACGACTCGCTTGGTATGAACGTCGGTATACGACTCGCTTGGTATGAACGTTGGTTTACGACTCGCTTGGTATGAACGTTGGTATACGACTCGCTTGGTATGAACATCGGTATACGAATCGCTTGGTATGAACATCGGTATACGACTCGCTTGGTATGAACGTTGGTTTACGACTCGCTTGGTATGAACGTTGGTATACGACTCGCTTGGTATGAACGTTGGTTTACGACTCGCTTATGGTACGACTCGATGAACGTCGGTATACGACTCGCTTGGTATGAACGTTGGTTTACGACTCGCTTGGTATGAACGTCGGTATACGACTCGCTTGGTATGAACGTTGGTATACGACTCGCTTGGTATGAATGTTGGTATACGACTCGCTTGGTATGAACGTCGGTATACGACTCGCTTGGTATGAGCGTTGGTTTACGACTCGCTTGGTATGAACGTCGGTATACGACTCGCTTG